>NC_045140.1:15248412-15556412 GCF_008831285.2 Nymphaea colorata
CCGAAGCGATCGTTCTGAATCTTAGTCACGCCATTGACCAACTATTAAACGCATAGATAGTTTCTTAATCTCCTGGCCAACATGGTTCAGATAAGCGCTAATCTTGTTTACGATATACTTTAGAGTCCACAAATGTCGTGTTGGGTTCAGAATTGAGATTAGCTTCTTTCTAATTGTGTTAGCTACCACAAAACAGATTTTCTTTTTGAATTTGTTGAGAACTAGCGAGAAGCCAACCCAAATACGAAAATAATATTCGCTACCAAGAAAAAATAAATGCTCCTTTTATATAATAGAAAGGAAAAACTTCAAGCTTATCCTTTTGTCTCGAAATCGCCGCATGACAGAAAATATTGGACAGTCCAAAAACACAAGGATATGCAGATCTCTGCCAACCCTCTTTCCGAAACAAAAAAAAAAATCAGAATTAAATTGCAAGACGGAAAAAAAATGTGCATATGTCATGCAATGGATCCATCTAGCATACAATTTTCTGTCTTTTTTTTTTTTTTTCACTGACTTGAAATTTTTTAGATATACTAAAATAATGTCTTCCGAGAATGAAAATGGCTCCCCTACAGTTCCACATAACTGCGAAAAACGAAGGGAGGATGGAAAAAATCAACCAGTCCAGCGGAAAAGAGGAAACGAAAAAGGCTAAAGGGCTAAAGAAGAACACACGGAAAGAAGGAAAGGGCATGAAAAAAGGAAAAAGAAGAAGAAGAAGATAAGGAGCTAACTTGATGGGTAGAGATTCCTCCAAACACCCCAAATCACCCAGGGGACTCACGAATCGGCTCTGCACCTCTCCTTCCTCGTCACCGACGGACGAATTGGAACAGACGCCGATGGAAGAGCTCTCGGACGACTCGCTCTCGGCGCCTATACAGAACTCCAGGGGCTTGCAGTTGCGCCCCTTATCCATCTCCGTCTCCCTCTGCCTCTCCCCTTCCTTCTGCTGTGCCCACGCAGCATCTCCGGCCTCCTCCGCGGGGGCGGGGACGGGGAAGGCGTCCCCTCTGGCTCCTCCACCGCGAAACCCGGATCTGAAGAAGCAGGAGATCCCTCTCATCACCGCGTCGTCCTTCTTCTTCTCCTGATCCTGGAAGTTCACCACCCCCACCTCTCGGCTGTCCAAAACCAGCGACATCGCCGCCTTGTTGTCCCGATCACTCTTTCAGGAATTGACTGCCACAAAAATAACCAGCCTCCCTCCTTTGCCTCCTCCTCCTCCTCCTCACCACCACCGCATCTCTCTCTGTGCCTCTCTGCGCTGGGCAAAAATGTTGGTAGGTTGGGTGTTTGGTAATAATGGAAGAGGGGATTGGATTGGAGATGAGAAGTCCGTTTGGGTAACTGTAGCCCCTGGTGGTGATGGTGTGGAAGACTTATCCGGAAGTTGGTGGGGGAGGGGAAACGATCATGGGCTATTATCCGTTTTTAAGAGAGACTCCCACAACGGCTGTGTCTGTCTGTGGGCTAGTAAGAAAACCCGGCCCCAATCTCTCCTCCCCCTTTTGAGAGACGACGACCACCCGGTTTTAGATCACCTTTTGAGAGCGTGGAAAAGGACAGGAGGGGCCGGTCTGTGGTTTTGCTTCTTAATCGACAGTACTGCGAAAGCGATGGAGTTCATGAACTTGGTCACGCCTGCCAAACAGGCCCTTAGTGCTGGGCGGAGGCATTTAATTTAAGAGGTTGACGGAATTGGAGAGGGGACTGGAGAGCGAGAGATAGTTCGTCTGGTTGCTCGCTGGGGGGATGAGATTTCCAAAGGAACTGATACGTGCTACCAGGAACCCTCCCTGCTTCTCTTCTCTTCTCTTCTCTTCTCGCCAAGAAGATGTCGAGATGTTTGTGTGCTCCGGTTGCCCGGGGGTGAGAATTATGAAGGAGCCACCCTGCTTCTCTTCTCGCCAAGAAGATGTGTGATGTGAGTGACGTCCCCCACGGGCCACGGCACGCAATGTTTGCGTTGCGTGGAGAACCAAGTCCCTGATCTTGGTCGCGTCTGTGGACAGGCTTGGTCCATCAGCCCAGATTGTGATATCGTCAACCGTTTTCAAGACCAGGTTACCGTGTCCGAGCAAGATTCTTGTTCCTAAAAATTCACGATCATCTCAAACATTCTTGCATTGACAAGGCAATTTGTACGAAAAGTCATTACGATAATTGAGGGCCCTTAATATTTATCAAGATCATATTCTGATTTTTGTTTGCTCCCGTACACGTTTGTGGAAGACAGTTGACCCGATAACTTAGTTCTAATGGAACTTAAAATCCAGGCCATTCTTCCTCATGGCTTGGATTCATGCAGCTCTTATCTTATCTTATCTGGATTTGGACGCAGCAAGTTCTCAATTAACCAAACCCAGTAACTAGTAATTAACTAAATAGGGTTTTTAGTACTCGCAGTTCTCGATCGGGAATTACAAAAACCCAATTATTACTTAACCGAGTTTTGTTTGTTTTCATTATCGGATCCGACGGATCGAAATCATCACAAGTTAAACCTTCTCATTTTGATCTTTAAAAAAGCGTCTAAGTCTAACTCTGACAACGGTGTGGTGTGACCAGATACGAAGCAATAAATGGTGGATCCTAATCGAATTTCCCGACCCGTTTTGCAAGAGAGAGAACTCGTGACACTGACCCACTGCTGACGTGGGGAAGTCCTGTACATTAATATACATACATGTTTCTGAGACGTATAAAATACGTCTATCGGGTCGGAGTCGAGGATGCGGTGTTTCCTTAAAAGAAGAAAAGTACTACTGTAATGGTTGTTGATCTGAACCTGGGGCTCCTTTGCTTACCATTACGATGATGCGGTGGCTCGTCCTTTCACAGCTCCACTCGCTTATAATTCAACAGCATTTTGTTAAATGTATGGAAATAAATGAAAATCAAATCGGATTATTTATGATGAAATTATTAAAATTTTCATACAGTCGGCTTGATTTTTTACACGAAAAGTTTAAAAGAAAAACAGGGAGAAAAGCTTTTTTTAACTCCCTTGCGAATGTAAAACAAGCATGTCCATACCAACACCGCGTTTATTTCTTTCAGAACAAAATATGAGTAAATTATTACCAAGGAGGTAAAGAACCGTGATTGTTAAGAGAAATGACCATCACTTTTTCTTCTTTTTTTTTTTTTAAATTGTTTGCAAAAAAAATCACCATTTAATTTGTCTATGTATATATAACCACATGATATCAAATCCAAAGGCATAGAAAGGTGAGATTTTGTTGGATGTAATCTTATGGCTGTAAAGGGCAGTAGGTGACGGACTCATTTCGTGGTTCCTATAGTAAATTTTGCACAAGAATAGCGTGGCGACTTGTCCTCATAAGGTAGCCCGAAAGCGAAGCAACGATGAAGTTGCTGGCTGCTTATATTTATTGAAGCAGTCCCTTCCCTGCGCAAGAATAAATCGAGGGATGGTCCATTTATTGAAACGCTCCGCACAGCACTCCCTTGGATCTTTGAAAGGGGTTGTTCATTCTTTTCTTTTCTGCAAAGATGAGAATCGAAAGGACTACTTTCCTCTGTAATTACGTGTTCCCTACTTCGGTGTCACGTGCCAAACTTGTAGTATATCTTCTGTTATCTTTATATTTTTTATGTTTCCATTATTTTCTTATTTTTCCCCTTAATTTTTGGGTTTTATTAAAAATATAGAAAAATACCAATTCACAAAAAATATTGATTCTAAATTGTTTTTGCCGATGATCCTCTGATCATAGAATAGAAAGAAGACAGTTAGTGTAACTGCAAGTCCATTTCAATTACACTTAAAAGGAAATCAGTTTACTAGCTTACGTTTTCAAAATTCTGACCAGATGATGTGATGATCCAGTTACCAAAACCATGAAGCAAGCAGTTGGATAAGTTTGCCAAGCAAGATTTTATGACAAACCAAACTCTAAAATTTTTTAAATATTCGTCGAGTTTTTAATCCACATAAAAATGTTACACATCAAAATCAGAGATTCAAGCACAAGCTTTTTTCATCCACACGACGACAAAGAGTTTGGGAAAAGACTTGGGAACATAATATCTACAACATAATTTTGGAAATCTATTCTGAACCTTTCTCCTCATGGGGGAACTAAGTGATCTGGTACATGCAACCGGAAAGGTCGCAATTTCGATGGGATGCCACAGGCTTCAAAATCATCAATTGCGTATCTCTTTTCCTGCAACTTTAACGATGAGTGTTCTATTTGACCAACAAGAGGCCTTATGCTAAACCAACCATGGGTGGTTTCTGGCCCACTGTTTATCTCCGAAAAAATATATCTATTTGTTACGTTATGTCACGATTAGAGACACTTAAAATACTGTAGCATGATGTGATGTATATATATATATATAGAAGTAATCTTGCAGCGCGGCGACCAATAGCGTCAGTCGGTGGCAATAAGCCATTCTCGGGGAGACACCTCTGCATCTGCATGTCGTGTCTTCCTTATCCGATGCTGCACCCTGACTTTTCTTCAATATCTGCTTGAGATAAGATTTACTGTTAAAGGGATATTCGGTAATCTACCATCTGCACCCAGGGACCGCAGGGGAAAGATCAATTAATTTCTCAAAAACCTTTCGTGCTCTTTTTACAATTTTATTTTATTGAAAATTCCTTTAACAAAGAGTTTGATACTTTAATGATAATGTAGTTTAATAGTTTTCTGGGTTTCTTTAACGAACAAATAGGTTTTGGGGACGGTGTAGTTTATTCAGAATTATTGTAAGTTGGTTGGGAGAGGTCGAAGGTGTCCAGAAGCCCTAAGCTGGTGTCGCCACTGTGGCGTTAAAAGAGTTAAGACCAGAAAGTGTGGTGGGGCTGAGCAGTAATGGGGTGTAGTTTAATGTCAGATGTGCAGGAAATGCGAGGTATTATGCTTGCATATTCCGTGAGGGGTCGCTGCAAAGAGTGTTGGGACACATGTGGGTGTTTCGGTTCTTTTCCTTCCTTTTGTTTAGCCTCTCTGTGCTTGTACTCTTTTGCCTTTTCTTTAAGCATCATTCTAAACTATGTTGCCTTTGTGCATTTCTGCTCACATGTGCAGGCAAGGTACGTGCAGTTCCATGTTTGTTTCTGCTCACACTTGATTTCGGTTCAACATTCAATTTGGAAGGATGTTTTCGTTTTGTAGTATCTGCAGGTAGGTTAATTAACATGAATGACATGACACGTCTCAGATCTGACTTTGGAAGCCACATAACGTCGCTCCAATATTCATTTGGAGTTGTGGTCGAGAGAACTTCAAGATTACAGAGGTGAACAGTTCTGCACAACCCGTGGTTCTAGAGTAGCAATTAAGCAGAACTAAACTAATTGACATCATGCCCACCCTTGTCCGACATACCTAACATTAAATGAGACTCATTCCATCACGGTACATTGACGAATGGGTGGCCATAAATAATGAAACTTATTCTTTTGTAATCTTGACATAATCTGAGGAAGTTGAGACCTAAAACGAGGGGTAAGAAGAATATTGGATTATGACAAATCGTGAGATGATTTGCAAGTGTTACCAAGCATTAAGGTAGGCAGCACCATTGGCACGGACTCTGGGGGGGGGGGCAGCTGCCGACACAGATCCTCCCATTTCACCAGTGGGGTAGGTAGGTCCAGTCATACACGGTATTATTCTGTATTCATACATGCTGTGAAGTGAAAGAAAGAAGGGAATGGAAAGAACATTCGCTCAGATTGAAAGCAATCTGACTTCCAAGAATACGTTCGTCAGATTAAAGCACCAAAGAGAGATTCTTGGAACCATGAAAAGTTCCATGCATTATAGGCCGTTGATTGCCTGAAAATCCCCAGAAAACCTGCATGCTCGTCATTAATCTTATCATTAGCCAAAAGCCTTTTGCAGAGCCACTAATTATAAAACGTGTTCAGGCCTGAATTGATTGTTTCATTTTAACGTCTACATAACCTATAAAAGAGACAAAGACAGAAATAAATTCAAGCATAAGTGCCCGTTGAAGGGGGCCGTTGTTTTGCTATTTAGATAACATTCGCCTCAGCTATCCAAACTTGTCCGTTCTTTCTGGACCAGCTCCAATGGCTAAGCTACAGTTCCTTTGAAGGTGCAAAGTTAAGTTTTGTTTCAAGTTGTCATGGTTCTACAATTTGCATAACTGAATGGCTTTCTCTGAAACCTTTAACCCAAATTAGCAACGATGCTGGTCGAATCATGTTCTTCTCTACCTACTGTAGCATCAATTGAACGCTTAGTCTTGATCTGAATCAAATAAAATACATCCTAAAATTGTAGAAGAGTGTTTCAATTCCAATATGCAACAATCAAGGATTTTATGTTTTTTTCTTGAAAATTGTGATGAATCTTCAAGGGTTTATAAAGGGATGGTCATTAATGAGATAATTGTCCTGTTTTTTAGCCTTTTTAAGATTGGAGCCGAAACTGCTAGGAGATGCGTTGGGATCCGTTGAACCAGGGGCTCGAGCCCAGAAAATGGGGCGGGTTGTTATAGTGGCATCAGAGCAGTTTCAACACTCGGACCTAGAGTTATACACGCGCGGTCGCGTGTGCTTTAAGGGAGGTGGATTTTAACGCCCCAAAAGTTTCGTCTCAAATTGAAGATTGTGAGAGATCTTCAAGGGCTTATAAAATGGTGTCATTACCATAAATGATTGTCTTGGATCCTAGCCGTTTTGAAGTTGGATCCGAAACTGCTAGGGAACGGGTTGAGATTGGTTGAACCAGGGGCTCGAGCCTAGGAGTGGGTCGGATTGTTATAATGGTATTTAGAGCCGATTTAACACGTGGACCTGGGATCCCACACGTGCGGATGCGTGTTCCTTAAGGGGGGTGGATTGTAACACCCCAAATGTTTAGTCCCGTATTGAAGATTGTGATAAATCTTCAAGGGCTTATAAAGGGAGAGTCATTAATGAGATGATTGTCTTGGTTTATAGTCTTTTTAAGATTTGAATCGAAACTGCTAAGGGACGAGTTTGGATCTATTAAACAAGGGGCTCGAGCCCAAAAAGTGCATAAGACATATAAAGACATTGTGAATTTGCACTAGCCTAACCTATTCATCGCAGCATTATGTGTTCTGTGTTCTACTAAATCCACCCTGTGGAAGGTAAGAGGCGATGCTTGTCAAACACTTGGAAATGACGTTCTCGAGAGAGGGGCTTGGATAAATGAAGCATTTGCATCTGTTACAATTACTGTTTTTTGTCATTAGCGGCACTTGAGAATCTCTCAAAGGTTGAGCGCTTATTTATTAACTTTTAAAGTTGATCATTGATTTGTAATTTTGCATACCTTTTCTATAATTTCTATAACTTAAAAAAAACCTATATCTGACCAAATTCCAAATAAACTAGACAAATTCTATGTCTTAAAGTACATGAGTATTCATTTTGAATTCAGACATAGTATTGTAAAAAACTATATGTGTTGGAGAGTATAGGCTCCTTGCCAATCTGATACATGACCAGTATAACCAAATTTTAAATTTTTAAGATCAATATAAAGTATAACAAATTATTTTTGAAACTCAATAAGAAAAAAAAATAGGCATGATCTGATACATGCAAATACATATCAAATGATTTTCTGTATTGGTGAGAAAACTGGTTATTCGCGACACTAGCTGAACTTATTTGTGGTATTGTAGACAACTCGGGGACCCTTTTGCAGGTTCTGTTGGGTTGTGATCTAGGACGGGTACCACTACCAGAACGTCGAACCAGATTCAGAATCCAGGCTTGCCTGGTTCCAATGGAGGTCTGGCCCGTTTGCGGCCACCTTGCTTCGCATTTTCAGACTTTCAATACTGAGAAGAGAAGATGAAAAATGAGGCGCCATCCTTGCTAGGTGAGCGTTTTTTATGCAAACCTTCCTACCATATGGCTGAAGACCATGGCAAGCATGGCCGAGAAGGCCGAGCACCTTCAGCCAGACTTGCGGCAAGCACGGTTGAAGGCGCCGAGAGGCTAAGGGAGGCTAGCGACCGACTTGAAGTTGATGCAGCGTGCAGTGTGGGCGGAGCATCATCAGCAGAGTGCGGGCAGCAGGCTGAAGACTTCAAGGCAGATCAGACAAGGGAACTAGACCTAGATCCGGCTGAAACGAGTTCAAACCCTCGAGTCTAGTCCTATACCAAGTCCAAGCGTGGCAAGCCTAAGGCCGAACTTAGGCAAGTTATATGAGTGAACCCTTGCGGGAGAGGCCGAACTCACTAAACGTTCGAGACGTCTCGTCTCGATTTCCTTTTATGTTTTGCCTTTATAGTTGAATCGTTTCATTTCAGCAAGTGTCTCGGTTTATACGTTAAGTATTTAAAGTTTCATGTAAGTCTTTTTTCATTATGCAATATAAGAATCAAGTTGAAGTTTGTTCGTGCGAAATAAGCACCTTTTTATGATGTTACCCCTTCAAAGCTTGAGTGTCTTTTGTAACATTTTCTAAGTGAATCTGCAAAATAGGCTAAAAAAGTATGAAATGCAATGGCTTTATTAGATATCCAACTTCAATGTCTATAAAAAGATTACTGAAATGATATCTCATCAAAGTTGTAAAGGGACTGAACCAAAGTTTAAGGCAGGATACCCGAGCTCGCTGAGGGCTTTTGTAATTTGGGCATAAAAATGTTTTGATGGTTTAAGCCATTCTATGCTATTTAGATAACAGTTAGTCACAGAAAACATATTTTTTTAATGCCAAACAGTTTTTTTTTAATTTTTTATTTGTTACAAATCTACTTATCTTGTAATAATGTTTGTGTTATTAGTTTCTCACTTATTTTTTTTTTCTATTTTTAGTTTTTTAAAATTTATCATATTTTTTCCTTTTTTTTCAAGCTCATCGTATTATACTAAAAAAAAAACCTTGCCGTTATTTGTGACTATTTAACTCATCATAACACAATAGTGGAGTTCCAAATTTAGAAACATTCACCTCTGATATAGTCTGATCTTTGATCCCATCCTTACTATTCAACACACACTCTCTTTTTGCTATTTAGATAAGTCACTACTAGATGCGTTTGCCTCAGATATAATACGATCTTTGTTTCGCTTGACTACCATATGTATATATATATATATATATATATAGGAAACCAAGTAAAGTCAATTTTGAATTTTTGAGGTGGGAAATATAGTTAAGAGAGTGAAAAAAAATGGAAAAATCAGTTCTAAAATGAAACTGATTCTATAGAAAGCAATTTCAGATGGCGGTTTGTTTGTTTGGCCTTGCCTTAAGCTTGTCAGGTGGCTGAATGTCATGCTTAAACTTATCTTGAGCGTGAACAAAATCATTTTCCAAGTACAAGAAAAGTTTGAGAGCGTATCTGTAAATATTCCGCTTAATTCAAGTCCATATGTTGCGATATTTTTGAATCCGCACCTATGTCGACGCGACGCACATGCGAGCAGGGTTCGCACCCATAACCTGTCAACATTATTTTTCTCCATTCTCAACGCGCACCGTGCAGTCAAACCGCACCATTAACATTTTGGTCCATTTTTTCGGTTTTCATTTTTTCTAATTTTTATTTTTAAAGAACGTCGATTTAGGTCGCCCCTTCCCGCTGCCTGATCGATCGACCCAGATCCACCGGCGGGATCCCCTCCGTCCGGCGTCCGCTGCTCTCTCTCTGAGTTCTACCTCCACCGGCGGCATCATCTCTGCCGTCCGTTGCTCCCTTGCTCTATTCTTATTTCACATCTTTCCACTTCGTCTTTACTCACGAACGAAGCGGTAACTCTCTCTCTCACTCTTTGCAGCAGTGTGTTTTGATTTTGATTTCTCTCTGTTCTGTCTCGTCTGCCGCAGGCCCCTTGCTTGTTGTTTTCTGCTCTAATTAACCTCTGCGACTTTTCTGTTGCTTATTCTATTTGGCTCATTGTTTGTCCTCTGTTTTCTGCGGTAGTTGTAGAATTAGATGATTCTGCTCTGGCTTCATGATTTTTATGGTTAGGTCGTTTGAGTTTGAGAATGTTCTATCTCTGTCTTTCTTTATGCCTGAAAATGCCACAGATTGTCATTTGTTTAGGCTGTGAGAAGTCTTTTCCTGTGCCGAGATGTGGAGCGATCTCTATTTTCTGGCAATTTTGGACATGTCTATGGGAGACACACCAAACCTTGCGTGGAAACGGCCGTTCTTACAGACAATTTTTTGTCATATATATTATATATAATAAATACCCTCGCCGCACCCAAATTTTTTTGAGATGTGCGGCACCGGCACCCCGCACATATGTGACATAGGTTCTTTCTTCTCTGTGGCACTTTTCTTTGCTACTGTTAGCTCTTTCTCTTTTTGGTTTGCAGTCCTGGATTTGGAGTCAGAGGATCGATCAAGATTTGAAGATTGGTCATCTATAAATGCCTCGGTTTTGTTCCATTTGACACCAGACAGAGAAATCATGGTATGTAAGGAACTTGGTTATTAGAATTTGCATCCTATTCCTTTGTTGTTGTTGTTGTTTATTCAGATTATGTCATCAATTTCCTTTAGAAGTAGGATGATTTTTTCATGATTCTTAGAATTCCATTCTCTATGCGATCTAATACTTCAATGGTTCTTGTTCAAAAAGCACCTTATCAAAAAGGTGTTGGATAATTAGGATTCTTGGATATGTGGGTGGTTAAATATTTGTTATCCAGAAGATACGATATTATCAGAGAGACAAACTCAGTGTCAAAACTTATCCCCTGCTCTCTGGACCAGCTTGAGTCTTGAGTTCCTTTGAAGTTTCAATAGTGCGTGTTTTAAGTTGTCATAGGTTACAATTTGCATTTTGAACTCCTTAACCCAAAATATGCGTTGATGCTTCTGGTCGAATGACTTGAATCATGTCATTTTTAACTACTGTAGATTAACAGTTGAATGCTTAATCTTGATCTGAACCAAACAAAACAAAACAAAATATCCCAAAGTTGTAGAAAGGTTAACATATCTTCCACCTAAACTTAGTAGAAACAGTTTCAATTACAATATGCAACAATTATTGGTTTTTCTGGTATTTCAATGAATATTATATAAGGCATATAGATGATGTGAAATAGCATCACGTTGAACGTAATGGTGCCATTCTGCAATTGGTGTACTATACTACTAAATCCACCTTATGTAACAGAAAGATGCAATGCTCCTCAAACTCCTGGAAACCACATTCTCAGGGAAGGGGCTTGGATAAGCAGTATTGAAGCATCTGCATCTTTTTCCATAATATAAAGATATGGGGCATTTGAGGAACAAATTTTCATAGCGCTTGAACTGTTTTACAGTTTTACTTCTACATATTCATTTGCATTCAAGAAATCTGTTGGTGTTCATTAAAAAGAAAAAAATCCACGCCACCTATTTGGTGAGTTAGTTATACGAACTCAGGGAAGCTCTTCTTCAAAATCAATTTAAACACTTTCCTTGAAGTAGAGCTTGACTCTCCCTTCCTCCTCCTTCATCACTCCTTGTCTTGACCTTTCCTCTTTTCTACTACCAGTCTTCTCCCTTCTCTCACACATCTCCTTTTTTTTTTTTTTTTTTTGGCTTTGGTTAGAAAATCATGCTGAGCAGCTTGCTGGGTGTGAGTCCATGCCCATCTGTGGGGCTGAGCTGCTCGTCACTGTCTCAGATTCTCAGCTGATAGGCTAAGTTTGGACTACTCTTAGGTAGCAGTTACTGTATAGGCTAGCTAGATTCCAAGACGCATTTAGATTGGGTTTCAACTTTCAACTAAATTGATGTTTTCATCAGTCAACTTCTGACAGTTATATATGTTTCTACATCTTCATTTTAATCATTTTAATGATTACATATTTTGCTAAATGGCTGTCAAAATACTGCAGGAAGAGAAAAATATATTATTTCATCTGGATAATTGGTGGTTGTTAAGTTTCTCCAACTTGCTAAAAATACAAAATAATCTCCATAATTACTGCCCAAGGGTGAGTGGTTCTCAGTATAGAGAAGGTGATGCTTTGGTGCACAGACTGGCAGATAATGGATCTTTGCTTTTCTCATTAAAGTATATTGCCATAGAACATTTTATCTCTGTGGTTGTGCGTCTTCATTGAAATGGTGCTTAGTGCTATAAGAGAGTAGTACCGTGTAATTATCAAATAGGTACAATTTGTGGCCCTAGTTTATGATAGAATGAAATATCCATTATAAACGATAACTCTAAGCCTGTGTAACTGATTCTACTTTGAAGTTTGAACAACTCTTTTGGTAGGCTGTTGCTGAACTGCCTATCCTTTACATATGTCTCAGACATCTGTAGCTTAAGATGTTGACGCTAGATGTGTGGAATATCTGGCTTACATTGGGTCAAGGAATGCATACGACCCCTCTGTAAATGTATAGAAACATACCTAAATCCTGTCATTCATGTTTCCCTTTAGCATCAAGCATATTTTTTCATTAGTTTCTCTATAGCGTTAGTGGAATAGGTTCCCAGGTTTATAAATAATAAGATTTAATATAACTTGCACCCTAGTGAACATGTTGCATCATGAATTGAGAAATTATGTCAAGGAAGCAAACTTCATATGCCTTAAATATCGGTCTTGTTAACTATAAAAAAATTCAGTTACAAAACATGTTCCCCTCATTGTTTGAGGCTTTGAGCAGTTCACATCCATTCGGTCACCAAATTCAAATGCTTGTTCCTACCCTGACTTAGTCTCACCACTAGCTGTTAGCTTTCACAAAGAAGACCATGACTAGGAGACGGCAAAAGGCTCTTTTTTTTTTAATCTTTTAGGGCTTGTTTCTGTTTTCACCAAAATGATGACCTTAGTTTCTTAGACTTCTAAAGAATCAGATTTACATTATTATTATGAGATTGGTCTTTGGTCCTCATTTTGTTTTTCTCTTGTAGTCTGTACACATTTCTTTAACAAAACCTACATTTCTGCTTAAGGAAGTATATGAAAAAGAAAAATTCCATTTTCGGTCTTTCTTTCTTCTCACTCAACCCTTGATGCAATCAAGACTCTTTGCTTGATTTCTTTCAAATGAAATTCTCACACGTCCCTTGAATTTGAAGGTAACTTCAGTAACTTATGAAGATTTGAAGGAATTCAGGTATTTCTTATTTCAAACCTAGATTCTGTTAAACGTTCTCAAGGACCTTGATGTTGCTTGCTTAAGAAATGGAGAAAAGTTTGACGGTTGATTTGTAGGCATGCTTGCTTGGGCCTGTGGTTATTAAACTTCCACATAATAATTGCAGGCTGTTCAAACATAGCGAGTCTAGTTTGTGACTATTAATGCCTCTTTTGGCTGTTGATCATAGATGCAATTATGTGGCGAAAGCTCTTACAGTGGAAGAACCAAAACTGTGATTTATTTGACCAAAGCATGCATCTTGTGAACTAGACGTTCTTATTAAATTTAATACACTGGAAAATCTGGTTTTCACATCGTGGAACACTTGCTGCATTTACTTGATTATAAAGTTAGAGAATACTGTAGGTTTTCCTTTGAGGCAGGTTTGGGTGCAGCGTCAACCTCCATCCTTATACCAAGTGACTCTCCATCTGCTGACAGGTTTACCACTCAAGTTTTGTGAATGAAGAAGGCATTACTAAGGCTTGTGGTTGCCCGCTTCTTCCATTGAAAAGCCACATTAAGGGCCCTGCACCCGTTTCAGATCAAGGTTGACTGACTTTTGGTTTTTCCATTTTCCCTTTATATTTTCTAAGCTTGCACACTATAATTTATTACTCATTTTTCCAACATGTTCTTTTCAACAGGTGCACTTGACATTGTGGATGAAGCAATCACCTTTTTCCGTGCCAATGTTTTCTTTAGGAACTTTGATGTCAAAAGTTCAGCCGACAAGCTCCTGATTTATTTGACCCTCTACATCAATATAGCTCTCAAAAGACTTGAGGGATGTCGAACATTAGCAGAAGGCACCAAGGCTATCATCAACCTAGGGCTTGAGAAGGTTCCCGTGCCTGGAGAACCTGGGTTTCCATTTGGTGGCCTTTTTGCACCGCCAGAGTCTCAGGAAGAAGCAGGTATTCTGATAAATGTTTCAGTATTATTTTGTTTGAATATAAGATTTTGTGGCAAGAAGTTGGTGCCGTTCATTTTTCGTATTTCTTTTGGAGATGATCAGTGAATTACTCAATAGAATTTGCGTGCACCTTCACGAAGGTGTGGCTGCTCCATACGGACGTGGACATGGTTGGATATGCTCATTCCGTCCAGGCATGGACGGATGTGCTGACTTTGTCCAACTGTTATTGGGCGTATCCATCTCTGCCTTCTGTATTATAGTCGTGCCTGAGTTGGATCTTGCAGCCTTCAACCTAGGTCGTACAATGTTGATGTACATACTTAAGTGGCATTAATGTCGAGCTATTTTTTGTTAGCAGAGCTGTTCCGGAACTATTTGAAGCAGATCAGAGAGGAAACCAGCGGCAGATTGTTGAGCTGTACTTACAGATCGAATGGCACTCCAAACAAATGGTGGCTAGCTTTCTCCAAGAGGAAATTCATGAACATTATTGTCCCACACGACCCTCCAGATGGCAGTCGTCGGCTAAACACGTCAATGGGAAGGTTACATATGGGTGATGATAGCCACTCAGGCAGGTTCCGGAAGATACAGTAGATTCAGAAACATCCTCGTGGAGGAAACCCCGTTGATGGTCAATTATTAACTCCTCCCGAGGTATTATATTTTGTAAAAAGTCTGCAATTGAACTATGAAACTTAAAAATTTCCTATTGAAATCTGAAATGGAGATGTGTGCCATTTCTGAACTATTGTGCTAAATTCCAGCCTTTTGACATCCAGAGTGCGACAGCTTTGTTACTGAAGTCGGTGAAACCCTGTGGCATCTCTGTCTGTTGTGTGTTCGTGTGTGTTCCGCTGAATAGAATTTGCGCTCTCCCAAGAACAATGGCCATGGAAAAGCTAGGAATACAGAAAAGTATTGTGGATAACTTATTACAGGGTCTTCACGTGAACGTATTTTTCACAATTATTTGCTTAGAACATGTAATTCATGTACTTTAAAAACACCAAATTAACAGGCAACCACTAAATTAATTTTGGTGACGCTTTCGGGATATCAACTTACGTTGAACACTTTGACAAAGCTGAGCAATGCCACTTTTTCTTGTTTTTTCTAAGCTGTTACTGTTCAAACGCTCATTGGATTCACTGCATCTATTTTGGATATAAAGAAGAACTAGCTGTACCCAATCCAGTTCCAACCAAACTGCATAATTTTCTAGCAAATAGTAAAAAAATGTTCTATATTTGCTGAGGCGGTTTATGCTATACAGGGTTCATGCAGGATTAAATATTTTTTATCTTAACATATTTTAATTATTTTTTAAATTAAAAAAAGCTGAATTTAAAGCGATATCTATCAGCTGAGGTGATGTGTCGGCCGGTACGCCATAACGGTGATCGAATCGATAGTGTTATTTACAACACTGGCATGGACCCGTTTGCGGTATTTTAGAGGACCTGGGGACTGCATGGCTCTTTGGCAGGTTCAATTGGTCCCCGATCCGGGACGGGTAAGCCCGACGTCGAACCGGATTCTGGTATCCGGGCTTCCCTAGTTCTAAAGGAAGTCCGGCCCGTTTGCGATCACCTTGTTTCGGCTTTTTCAGTGATGACAGGGGAACATAAAATGAGGAGCCATCTTGTTGGGTGAGCCTTCTTCTGCGCTAGGGTTTCGAAATTTCTCACGGGAAGAGAAGGAGAACGACTGATTTGAAGAAATTTTGGTAGTTTTCTTTTGGTCTTTCTTTTGTCCGTCGTTGGGGATAAAGGATACCATATGACTCTCCCATTGTCTTCATTTTTTTTTACTCCCTGACTTTTTTTTTTTTCCAATTATGTCTAGATCGGAGCTTCATTTGGTGGTTGATCGGAATGAGCGACGAGGCGAACCGAGCGGTAGAAACTTACTCGACTTCTCTCGTTTTTCTTTTTTTCGATTCTTAGAATTGGAAGTTTAAGGGTTGTCTGGTGTACCAATTTGTCCAGATAAACGGCTTAAGTTGGGATAGGCTCACCTCGTTTATCTGTATAACTGGTCATACCCAAGTGCCACCTCATTATCATATTTTCTCATTCTTGATCGCAAGGTCTTTCGTCAATCGTTTGATATCGGCTTCCTATTTCTTTTGCTTATATAGGGGAAAGGAAGATTGTAAAACCTGTTTTCCTTATCCGTTATATTCTTGTCGACTTTTAGGATGTCAAGTACTTGCGACTGCAGAGGAAGATAAAAATGCGGTTCTAGGATTTATTCATCAGTTTGAGACTTTGTGCTCGCGTGAACTCGAACTCGTCTTATGGCGTTGGTTTCATTTTCAGGCTGTGAACGTTATTCACTGCGATGATTCCACAAATGATCCCGTTAAACTGCTTTTAGCATTGATGGGGGATAACCTTAATTTAGTTGTGGTTGCTTGAATTCGTCACTTGGGACTGCGCTAGCTTCTTATGATGTTCAGCAAGTGCTCGGTCGATCCTTTTCCACCAATGCTGGGACAAGTTTGGATATTAAAATTTTGTAGCTCCAAAAATATTTCCCGGATTATCCTCTCTTTCTGGTTAAGTTATGCAACTATACCACTTCCTCTATTCATGTAGTAACTAAGTAAAGTGCATGCGATGCTTTGTTTTGGAACGGTCCATTTTACAATTTCTTTTCCTTCAGAAGTTATGATTGTAAAATTTTACTTTTACAAGACTTCACGTTTCTGAACCTCAAGGGCATACTTGATTGCCCGGATAGGATGTCTGCCGTGTGGAGATGTCTAATAACAATGTTATCTGATTTGAAGTCTTAATAAATACTGTGTATGGTTATCCTGGATTTTTTGTCGGCTCTGGAGGGACCTACTGAAAATACATGATATTTTGTTACCCTGAACTTATTGCTCAGGCAATCAAACATGCCCTAAGTGAATCTTTTTGTTCCTTCAGGCGTTCCTTGAACTTCAAGGACGGATGATAGAGACAACGGGAAAACTGAAGCAGGTGAGAAAAGTGTGTTGCATGTGTAAAAGAACTTAATGTGCTTCCTCTTTTTTTTTTTTCTTAAAAGAATTTTTGTGGGAAATGGAACCTTTGTTTTGTTTATTTGTTTTCTTGATGTTAGGTGGGACACAAATGGGGGAGACCCTAAGGCTGCAAAAAAAGTTTGTCATGAATGAGCTGTGTGGTTCTGCTTAATCTGATACGGTTCTTCTGCTCATAGAAAGAATTATCAAGCATTTAACTTATTGCCTGTCATTGTCTCTTCTAAAGTAGATTTACAGGGTACAGATTATCCATTCAAAAACATGTAACATACATGATAACTTCGTTTGTAACTTCTCTCTGTAATTCATCATTGTGATGCAGGTTGCGTTGGATTCACATTAGTCTCTGTCCTTATAAGTTCTTTTATTATTAGCTAATTTTGTTGTCTGAGTTAATAATTTTAGTTGTTAAAAATGGATATAGGTTGGTTTTCTTAAATCTGGATCCTGGTAAGATCTAGATTTATTTTATATCTGCCTGTTTTCTGGTGGGTTCAAGCTTCAAGGTTAGCTGGCATGTTGGAGATGGGGTCTCAGAGAAGGCCATAGTCTCCTTTGTTTTTCCTGTTGTGCTCATATATCAAAAGAATAGGAAAACAGAAACGTTTTCAAGGGGATTTCAACAGCTTTAGAAAGTATGGACATTGGCTTCACATTTCTAGGTGTAAATGTAATTTTTTAGTTTTCACTTGCTAGGCCTTACCCTAATTTCGTTTTGTGGAATAACTGGTAGCTGATATTGTTTGTTGCAAAATTTTGAAAGAAAACTAGCCTACAAATGCTAGTTAATAGAAGATCATACCATAAAGCTAAAGCCTTGTTGATGAGAATACTTGCCCTTCATTCTTACTAGAAACTCCAACGTGTACCTCAGCCTCCTCATCCAACAACAGGGTCTTCTATTCATAGCTGTATACAACCTCTCTGTTAATTTTTGCTGTAGTTCCATTCATCTGCATGCCTCTTGACATAGCTATTCAAGGGGAGAAAAGAGTAGGAATACATCTTCAGAGAGAGAATACCATAGCCACCTTCTGAAAGGATGAAAAGACAATGCAAGACCAGGAAAGGTTAATGAGTAGTTGATATTCTAAAATTACTTCAATCATTTTAAAGTATGGAAGATGAGGGACCCGTGCAATTTTGTCTTTCGAAATGTCAATTTATGCTAGTATGCTACTCAACAAACTAGTTAATGAAGATTAATGTTAAAATGCATTTTACAGGTGGTCCCAAAGTGGTGTGACTTTGGACTAGAAAGTTGGAAATAGGGTTTCTCGATCTTTCCTTATAGATATTTCATAACATCGACAAATTCTAGTTCCCTTCATACCATTAGTCCATTACCCTTTGTCTGAATGCATATGCACCAGACGAGCTGGATTCTGGCCCAAATTCTTTTCTCAGTGCCAAGGTCTCCCCTGGTCCTTCCCAAAGTGCTCTTTCAAAAATTAAGCTACATGTTATAAGCTCTTCAGTCACCTTTTTTCTTTATCTTGTCAACTACCCAATTGTATATTCTAATGTCAGGAATGAAATGTTGCCATCAACATAATCAAATGCTTAAAGCTGTTCTTTTGTTTATATTTAGGTACAAATGCAAATGCGCAGTAAAGAAACAGACAAAAAGCGAGCTTTCCTTACACTCGAGGAGCTGCAACAATTATCTGATGATACAAATACATACAAATCCATAGGTATATATGTTAATATTCTTTGTTTGTGAATTTTTTTGAATCTGACTTGAACAATAAATTTGTTTTGTCTTTTCCGCATGACTTTGTAGACTATGGTTCATCTTTGGAGGTTTCATGTAGCTGTTGCTTATGCTTGTGGGTTTCGGTAGTTTGTGATGAACCAACTTTTACATAAAATATGTGCTTCTGAACGACTTGATGGTAATCATGGTATAGTTTTATATTATTTTTTGAGCCATGCAGTGTAACCGTCTGACGAAATCAAGAAATATGAGTAGCGGTGAAAATCATTGCTGAAATTTTAGCAGTTAACAAGTACTGTGAAAATGGGGAATTTTAATAGTCATAACTTTTTCTGCATATTCAACATGACAGAGGTTTGTGCTTGCATGCATATCTGTAGCAAAGTTGCATCTATTTAGAGTATTGGGAATATCCCAACATTAAATTTGAAAACCATAAAATGGTTAAAAAGTAAAATTTCATGATAATGTTGAAATAAGTTTCTTACCAATATTATCACCAAATATCACAATACATTCAGATATATCTTGCTTTCTCACTTCTCATATAATTTGCATATTCGTTGTTTCTACTTTATTTTACTTTCTTTGCTTATTTATAGTGATTAAAAAGACAACTAGGTTATTTTTCTTTTTGTTAAAGAAATCTAATCAGGGGCAGGCTGCGAAGAAAGCTGGTCATCCAGACTCCCAAGAGAAACTGTCTTTAGTGCTGTATAGTGTGCATATAATTTTGATGTTTCAAATTTCAATAATTTGCTTACTTGCTCCTATAAAGCATTGCCTTCTCCTCTCCTTTCTTTTTGCTGCAATTGTACATAGTGGTCTAGACTGACATCCCTTTTGTTCTTTTTCAGGAAAAGCGTGAGTGATGGACCTCTGTAATCAATTAATCTCCCTATATGATTTTTTTTTTTTTAAATAAAGGTGATCAAATTCTTGGTCCTTCGCATCCATGAAAATGTCGTTGCTTTGTTGCTTCACGTGTTCAGATTTGTTTTGGAGCCAAAATCTGCGATGATAAAAGAGCAGGAACAGAAGATGCAAGATAGTGAAGCTGCTATAGCCTCATTGCAGGTACGACTAGGCATAGAAGTTCTGCTGCTCAACCGTGAAATCCAGTGACACATTGTCCATTTTTCACTTACTAATGGTTTTGATGTCAAGCAGACTTCGAAGGATTATATAGAGAAACAGATATCGGAGGTGGAGAACAACCTACGAGAACTGTTGGCACAAGATCCTGGTCTGGCTCGTCAGATAATGTCTATGACCGTTTGAGATCTAATGGCCTTTATTTCTGTAGAATTTCAAGTTTTCTGTTATATCTGGTGAATTCTCAATTTGATCCTTCTAAATGTCAAGCAGGAAAAATACGACCTATTTTCTTGGGTGATTGCATTCTGTCGGAATGTACTATAGAAATTTGGTTGCACATTTAGAAATTTGAATCCTAAGTTGATATTTTGTCCATTTCTGGATCAGAAGCAGTGTGCTGTTGGCACCTGGTCGTAGTTGATTTGTGATTTCAAATTGTATGATTCGAACCACTGGTATGCCCAAAGGTGGCCTGTCACTTGTTTTGGGCATGAACTATGCTATTTGTTAAACGAATTCTCTGGATTGCCCTTTTACCGTTCCTTCAAATGTCGGCAAGTAAAATGAACTTCGCTTCTAATTGTTGGTTTAACAAACTGTGCTTTTGATCAAAAGGCGGTGATTGAATTTAAAATTTCTTGAACCTATCTTTTTTGTTCACCATTATATAAATGAGAATCCCTGCTATTTGACAGCCAAACCATGGAAATTTTAACTAAACAAGGCTGCTATATTAGTTGAAAGGATGCTCGCTTTTTCTATGTGGAGACAATTAAGATATAAAGAGGTCTTCGGTATTAATCCGTATTTATAAAGGGATGTGGTAGACAGCATCCCCGTCAAGCGTGGTCCTCCATCTTCCTCCATTTTGCTGACTTGAACTTTGGTGAATGTTTTGGGTGATCAACAAGTTTATGCCCCTAATCTTTGCTTTTTTTATTAGTTGTTGTCTCCCGTTCTCTAAGCTATACGCAATACAAAAATGAGAGCAGTTTACAATTTTTATACAAGTTTTTCTCCGGAGGGCAGAAATACGATACCTTTGTGACAGCACTGTATGGTAATACTGAACAGCGATACTGCTCCTTGGCCACGCATGTCACCAAGTAGTTCGTTCCGAAGGCAGAAAGGTTTGTTAGGGTTTTTGCCCCATTTAGATTCGCTTGAAGATTAAAGTTTTTCTCGAGTTACAGTGTACATCTGCATACATGGTAGTATGTGTCGGTTAAACAGCTATCGATATATCACCATTCTTCTTCCTGCACACAATGGAGCCAGAAATTCTTTGTCTATAGGACATTAAATATATAAGTAACAAAATTTCTATTCGCTTTGGGCAGTAACTCAGGTCTTGTAAAACTGATCTATATAATTAAAACTCAAATCTACTCAGATCCAATCATTAAAAACAAGGTTTTAGAGTGAGTTGCGTGGGAGCTATTGCCTCCCCCTACACACAAAGATACACACATGCACACATGATGACACATCGAATAGGATATCGATGGATTGGTATCATTGGAAATCCAGTTTTGAACTTAAATTCAAGATAAAAAAGAGTTCGATTCTTACTGAATTTAGTAGATACTCCAAATTTTGTTTATGTAAAAGACCACTTTATATGTTTTATACCGTACTAACTCCATTTCTAATCAGGCAATATTCGATTAGTGGCATGAGATCATTGCTTAACCAACGACTGCTTAATTCTGAGGCATCATTGTTGCCGTTGATACGGTCAGGGCAATGATGGTCTCATGGTATGGCCATAAGCATCATCACTCAAGCAGTCGTATCATCGTTGAGGTTGATCTTGCGACATATCATCACCATCATCGCTGGCATTTGTCTCAGTGCCACCGCAGAATCACGGCATTGCACAGCCTTTCGCCTACACATCGAGAGCATCCTGCCATATCTTTCAAGTGAACGAGGAACCCAAGATATGCGAAGATACAATTCCATGTATTTTCGCGTCCCCGTGTCTGGCGGTGAGTCTAAAACGGTCACTGTTTCTGGTCATCTCCTGCTCTGCATGTCGACTGATAAGTCATTAATATAATGCCTGCAGTCTGAGGGCAATCGGCAAGCTTTTCTTTATTATTCCTTCCATGCAAACATTAAACAAAAGCTCCGCCAAACCATATCGATGAGTTGAACACATGCATCTCTAGATTCTCGCACCTTCACCGTCATTTTCTTTTCCTTTACCATTCAATCATAAGATGCCACGTTGAAATCTTCGTTTCCCTCCTTCTAAAGAAAGTACCGAACAGTTCCGGTAGCTCAGATGCTGTATATAAATTCATTGCAGCAGCGCCACACATGCATCCTGTAGGGGAAAACGATGACATGTCCCTCTATTTTACTTAACGGTCTCTAAGAAGGGTGGTGTTGTCTTTTACTAGGACCGGTCAATGGAGTCCTTGGTATGCTTCGCCGAAAAGTTTTATAAGGTTGATATTGATCTTGTAGTTGGTGGATAGCCAACGAGCTGAATTCATCGATTCCAATGGAATTGCACAAAAAATTGTCTGGATTTTGAAATTTCATAGGCTATCAAATGTTACCGAAGAACAGGAATAGGTGGGTCGAAGAGTGGATTTGTAAATTGACTTCTCGAATGTAATATTTAACTTTTTGTGCAACTATGTTCACACTGACCTTCACCGTTTGCAATAATATTTGATTATGGGAAAGTAGTTCTAGTTTGCTTGATAAGAAGCAATTTGGATGCCTATAGAAAAAAAGCAAATTTATACACTTATTTTGATGTGAAATATAACCATTTTTAGATGCCATCTGGCGTATGATTGTTGGTCTTTGACGCCCTTGACCAACTTGATTGGTTGACTAGGCAACGCAACGAATGATCAGGTTTGCTTGTCTCCTGCTAAATAGTGTATCTTGAAAATTTCAGCAGAACGAATAAAACGACTAATTATAGTTGGATGTAGCCAATTTCAGGATAGATATAGCTTTTATTCTTGGTGCGCGTCTTCGGATAAGATAATGCACAGACAGCCATGAATGAAACAGAAGGATGAGCAGAAATATATATGATTCCCGTCCATGCAAGACCTTGTTCTGTGCGAGGGAAATTGCTCAATCATTTATGAGCGAAAACTTGGGTTGGTGACCTACCAAATGTGACCTCATGGCAGCTCAATATCACCTTTGACGGCCCATATTTGAATTACGTAGACGTTCATGTCTACTCTATCTCAACTACAGGTAACGTGCGACTAGGCTCTGTTATCTCTGGAAATTCTTCAGACAGTTTTGCTTCCATCGAAGTGAGCCAGAGTATGCCTCTGAACGTGCGGAGTGAGAGAGAGGGAGCAACCATTCAACTTGCATGATATTTTTGGCATTCACAGGGTTGACTTAACTAAAATGGCTGCATGGATTCCTCTGTTAACCAGATTTTTAAAAGCTTAATTTTTGAAATAATCTCACCGTGTGAGTCATCCTGCTATGCAAGTTGCATATGCTTGAATTTTTCAAAGTTGCAACGGCTAGTGACCAACTATTTTGAAGTAAGATTACATATTACCATTAATATGCTAGCTGCACGGGTGGAGGATTGTCAGTAGCTGTACATAAATATCCATATACAAACGATTAAAACGAATTGGGCAGAGGCAAATTATCAAATTTATTTAGTAATTGTCGTAAGATTATATATATATATATATAGTTCATTAGTAATTGCCAGATAAGTGAACCGGCATGGTCACTTGACCAGTCACTTGTAATCTTAGCTCCGAGTTTGAACATACGTAACTAAGTAACGGTGGAAAATGGTCACCAGAAAGAATGATTTATTATAACGAGCGATATAACTGCTCGCCGATTTATACTAACCATGACTAATGATCATGCTGATGATCATCACCATGATGATTATCATGAAACGGTGATAGCCACGTCAAAAGACTAGAAGAGCACGGTTGTCTTGATAATGTGGACGCATCTCTGGATCTCGACTGTTATTTTAAAAAGGGATTCATGTTCTTAATTACTTTATATATTATTTGTATGAAAACATCGGCGCTCTTAAAGCAAAGGGGCAGATAGCCTCGAACGGCATCCTATTCCACCACTCTCTCTCTCTCTGTGCCACTTCTTCTTTCCTTCAGATTTTCGATTATTTTTCCTTTCCTTTTATCAGCCATGCATGCATAAGTATCCGAGAGAGCAAAGAATCTAGTCGTTCTCTCCCTCTGTCTCTCTCCGAGTAGCAAAAATGATTACCGGAGGAGACATCTATAATGTATTTGCAGCGGTGGTGCCTCTCTATGTAGCCATGTTCCTGGCCTACGGCTCGGTGAAATGGTGGAAGATCTTCACCCCCGACCAATGCTCAGGCATAAACAGGTTCGTCGCCGTCTTCGCCGTCCCCCTCCTATCGTTCCACTTCATCTCCACCAACAATCCCTACGCCATGGACTTCAAATTCATCACCGCCGATTCTCTTCAGAAACTAGCCATCTTGGTGGTCCTCACCCTGTGGGTTTGGTTCGGCAAGAACGGCAGCCTGGACTGGATGATCACCATCTTCTCTCTCTCTACTCTCCCCAACACCTTGGTCATGGGCATCCCTCTGATGAGAGGCATGTATGGCGATTTCTCCGCTAGCCTGATGGTCCAGGTTGTGGTGATGCAGAGCCTTGTGTGGTACACCCTCATGCTGTTCATGTTCGAGTATAGGGGTGCCAAGATACTGATCGTGGAACAGTTTCCAGAGACAGCCGGCTCCATTACTTCCTTCAAGGTGGATTCTGATGTGGTATCCCTGGATGGGAGGGACGCCCTTCAAGCAGATGCAGAGATTGGAGAGGATGGCAAGCTTCACGTCACTGTTCGAAAGTCATCGTCCTCGAGGTCTGCACTCTCCGCCTACAGGCATCACCACGGCCTCAGCTCGATAACACCGAGAGCCTCGAACCTAACAGGAGTCGAGATCTACTCTCTTCAATCATCGAGAGAGCCCACGCCAAGAGGTTCCAGTTTCAACCACACAGATTTCTATAACATGCTGAAGATGCCTGGGAGTGGAGGCGGGTTTCTGCAGAGTCCCCGCCAATCCAATTTCCAGACGACTGACATATACTCTG
Source organism: Nymphaea colorata (assembly GCF_008831285.2). Classification (NCBI taxonomy): domain Eukaryota; kingdom Viridiplantae; phylum Streptophyta; class Magnoliopsida; order Nymphaeales; family Nymphaeaceae; genus Nymphaea; species Nymphaea colorata. Next base: position 15,273,426 of record NC_045140.1, read on the forward strand.
TGAACTCTTCGAAGGGGCCGACCCCAAGGACATCGAATTTTGAGGAGGATGTGATGAGGTTTGGGAAGCATAGGTCTCACAAAAGCAATGACTTTAGTGGTGGTGGTAGGAGAAAGATGTCCGGTGATTTCCAGGTGAGATCTCCAAATAGAAAGTTTGGTGAACCTGCTCCTAAGGAGCTCCATATGTTCGTTTGGAGCTCGAGTGCTTCTCCTGTTTCTGAAGCAAATCTCCACCACGCAGTGAACAAAGGTGGTTCCAGTGATTTTGGGGCTCTGACTGACTCGAAATCAAAAGGTAACAACTCATCATAATAAAACATCTGTTTTCTTTTTCTTCTTTTGTGTGTGAAAGAGCTTCAGAATTTTCGAACTTTTTGTGTGTGACTGAGTTTTAATGGACGTGCTGAAGCTTGCTGCCTGGGGAGGTGTACCATTTACTATACCCCTTTTCTATTAATTTTCGCCTGTCCACCAAGAAATTAAGTCCTTGTATAGATGTCAAACAATAGCCCTCCTTTAGTTGGAGGCTTTAAATTGACCCGGCCAAGTGTTGTGAGGTCCTTTAAAATCATTATAATCTCGTTGTCTTTTTTTGCACAGTGAGTTCAGTAGTGCAAGATTCAGGAGAAAGTTTTGGGACGGCCGGCAAGACTGTTGCAGATGGAGAGAATGGCTTGCAGAGAGACCTGGAAATTGAGGGGAGTTGCAGTCCTCGTGCAAAGATGGCAGATGGCGTTGATCTGCAGAAGAATCCAGAGATTGGGCTGGAGAAGGTCAAGAACACGCAGATGCCTCCAGCAAGTGTGATGACAAGATTGATTCTCATTATGGTGTGGAGGAAGCTGATCAGAAACCCAAACACCTATTCCAGCATCCTTGGTTTGACTTGGTCCCTTGTGGCCTACAGGTAATTAAATTGGTTTAACATTTTGACCTGAATTAAGCTCATTGCAAAAAAGGATACCATAAATGGACATTAATGCTTTTGGGTATTTCATCGTTCTAATTGTGGTCAATTCTCAGCTTTTTGATTGATGCCCAATCTACCATTGATTGCTTGTTTAGGGTACTACACTTTCTCTTACAGGAGAGTCGAGTGCTGTAGCTGCTATGCGCTTATGGGCTATGAGCCAGAGAAAGAGAGTGAGGCTATATAATATTTTAACGACATTTTTTAAATATGTTGCAGGTTGAACATTAAAATGCCAACGATCGTACAAGGATCCATTTCAATCCTTTCTGATGCAGGCCTAGGAATGGCTATGTTCAGTCTAGGTAAGACACCATATCTGAAAAAAACAGGAAGATTTCATGGCTTCGTAAAAAAATCTCTATTTAATAACAAGTTGTGAGGCAGAGATAAACCCTTTAAAAAGCGCACTTATTTCTCCATCGATCAACGCCTCCTAAGGGCGTGTTTCTTTCCCAAAAAAAAAAAAAAAATTGTAGCTTAATGTTGAAAAGTTATTTCAGGATTTCCAACGAGTCCCCTCAATTATATATTTTTGGTTTACAATAACTTCGCTGTCAATCAATACGTGTCGGAAAAGTATTTGATAGCATGACATGTTTCAAAATACGTCTGAAATTTTGCAGGAAGAGAAAGTTTGGCAGGGCTCAAAGTATCGACAGAAATTTTAGAAAAGCTTTAAGAATTGCCTGAAAAGAGAAAATTTTCACAACTTTTTCCTGTATTTGGTGGCTACCTGGATGAGGTGAAAAACTTTCAGAAAAAACGTGTGCGGAGAACAATTTGGGCAGCGCATGGGATGCTCCCTAAAGGATTTATTGTATTGTTTCGCTTATTATCATCACAATTACTTAAGGCAGGAATATGCAGAGCGCCCAAAACATTTAACTGAAGCATGCATCATTCTTGAAAAGGTCGAATTTATTGTTTTCAAACTTGAAGGAGTTGTCAAAGGAAAAAAAAAAAAGGCTTTTCTTTTCGCATTTTGAGTGGTTGATTTCCTTTGACGTAGTTGGTACTAAAAGAAAACCAATAGAGAGTACTGGTGGAGGAAGAATATCTGGAGAGAGATCAGTTTCAAATTTTTTGAGAGACTGCCACTCGAGGCTTAAGTAAGAAAACTTTTGAGAGTCAGAAGGAGCCTTTTGAGCCTTTTCTTGAGAGACTTTGATTAGATGGACGTAAGAGAGAGAGAAAGAGTCGGTAGGATGGTCATTCGTGCTTGTGTGCGGGTGTGTGCGTGAACGAATGATTAAGTGAATGTGATCCATTAATAAAAGAAGGGGTGCAGGTATCTTCATGGCGTTGCAGCCAAAGATAATAGCGTGTGGGAGGGCGACTGCAACCTTCGCCATGGCTGTCAGGTTTCTAACTGGCCCAGCGGTCATGGCTGCCACATCCATCTCCATTGGCCTCAGGGGTGTCCTCCTCCATGTTGCCATTGTTCAGGTATGTCTCTCTCCCTCTCTCGTGCACTCTCTCATGCATAAAGTTTTCTTGTCTTAACCATATGCTGGTTGTCTAAAGAAATGAGCTCTTCTAATAACTAAATGGTTTCATTCGACTGCAGGCAGCTCTCCCACAAGGAATCGTTCCCTTTGTGTTTGCAAAAGAGTACAGTCTTCACCCTGACATCCTTAGCACTGGGTGAGTTTATTTATTCATGTAGTAAAGAAAACAACCAGAAATTCAGGCAACCCAACAATCTACAAATTGGTGTATCTATCTTCCGTTTAATGCTGCTAGTGAACATCGAGTTTAAATGAATGAGAGAAACAGATCACTTGTTCTATCTCTCTTTTGATTGATATGTATGTTTCTAACGACAGAATTCGTGAATAAAATTTCTGTGCAGGGTCATTTTTGGTATGCTGATTGCTTTGCCCATAACCATACTCTACTACATCTTACTTGGCCTGTAGCAGCAGCAGCGAAGGACCATTCAAAGAAGAAGAGAGAGAAAGTGGAAAGGTGAAAAGATCGAGGGGGTAAAGGACAGAGAAACAGAGGCTAACGCCGATGCATGCAAGAAAGTTGCAGCAAGAGGAAGAGGAGGGAGGAGGCCAGTGAATGCAATTTTTACGCTTTTGGCTCTTTGCACGTGGTCTGGAGCGGTGAAAGAGATGGCAGATTCAATGTCAAACAACAACACCTTTAAATTTAATCAGCAGCAAGTTTTTTAATGCCATTTGGTTTTTTAATGGTCATGCATGTGAATCAAGTCGCTAGAGGCCAAGAGGGGCAAAATGATATTTTTCGCAGCCTCTCGTAAATAATATTTTCCAACTGCAATGCTATGCTGAGGAAAGAACGATGGTGGCGATAAACTAGAGGCTCCGTAACTTAACTTTCTTGGGGTGCGTGCTTCGGCAGACGCCTAACCGAGACAAAGCAGGGAAATGACCACAGTTTTTCTTTTAATTCATACTGAGGACGTTAGTTCTGGAAGGCCTGTACCGTACGCAGTCAATTGGATTTGGATATGGGTAAAAATCCAGGGTGAGGGATCCACAATCAGACCACACGGACATGGGTGGATCCCGTGATCCATAAATCGGATCAGAGGGTCAACAGAGTTCGATCCCATTAGATCGAAATTGTAAATAAAGAGAAGAGACCTCTGGTTCATGCATGATGCATGGCAATCCTCACGTGGGGAGAGGACTTCGAAGAGACGAGGTACGGGCCGGGATGCCGCGAACGTCCGTCTTTCCCGATCAGTCAATCATCGGTGGCTGGTTCTTCGTCCACATCTTCGACTTTCTAGCAAATTATTTAGAACAACGAGAGGGTTGGGGATTGTTCGTGTTCAGGTCTGAAGGGAGACACTCGTAGCCTGCATAAGAAGAAGGACCTATTTGTTCAGGACAAGATTTAGCCATCACCTCATCGGATATGATCGTACTGAGCAGCCGACGGACGAAACTGCCCTTCCAGGATCCACTCAATAATTGGACCCCAATGGCCCAAGCAAATGTGTGTTTGATTCCATTCCACGCGGATTTCAGATCCAAAACCTCAAATATGTGATATCTGAAATCCACAGGCAAAAAGTGTGAATTTGCAATCGGGCAGGCGGGAGAAGGATGTAAACCCCACAGATTTTAAATCTACTTGTTTGAGATCCGTGGTAATAAAAAAACAACCTTTAGTGTTGTAGCTCACACAGTTTTTAAGGCCCTGAAAATTTATATGGAGGGCCATATTATATTACTTAGAAATCTATCTCAAAAGAAAGGAGCTTATAAGATCGACAGTTTATACTACCTTTCCTATTGACGCGAAGGAAAACATCAAATGAAATAATTTAGACTTTGTACGAGAGGAATAATAACGTTTTAGATTGGAAGTAGGATGAAGTTGTCTCTTCAACCTACCAATTAACTTTAAAACATGAAATGTATGTACATATGTGTATATTGGGTTTCCCCAACTGAATTATAACCTTTACATCAAGTCTATTTTTATGTACACTCATTTGTAATGTAACACGAAGAAAAGGCAACCAGCGGTTCCTGAAAACAAATCAGCAATTAAGGTTTGTCAATCCAATAAATTGAACGAGTCTCTGTTTCACCCCAAATGCGATTTTGGTCCGCCTTCTTTGTTCACCCCAAAATAAATTAAAGTCTTGGCAAACCAACGACTTCTATCATTGTAAACCTGTAATCAGAAAAGAAAATATTTTGATATTTTGGGAGTTTTTAACGGAATTCGTTCGCTAGGGACAATAGACTTAGGGGACTGATGCCATGTATTTTGACAGAGTTATGGTTTGATTTCAGTGGCCATTGTCGTTCATTTCGCAAGCTGTATACTTCTTCTCTTTGAACTCGAAGAAATCTTTTATACTACGTTTGCAACCGTCGGTTCTCACATCCGAGGGGATTTCAGATCACTGAGGACTTCTAATCTGCAGAGGCACGTTTGCTTGCCTCGATACACATTTATCGGATATTTCTGGGTCTCTCTCTCTTTCCTTTTCTCTGCCATGGCTACCATAGTTTTTCTGGTCAGTTGCTTGACGTATTTATCCAAACAATTAGTTGGTGTTACAAGCAGCAAGTGCTTTCATTTACAAAAGGGTAGATGAATAGCAATAGACTGCAGATTTGGAATCAACCGGACTCCCAATTCATTATTGCCACATTCCATGTTCCCTTGTATGACTAGAGTAACTTTTATCGGTATGGACAAAAAAGATGACATCATATGATGGGACAAGATCGTAGGCTTGTTGGATATATTATTCATATAGGTGTTGGAGAGAATATGATATGACCTCAAGTAGAGACAAAACCAAAAGCTGAAAGCAGCATCCGTCTGGTCGGTCTTGGAACCCTTCTGCATAGTTGCTTTCCCATTTGCTTTTTTACCATAAGAACTCCACGGATATCATCCCTGCGAGGTACCGAAACTGACGTCCTTATAATGGAAAACCCAAGATAATCAGTTCGGCATTCTCTTCCCGTTCGTTTTTTCTTTTTTTCCCACCTCTTTGTCGACAAGTTTTTGCCTTTTTCCTCTTTGTCTACTTTTATTGGCAAGTGGGCTTTTACGTTGACCCTTATTAGTTTGAAACAGGATGTTTCCAAGACACTGAACTATTTTTCATCTAAAGGCCTTAAGCCAAGTAGATGGTCTTGAAGTGCCATACGAAGGCATATTTAGTGCACTTTTTTCTACATAAACCTAACAGACGTGCCTCCCTCTCTCTCTCTCTCTCTCTCTCTCCCATCCTTTCGTTGTTGTGTAGAAAAACGGCAGCAAAATACCAAAGCGATGTAGGTCACTAGGAGGACAAATAGCTTCGCCTTGAAGAAGGGTGAAGAGGGCAGATGAAGACATGTACGACACGTTACGTAGGTTGGTTCCAACATAGAGGACTTAGGCCTTAGATGTCAAACCATAGCGATCAGCCTTCCAAATGCTTAGGCTCATCATACAAGACCAAATCTCATAGCTCGTGATTAAGAATGTCACATGCTAACGCCAACCCAAATTTCAAATTTAAATTATATGGAAGACTCGTGCTTCTACCGTGGCATCACATGAAGCAGTTTTCCACTTCACCATGAAATTCAACTTGCTGACGGGGAATGCTTCGGAGGTTTCATAACATGGGCATTTTGGAATTTATCTGGCAGAGGTGACTCAGGGGCCCAAGGCCCGTCTAGGAAGAGCTCATAAATCCTTTACGCCTTTGCTAAAATAGCCGAGGCTTCAAATTCGACTTAAGTTTCATCAGGCAATGGTGGGGGAACTCAAGATAGCCATGGGAGAATTCACAAATACCTTAGTCTTTGCTGAAACTCACGTGACCCATCTCGATTACAGTCCAAGGCTTTCATCATATTGACCCTTTTGTGCTTTCTTCCGGCAAAGGTGACACAAGACCGGCCCTGAAAGAATCCAGATACTGTTGTATTTGCCAAGTCTCAAAAATTGAAAAACCATGAGAAATAAGGCGATTCACTTTCATGTGAAAGCTAAAAGCTTTATGTATAAATAAACACTCAATTGGACATGGGACAGGAAATGCATATAGTAAATGTAATTCGAAGCCATATAAACTTTACACTCTGAACAAATTTATGGTCCTAAATCCGAACAGAAATAGACGCATCTTACATGTTGACGGAGCAGGAGCTGCCGATACCATCTGTATTAGAGTTGGGCTTGCGTCCCAGACCATGGAAAATACGGTGAAGGGAAGGATCTTAGTACATGTTCTCATGAATGCATATGAACATGCGTACATAATGTACATACAAACAACTAGTTCAAGCTTTGGGAGTCTGCACTGTTCTGTCAATGGAAGAATATTTCATTAATACTCTAAATAACAACTGTATAGCCTTTAAGCTGATGCCAAATGAGGGAATAAAAAATCTCTCCGGTTGTTATCTACAGCACCAAGAGACTGGAATCCTGCACAATTGTGACAGCGGTACATTCATTGATCAGCTAAGACAAAGACGTGATAAGTTAATGTGACACGCTGAAATCCGACCATTGTAAACATCAGCCTGCCTTGCCCATGAATATTATTGGCCATGCTGCTGTCCCGCTGTTTTCATTTTGCTGCCAGAAGTTCCTCTTTTTTTTTTTTTTTTTTTTTTTGTAGGATGGGTTGCCACCAAAGTATAAAATTGACGTGTTCCTCAAGTTGGAGCATCTTAGCAGTAGAAAAGATAATCTGGCCAAAAAGCAGAGTTCTAGACAGATTCTTCATCATTCCGATCATAGCACTGACTATTTTCTTTGCTCAATTTGGATTTCAATGATAATTGTCTAGTAGACTTGACTGACACTTGATGAGCCTCATGCACATTGAGATAGGTATACACAGACATACCACCAAGGGCGGTGATGGCTCCAGAGATGCTTACAGGCCCAGGGTTAGAATGAAAAATAAGATATCCTCCAAGAAGAATGACACATGTTTTGAATTGTCCCAAAATAACATGAGTAGTTGCAGAAGTTGCCCTGCAAGTAACATCGTATAAAGGCACCTCAGAGGTCGATAAATCAGATACTAAAGGACATGGTAATGACTAACAAATATAAGCTGAAAAAATGAAGAGAATCAGGTTTATGCAAAATTTCGATTCAGTGGCAGTTGGTCTGATTTTCCTTGTGAATAGTGAGAAGCAAGAGAGGAAGCCACCCAGTAGCGCCTTCTCAGGCCAGTCACCAGGGTTGAAGCAACTTGCAGCGACTTTGATCTACCACACCCCCCCCCCCCACCACCCCACCCCCCCAAAAAAAAAAACCCAATCCCCAAAAATGTTTTTGAAAATTTGAAATTTACCATTTAACATTTATAAACATTTTAATGTCACCACTGTAACAATTCTCAAAATTATACAGTGTACTAACCTACCATAGGAGTTGCCCAACCAACTCTTATGTAGCCCCTTATATTCTGCCACTTGTCTTGCTGTTTGGTGCCCACCTAGCTTAGATTTCTAGCTCAACCATGGTGAATACGTAAGGTAACATGGATGAAATAACATCAGGAGATAGCCAGTGTCTAAAAAACAAGAACAAGTCTCTCCAAGCAAAGATAAAATCATAAATGTCTATTCAGAATCCGTAAAATACAATTAGGAATCCTAAAATATGTGTTCCGACTCTTACCCAAGAGCCAAAGCACCAGACCACTGCAGCAAGAAGCCTAATGCAGCAGACAACAATATAGCTGATGTATTAGAGTAGCTCCAATTGAATGACAACACCCCAGGCGGATCAAGCCAAGGCATCAAGCCAACCAACGAAAGCAAAGTTATTGGTGTTGTCTTCCACATTAACCTGTTTCACAGACAATTACTCAAAATACGGACTGAAGCTTGTATTATTTAGAACTCAGCAGCCAAATTTTCATCAAAGTCATATTGTTAGCAAATAAAAGAACTTCATTTACATGTTTCAAGTGATGCAACCCTTATCAAATACTTTACATAAATGACCCAACTGTTCATATTAATGTCTATGGGAGAAAACTAAGCATCATCATGAAGTATGTTTAACTTACGCCATTGCAGTCCAGTTATCTTGTTGCTGCAATCTGGACCAAAGAATCTTGTTGACAGCACTAGGAATTATCCACGCTAATGCTATACAAGCCCCAAAAAGATGGAACTGCAAATCTGTAACAGTTGCCACAGCCACACCAATAGATACGAAAGCGAGTGCTATTACCTGCAGGATAGAATGGGAACTCCTCAAATATGTTGAACGCAAGAGAAACATTAATAGAAGCAGTAAAGGCCGCAAAACCCAACCTGTCACAAGGATCAAGATGATCCAAGGGACTTGGGTTGACACATGGATATAGAGGGGGACCACCAACTTGTTTCATAAATTAAATAAGATAGTAATCACCTTTGAGCAAGAAACACATTTTCTAAACACCATGAATTCTGCCAGCACAATAGTTGGAGTCACTGCAATCTTAGCCATCTGGTAGAATCCCACACTGGTATGCAAACCCAATTAATGCTCGGAAAAGCATTCTTAATAATGAAAAGAAATTCAGCCATTTCATTATAAAAACCAATGCTCACCTATTATACTTCAAGCTGACATTAGCAAGGCCATTGGAGAGAGACATGACAGTTCCTAGAGCAACTAAGGAAGACAATGGAGTAGTTTTTGCAGAAGGGGCAGCAGGGAGAAGCGACAATACATTTAGGGTTGCCATAAAAAGCCAGCTGACTAGATAGTGGATGAACGTAAGAAAAATTGGATAATTGAACCCAACCTTGCTGAGGACCTAAAGAAATAACGAAATTGGTTAAAATTTGACATTTTAGTTTATAAAGCATGGGGACATCCTGACAGAAGTACAGAACTAACTCACAAGCATCAAGGTACAAGAAAGATTTCAATGCACAAGGTCATACTCACCATTTTGTTGACCATAATAATCCCGACCGAGACCAAGAAATTGAATGTGAGTGCCACTGTAGGCCCACATATCCTTTGTTGCTGACGCCTTGCACCTTCTGATGTTCGGAGCTCGCTGAAAAGTGAAGATCGTAGCTCTTCAAGAGCACGACCTGAAAAGGGCATACAGAAAGCAAATTTAAAAGGAAAACTAGGTTTCAGTCCCATAGCTAGAAATCAGATCTTGCGGAAAAATATAATAAACTTGACAAGGAAAAGCAAGAACGCAGGAACTAAGGTTATGAAAAGTTTAATTTGGCCACACAACTTCCTGAGAAAAGCAGGAGCATGTCAGAAGCGTATAGCCAACATCATCTGGCTTTGCACCATTATTCGGCTTCACAGTTTTGTGTTTCATTGAAATTTACCCTATTTTCATCTATTTTTATTAATCAGAGAAAATTTTAAAGTGACACGTATCACCATTGGAGTACCCAAGGCGCAATTCTTTCCAGAAACTATACTGCTGCATGTAAAAATTGCATAAACCTTTCAGGGCCATCACAACTTTAGCTGCAGGGAATATTATATACTTGAATTTGCAAATGATTTCAAGTAACTTCCAACTGCTTTTGTTAACTATCACTTTGATAAATTTCAGAAATATTAAGAACTAAAGTTCCCACATCTCTACTAAGCCTTTCGTAATATCTCAGCAAAAGATCCTACAGCAATAATGTTGTTTGCTTACGAAGGGGGAAAAAATTCTTTGTTAGAAATATTAGTAAATAAGCACAAAAGAGAAAAGCAACAACGCAATTTTCTTCTGGGCAGCCGTCGAGAGTCTAAGCTGAGATTATAATCATATTCACAGAGGAAACGAGTCAAACGACCAACTGTATTTTGTTCAGAAAGATAAAGAATTATGTAACAATTTCCCGAATTGGACGCCGTTCAACCTCTCGCTCAAATGACAGCCACATATATCGCTTCCAAATTACGCAAGAAGACGTGCTCTCTTCAGGAAACCTAATGGTTCTAAGAAGAACATACAAGAGTTGCATGGACAAACTTTTCATAACGCCACTTTCCTTAACATGCTACAATCTACTTCATTTTGGAGAGGAAAAACTCCATCCCGGTACCACCTTACAATGATTAATCTGGAATGCCATCTCTGACTGCAGACACACATTTCACCAAAAAAAAAAAAAAAAAAAATCCAAACCCTTTTTCGTGCACTAGCATCAAATCGTAAGAAGACCCACCAACTATACAGAAAGAAAAGATTGCAAAGTAAAAGGACTTGCAGATTGGAGCGCTGTAATGCAGTAAGATTGTCACTCAGATTTCAAATAAAGCCCTAGTTCGTATATGAATAACCACCAAGACGTCCAAAGAATTCCGGATCAGCAAACCTATCGAAGCAAACAAACTCTTCCCATACAACCAAAAATCTAACAAAATGAACAGCATATTCACAAAATTGGAATCACCTATAAGGAAGAAAAGGTGGGGAAAGAGAGAGAGAGAGAGAGAGTAAAATGTCACCTCTTTCACCAGCATCACTGTCTTTACGCTTGAGTATCTTTCTAACATCTTTTCTTATAAAGAAATTGATCATATTCCTACTGCAAAGCATACTGAAAAGAGCAACCAGGAAACGCGAAATGCAGAAGCAGCACCACAAGAAAGAATGTCAGATTCCCAAAAGATCTCATGCCCAACTGCAGCAACCCATCGTTCTACCCTCCATCTCCTGCCACCTCTCAAAATCAGACCAACTTCAGACTGGACTGAAGTTTCTTGCGACTGTAACAAAACCCCAAGAAGAAGGCCCAAAAAGAGGGAATAACAAGGAAAATGTGGCAAGAGAAGGATGGCACTCTATCAAAAATGAAGAATGTCACATGCGTTCAAGAGGGAAATCGAAACCCTCTCTCTCTCTCTGCTTTGCTTTACCTTCCAGCAATATTTTATCGAAACAGTTTCTCGTTTGTACCCGTTTTCAGAAAAAAAAAAAAAAAACACCCATTGCGACGAGTGTTCGAGAAAAGGATCAGCACCGACAGCTGTGAAAGAACGGAAGCATATTTATTTTGTTTTTCTGACTATTCGGTTACTTGTTTATTGGAAAAAAAAAACAGACTATTTTTATTTTTTGGTAGAGAGAATGTTATAAAACAAGGACAGAAAAAAATGAAGAAATTCAAGTGCGCGCGCGCGCGCAAACACACAGACACACAAACATGCTCTCTCACTTTGTAATCAGTATCCGCTTTGGCGAAAATTTCTCCGGATCCTGCGGTAGTAACGACAAAGAAGGAGTCGATGGACATGGGAATTAAGTCAGTTGACTCCAGACCGCAAGAAGAGCTTTGAATTTTTAATCTGACAGAGAAAAACAAAAAGATATTTTACCTGCATTTATTTATCAGTACCGTCCCTGCATTTTAATCTAAGCTTAGTATAAGACACACTTTATCCAGAAAAAAATGATATTTATGTTGAAACTTCAAAATTGGAAACCCGCATCCTAGCAAACTCTTAACTACGTGGCCGGAGAACTTGCTTGTTGGTAAGGGTCTCACAGATATATCAAGTTTCCGGAGTTGTCTGCAACTTTGGGAAAGAAAAGAGATTTGTGTTTCAATTTAAAATGAACGCTACCAAAAGGACGTAAAAGTTTTTGTTCATTACAAAATTGCTATAGGTAACATTTTCCCTTCGTGCCCAAAGAAGGCATTGTCTATCTCATTTCTCTTCTTGTGTCTTCTCTACTTTTTGCATTGTGGACTTTCTTGCGTGAAGGCCCGAGCTCTATTGAATAAACGATAACGTGTGTACGCCTCTTCCAGGGTTTCAACACCAGAGACTACGTAATTGTGCAGGGATCGCAGTTAGCATCTCGGAAACTCCATTCCCCAGACCTAACAAATAGAAAAAGTTCTCCTTTAATTGCGGTTCATCAGTCGCAATTTTCATCCTCTGATTCTGCTAGTTGGTATTCCATATAAGTCTAGACCGATATGTCCTCTCTCATAGCATCTCCTTCATCTTCCTTCTCCCTCTCTGACTGTTCGACGACCGAACGAGAACTTCTTTCATTTGCTCCTGAAACGTTTGCTGAACACCCCAAAACGTTCTATCATTCGATTTGGGAAGGCAAACTCTGATCGATCCATTGAACTTGGTGGCGTCGGCCCACATCATCAATGTCCCCCATACATTTTCGACCTTCATATCCACTAGAGAGCCGGTGGGCCTTCTTATTCGATAGATAGTCAAGTGAACTTTGACAAGAAGATGTGCTCAACCAATTAAAAGAAACCTTTTAATTAAATGCATGGTTGGGAGATTTGTACTAAAGTATGGTTGCCGGGGATCACTAAAGGTTTTCCTTTTTCATAATTAGTGGACGAAGTGGTCCAGTGACTCCAGTACTTTAAAGTGTTCTCATCTATAAAGAAAACTGAAAAATAGAAGAAAAGCTGAAAAATTGTAGGTTGAGAAAGCAGCATAAGTGTGCTCTCGGTATCTTAAAGCTTTTATTAAGAACGGTGGAGTACAAGAAGATATGAGATTCGTCTCAACCAGTCACTCCTGATTCAAAAACAGCGGTAATGGTCTCCGGGCGGTACCCTTCTACGAATCACTATCAGTCAGACCTTGTCTTCCACTCATTCAAATGCGCCATCAGTCTCTTCCATCACCGACTGAGTTTGGTTGCAGTTTGTGCCGCTTGTTTTACTGACGTGAACTATAGACTCTCGCGCATCGCTACCATGATGTGAAATAGAACTGAGGAAATCTTATAAGAAGGAGAAGCACATATCAAAGTGTTAGGAAATGCTGTGAAGCGCGAAATAAGAAATATTTCCTATTCTCAGGATGGCAACCATCAGATATATATAGCCATGATCAGATCCTTTTTCCCAAAAGTAGTGTTTAAGGAAAGAGAGAAAGTGTGAGTTGAATGGTACAGATCAAAAAATGGATGGTCCCCTGCCCTCAGTTGGTTTCCTTTCCTTCCAGCACTCCCCACACCACTCGTCACTTTCATAGACTTAATGAAACAGGGCCATGTGCCTGCTTTGTGAGGCCACCGCATCCTTGCTGTTTAATGAAGCTGCTTCGTTGGGTGATGAGACGAACCTGAGAGATTTTCTGTCGGAAGAGAAGCTATTAATTATTTCCCATTACTCTCTGCTCCTAAATAATGAAACTCAACTCTGCCCAAATACTGGTGAAGATGGAAGCCACCAAATATGTGTGTTAGAAGAGAATATTGATATCACTTTCTCTACTTAATAAGAAAAAGATGACGCTGATCATTACTTTGAATGATAGGTGACGTTGGGACGGGTAGCAGTGGCTAGTTAATTAGCAAAACGATCGATGCACATGCAAGAAAGTAGCTTAAAGGATATAATCCACACTTGGGTTCAGCATTTGCCCTCACCAGATCCAGCAATTCAGCTTAAAGCTGGACGGTTCATCTTCTGTGATCTCCAATCTGGTCGGCACGCTGAGTGTTGATCTGATGTTAATTGCTCACAGTCATGGTCCATCTATCATTCAAAGAAGCGTTCACTTTTTTTTTTTTTAATACTTATTACCGAAAGTGATGTCAGCTAGTATCAATGTATCCTGTTGGAATTGCCAAGAACAGATCTGTCAACCTGACAAGATCAGCGACCGTTCTAAATTCAGGCATTCGAATTGAAGAAAGCCAATAGTTTAAGGGGTCCAAGTTTATTAGCATCAACCAGTAGAGATCTGATTTAGTTTCAGGTTTCGTACCAGTTAAAGAAGAAAGAACTGCAAGTGCGTTTAATAATAATAGTTGAGGAGATGCACTGACATGTGAAACCATGCAATGAGTTAGGGTCTAGCATGAAATAGAGAGGTGGCTAAAGGGCCACAACCTCTCGAAATTTTCGTGCTTCTGATTTGAAGATCGACAAAACGCCCTTGATTTCAGGGTTGATGGTTCCTGGTTTAAAGTGAGATAATGATGACTTCGAGTCATTGGTTCACAGCTGACTACGGGAGTCAACTTTTTTCTGCAATTCATCAATTGTAGATGTTCAGTGCTTAAAAGCTACCAATGGGATGAAACTTCAATCAGATTCAGTTCAGCTAAATTCAGAAGACCAAAAAAAAACCTGGATCTGATCTATTCACATACTTCTTTTTTATAATAATGTTTTGCATTTAAAATCTGGACATCTTAAATGAGCTCCAGTGAACTCAAAGCTACATGGCTGCAGGTGCACGGAAGTTCTATTCCCACAGATGCTACTTTTTTTTACTAAGTAGGAGGAATATTTCATCAAGATGAAAACCAAAATTCCGCTCTTTCTCCTTATGGATAAAATTCAGACCTGCATCGATGCTTAAGGTAGAGTCTGCACTGCACTTGAGTTAATACATCGCGTCCTCCTCATGACCTACTACTGGACAACCGGCCATATAAATTCAAAATATTGATAAACAAGCAAAAGAATATAGGCTCCTAATGTGTCACCTTAGGTATCCCAACTATTTGTTTCATTGATATAAATTGTGATCCAGATCTAGCAGACACTCCACTTCCGGCTACGATGGCACTATAGCTTCCATCTAGTTGATTCTTGACAAATTAGTAAACGCCATTTACAAGTCCATGAGTAATAATAACAAGTAAGTCAATTACTTTGCTTGGGAAAATTGAATCGGCTTTTCTTACTGTTTCTTAATTTGAAAACGAAGATTTTAATTGCCCGCGGTATATTACGTTATTAATTTATTAATTAATATATGAAATACACGGTTAAGTTAAATTAGGTTGGAGAGTATAAAGGGTAGAATCAAAATACTTCCTTCTTAATTAAGTTCCATTTCTGTCAGCCATCGTTATACCACCTGGCGTAGATGGGCTTTGATTACCAAGGAGTGAGAACAGGTTGGATTTCATATTCATGTTTTTTAACATGTAAGGATTCGACCAGGAATTCACAGTTTGTTTAAACAGTGGATTTCAGCTATATTAATCGTAGTGTAAAAGTAGTCATAGGTGGGTCTCTCTTTCTTTTGAAATATTTCTCCTTATTATACAACATCAAACAACTCACTAAAAAGCTATCTCATGATCTTAAAAATGGCCCTAAAATAGTGGATTGGTCATTTTACCTCGAAAACGCCAATTTAAGATGTTCGGGTGACGGCCAAAACTGATTAAGAAATCAAGTATTAACAAAAAACGACTTGCTTTAGGATATAGTCCAAACCCTACCTAAGTCATGAAAGGGTTTGTCAATTACATACGATTCAGATGTGAATTCGAAAAAACTCAATACTGAGCATTCGGATGAATCCTTCAACAAAACTGATAAGAACTTTTGTTTAACATGACATTGCCAATATCTTAAAAGATAAAAAAAGTTAAAAAGGTTGTGTGCGGGGTAGTGACGGAGTTATGGCTACAATACAACAAGAGGATGACGCTGTGGATGATGCATCGGTTGACCGTGAATGACGCTTATATGTAGTTGAGTCAGATTGTAATCAAATGTCAACCAAATATCAGACTTAGATTCCGATTCAGTTATGAAACCACACACGTAATCTGATACCGACAAATAATCAGAACTGATTCTTTTTTTTTTTCTCTCTCTCTTTGGGTCAGATTTGATTATGCAGATTGAAAATTAGAGTCGAAGAAGGCACATACATGTACATATTGGAGAGTGACAAGAATATCATCTTTATAATTTATGGGAAGTATTTTGACAAAGTCATGAAGAGTTTGCTTTCCCTCCCTTATATGTGGCTCCACTCCTAAAACAAATGCTGAATGTGTTGAGGGTATAGCTAGAATTGTGTGTTTTTGGGAGGACAACTATTTGAAGCTGGACAGATTTTTTCGGTTTCCAGATGGTGGGTGATAAGCTCATTCTTTGCTGAGGAATTCAATGTAAAAATCATCATAGTAGGAGTTTATCTTCCTAGTGATAGTAGACAAAGGAAATTATTGTCTCCTTCAACTTGGAGATATTCTTCTTGTAGAACAGGCGCCAATAGTCATCGTTGGATACTTCACTGCAGTCAGGAAAGCTTCTGATAAATCGGGCTTGCCTCCCAATTCTTAGCTCTTGTAATTCTTTTAAAAGCTTTATTAACAGGTGTGAATTGGTAAGATAGCAGTTTCACATGAAGCAATAGAAGAAAAGAAGGGAGCCTGGTTCAAAGCTTAATTGATATAGCTTTTGTTAATAGAGGATGGATTGGACAAATAAATGGTTGCCGCAAGCAAGAGTCGTCTGTTAGACAGACATCGGATCACAAGGCCCTCATGGTGTTTCTGCAATCAAACAGGAGGGAGAGTCAAAAATCTATTTCTGTAAGTAAGCCATGGATGTCAGTCCCGAAAGCACGACTGTGATAACGACTGCTTGGAACCAGAGGGTGGAGGAATGCCCGATGCTGGGAATCATTAGAAGACTTAATAACGTCAAGAGAGACCTAAGGAAGTTGAATAAAAATAATTTTGCGATCCTTAGTGAAAGGGCGAGGAAACTGTACAAGCAGCTTGAGGAAGCATAGAAGAAAGTTGAAGAAGGCGTGATCGGAAGTGTGGGTACTGAAAATGCTATCAGACGTTGGGGGGACCGAGCTGAGCGGGGCGGTAAAAACTTTTTTCAGAACCGGTAAGCTGGTGGAGAGCACGACTTACACTTTCTTGGAAGTTACTAACAAAATTTTTGGGAGCTAACAAGATAGAAGACTTTAGGTCGATAGCATTGGGTAACAGTGTATATAAGATTTTGACAAAAATTATGGTGCTGAGAATGCAGCCAGTGCTAGCAAGGACAATCAGGGAGCCTCCATTAAGAGGAGAGTTATTCACGACCAAATTTGAATGGCCAATGAATCGGTGGGACTGGTTTAGCAGGGGTAACCAAGAAGTGTTGCGCTTAAAAATGGATATAGCCAAAGCTTATGACTGTGTCTCTTGGGATTTTTTGGAGGCTGGGCTTCTCTTTTTAGGCTTTCATGAGGAATGGAGTGGAATCAGGAGGAGAACAAGATACTGGTGGAGGTACGGATGAATTCTAGCATGATACGTGGAGTGGAGTGGAGTGGAGACAATTTGTTTTCAGATGAAGCAGAGAACTGTTATAGCGTCTATGGTTGGGGTTGGAAAGCTGAATCGAAAGGCATTTGTTTGTCTGTGGCTGACCTGACTGACTGGTGGTGAATAGTGTGCCAAAACCTTGGGAAGTCCTTCCAGCTTCAAAGGGGGCAGGATCAGGCTGAATTTTACATTCTAGATTGACCTCTTTTGTAACGAGAGCTGGATGGAAGGGAGGGAGGTTTCGTAGTAACACTCAGAGAAGAATCAAATTGATTATCAATTTGCCTTCCACTAGTCCCCTTGAGGTGGCTCCCTTTGAAGCGGCTCTTGAATTATGCCATCATTCCATACTTCTCCCCCGTTGACATTCGACTGCATGATATTATATAAAAAGCTTTTGGCTTTAACCAAAATAAAACCTCCATCCCAAACTCTTACAAAATTGAAAAGAAGCTAGGGAGTCGCATTTACCTAGGGATCCCTAGACAAGTAACAATTCTAAGCATATCCCTTCACGTCGCTCTGTTGTAGATGTATTTTTCTTGCTGTGAGTTCTTGAGCCGGACCTTCGCCCAAGTGTGTTGCCATTCCAATGGTTCAGATATTGGTTGGACCGCTCAATAGATCCAAATCCAATTTAAGCCTCAATCTAAGCTAAAAGTCCGGTGTACGCCCTCTTCTTTTCACGTGGATTCAAGAAAGAATGGATCGGAATCAATCGGATGACCTGCCATTTCCGGTTCCGATTTTGAAGCTTCAACCTAATATCCGATCCATTTTTGGCCAACGCCGCAGGTAGGGGACCGAAGTCCGAACGATCATCAACAATACCATCGATTCCCTGGAAGGCATCAAGGACATGAACGTCATTACGATATTACAAGCGGACATAACGGACCTCTCCTTTCACACAGGGACGACCAGTTCCATCACCGTCCTCCTCTTTGTTCTTGCCCCTGCAGATTCAGGGGCCTCTCCAAAACCCTAGATTTGCTCTTTTCTCTCGAGAAGAGAGGAAGAGAGGGTGAGGCAATGGCGCCAAAGATCGAGAGCTCTGCGGCCGCTTCTCCACCTTCGGAGTTCGACTCGATCGATCCCTTCCTCCACATCCTGAGATTCCTCCCATACGGGTTTCTCAGGGTTCCCCGGCTTCGTCTTAAGCTCCCATCCTTCTCGCTTCCCTCTGCCATGACCGTTTTTTCTCTCGTCCTCCTTGCCTACTTCGTCGTCGTCTCCGGCTTCGTCTATGACGTGATCGTAGAGCCCCCTGGCATCGGCAGTACGCAGGATCCGGCCACCGGTGCCGTGAGGCCCGTCGTCTTCCTTCCCGGGAGGGTCAATGGACAGTACATCATCGAGGGGCTGTCTTCCGGATTCATGTTCGTCCTCGGCGGGATGGGCCTTATCATGATGGATCTAGCCCTGGACAAGAACCGGGCGAGGAGCGTCCGCATCTCTCTCGCTTCTGCTGGCATCTCGTCTGTCACGATCTCGTACGTGATGATCATGCTTTTCATCCGCATCAAGATTCCCGCATATCTCCGGTGAATTGCCTGTATTTCTTGCTAGATCTTCATTCCCCCTCTAATCGGATGCTGTACGCTTTTTTTTTTTTTTTTTCTGGAACATCAAATAGAGAAATTTTGTTTCGGTTAGCCACATTGTTTTGGTATAGTTTCGATGACAGAGGAAATTCGACCACTCTTGCTTGACAAATGCACGTACTGCCTGCTTCCGTTAACTCTATCATGGACATTTTCTCCGGTTTCACTAGGAGTGAATTTTGATTATCTAGTAGATCTCACACCATTGACTTTCTTTCCCTGTTTATGTTCGTTTGGGAATCTTAGATGTAAGTATAGACTGTCAACTTACGAGCTTAGCTTTTAGGATCTGCCATGAAGCAGATGTGGCGTGGTTGAATTATTATATTTCGTCTATCGTACATAGACAAATAAAAGAAGAATTCTATTGAAGAAGTAAGGCCAGGTATTTTTGTGGAATGTGGCATTGTTTTCTAATCACCTCCACTTCAGACAATTCGTCCAGCATTTTCTAAGCAGAGGTTCTTGCTGTTCTTGTTCTTGATAAATCGTACTATGTATGTATGTGGTTAGTTTTTCTTCCAGTCTTAATAGTCATTAATGTTTCCTGATTCTCATAAAATCTTCACCCACGTTTGAGCATCTGGGGTAGGAAAACTGCGATTGCTTTCAGTTAATCAATTTTTTGCCTGCAAATAGCATGTAAGTTAAATGTTTAGTCTCCCCTTTTACCTAGTCATTGATGCCACAACCACAGGAAGTATATTTTGAAATTTTGACGTGTTTCCACTTACTGATACTGGTTATTTCCATGCTTTTGTGTCTCTATCATATGAAGAGTTCTATATGCACTGAGAAAGAAAATATAATCCCTTTCTCTTCTGTTTGGCTCATGACAAGAGCATTGGTTTCCAAATTATTAAAATTTATCAAATTTTTTTGGTTGCTTTATTTATTAGAATGTGACTGGCATACAGTTGTTTGTACAGAGATTTGGACAAACTAACAGATTCGATGAGAAGCTCCTAGTTTGCTTCGATTAATGTCCACTAGAATAACTAAAGCATGAGGACCTAGCCTTGGTTGTAAACTTGGGTATTTGGTAGTTGTCTTTATCGTTGTTCATGCTGATGACCAACACTTGGCGCCTCCACTGTATAGTATGTGACGCCCATCAGAATTTTATTTTCTTGATACGACCTATTTATCCTGCATAGGTCCTAGGTAACTCCAACCATTGGTTACCTTTCTAGTGCCACAAACAATACAATCTAATGGTCATGCAGGGATTCTTGGAAATTCGAGCGATCTTTGGGTCCTATCCAATTTTTCACTTGTCCAGTTGAGAGAAATTCCATTAAATACATGGATTGTGGTGGACGATGCTCCCCAGTCATTGTTGATTGGACACCAGATCAGGCTGTTACTTCCTCCATCCTATAGTGATATACCCTGGATGATAGACCAGTTCAATAGTGTTGTTTCATACTATTCATGAGTTTGATCAATGGAAAAATTACACTCACAAATGCTTGTACATATCCTAAAGTATCATTGTAGTGCATATATGGTATTTGGATACATGCAAACGTGCAAGCCATTATTATGATCATCCATGCTTTAATACTAATGCAACACAAGGCAGACATGAAGAATCGACATGTTAATGAAGCAAGATTTTAAGATAAACAAAGGAGTTTCTGGTTTTCTTCTTTCATCTCACCTACAGTTACCTCATGGTTTTCTCCATTCTGATAAAGAGAAAGTAGAATGTTACTATTGTCTTTTGCTTCTTAGAATGACTATGCTAAGTTGCCGATATTTCCATGGCTTCTTGTATTACTTTATATTGGGAAATCTGAGTGTTGTGCATTACTTCTCCACACCAAGTTTGACTTAGTAGAGGCAAGTAGATCCATGTTCAGCTTAATATCATATATGAATTCACCAAAAGATAGATTAAGAGGATTCTTGCTTGGAGTAGGGAAATCCGAATTGCTTTCCTTACACTAGGGAAGTGCTTGTTATGCACTCCACTGCAACAAAGGTAACCCAAATAAACCAGTATCTCTATTGAGCTTAATATAATATCACGTACACTTTCATCTGAAGATGGGTTAGGACTTAGGAGGATGCTTACTTGGGGTTGGAACTGCTTTCCTTCAATTTAATGGAAGTGTTTTTTTATAATTGCAAGAAGAAAGCTACTTACTGGAGTGTCACAAATAGCTTTTTATATGAGAGAAACCTAATAAATTTAAGTAAAAAATAAGAGGCAACATTCACAATTCTGTGAGCTAAATTAGTACATTATGCTCTTAAGCAGAAGCCCTTTTTGGAGTGGGTGTGGGGCCTGGACTAGTGGGGCCTGGACTAGTCTACTTCTTGAGATTTGTGAGCGATAACCACATCTGAAATCTCGTTTCAACCAAGGAATTTCATCAAGCCTAAAAAAGTCTGGGTTGTATGGTATTCTGAGAGGTTGATTCTTTTAAGTGGGCTCTATTTGTTGAGTGGGTTTTGGCAATGGCTTTTACTGATTTCAAATTTTAGGTATGTCCTGAATCGTAGTGTGCATCTTGGTCAAGAAAACATAAACACGCCATTGCCCCTGTCTCCATTGTATGATATTTAGGACTCAATAATTGCTTCTGTCCCTTCTCTAGAGCATTTGTTCCAATTAATCCATGTGGCTGCTTCAATTAATCCAATTCTTAGACTCACTGCAGTTGCTCCATGTTTCATGCTTGGTGGAACATCTCCAATTGTTTCAACAATGTTTAAATGTTTATTGGGTCCGTTCAAGGATTGGGGTTGAGTTTGTAAATGATGAACTTGAATTCATGCCATGTCTGTGATGGTCTGGTCTGGTCGTGTTCTTCCACTTTTTGTTAATTTCATTGCCTTCTTAGTTGTAGTTCTCCTTATATCTGAAATTAGACTCGTTTGGCTGGAAGCTCTAGTTCCTCTGACCAAGGAAGACCATTGTGTTGACATTCAGCTCACAATAGTAGAAAAATACCTGTACCAATCTGATTGTAACAGTCGTTTCTAGCAGCTTGTGACAATTGAACTTAAGCGGTAACAACCTCATTTTTCATCACCATTCAACCAGGAAGGAGCAAAGAACAAAATTGGTTATGATGGCTTAGTAATTATCTGAAAGCCATATGGTACTAGGTAGTTTCTGAAAATTGGGCATGAGTATAGCTACTTGTACTGGTACAACTAACCTTGCAGCCAGAACCCTCTTGAGGCCCCTTATATCTTCATGAGGTCGAACTCTATTTGCAGTTCAGTGCATTTCCCAGGTTGTGGTTGCTAGAAGCTAGCAGTGAAGGAAATATAATTTTCTAACAAGCTAACTTTTGAAGCGAGTACAATCCTGTGAAAGGGATGCAAAAGTGGTCCAGAGATTAAGAGGCGTACATGGCCGGAGGCAGCCTGCAGTTTACTCGATTCTTTCTGCGTGTTGACACGGCCTCGAGTATGCGAATGATAGGACCGATGAGTGGAGTTGAACTCCCCGATTCCTCCTGCTAAGTGCAGGTGATAAATGGGTATGGCCGAGTTGAGTTCCACTAAGATCCCATTTGGGACATATCAGTGTCTGACGTCCGGTCAATGCTAGGCTGTTGTTAGGTTTTCTGCTCAGGGCCATTAACTTGTTTCTCCTTGTAATTTGTTCGATGCCCTTCTCCTCCCCTTTTCTTTTGTTCTTAACTTTGTGTGCTTAATCAATTATGTCATGGCACGTCAAATTCCTTTAACAATGTGATGTGTCGTGTATGGTGGTCCGCTCTGGCTAGTTAAGAAGTGCAAGGTTGCCGCGATTTCCCTCCGGGCCAATCTTTTCTCAATGCATGTGCAGGGATCGGACGCTAGAACCAGTTCTCCCCACACACTGACAGAGTAAGCACACAAAGTTTAACATGGCCTGGCCTGATCAATGGCCTACGTCCACACACAAGCCAGCACAATGGCTCACACACTAATAACAACGAGTTCTTTCACAGGTGAGAGAACAAAAAACTTCACACATCTCCACCATAAGAGAACTGACCAAAGGAAGGAGATGATAACTGTCCAAAAATAACTGCCAATATAAAAATAAAAAATCAGAAAATGAGACACGCCCTTATAAATATAACTGTTGAAAAAAGGGACATGCATAAAACCCTTTCTTCAACACTTCCCCTCAAGTGGGGCGCAGAGATTATAGCAGCCCCACTTGAATTTTAGCTCTTTAAGCCGTTTCATATCTAAGTCTTTAGTTAATCCACCGGTAGGTTAATCATTGCTTCTAGTATATGGAGTTGTAATCATTTTTTGTTGAACATGTTCACGCACATAATGGCAGTAAATTTCTGTGTTTAGTGCCCTCATGAAATATTGAATTAGCTGCAATGTGTATCGCCGCTTGATTGTTACAATGCATAGGAACTGGTTTTTCAACACATACTAACCCAAACAAGTTCACTTGTTGTAGTAGTCATCGTTTTATACTCTGCTTATGCACTGGATCGTGACATTGTATGTTGTTTTTTACTTTTTCATGTCACTAAATTTCCTCCAATGAAAACACAATATCCTGATTTAGATTTTTTATATGTGTTGTCGGCCCAATCAACATCTGTGAGTAATCTAATATCAATATTTTCATTTGCCTTGTACTATAATCCTTGACTTAGAGAGCCTTTCAAATATCTCAAAATTCTATCAATAGCTTTCATATGTATATTCTTACGGGAATGCATAAACCAACTGACCCGACTAACGACAAACGAAATATCAGGTCGTGTTACCGTGAGATAAATCGGTCTTCCAACCAATCATTGATATCTAGAAACATCTCTTAGAGCTTCATCATCTTCCACATTCAATTTTATGTAGGGTTCAATAGGTGTCAAGGCAGGTTTAGCTCCAAGTTTTCCTATCTTCTTGAGAAGATCAAAGGTATATTTTCTTTGAGACATAAAGATGTCTTTCTTTGATTTAGATATTTTTATCTCAATAAAATATCTCAACTTTCCCAAATCTTTTATTTCAAAAGTTTGGTGAAGGAATTGTTTGGTTGCAAAAATCTGGTCATGATCATTTCCTATTACAATAATATCATCCACATAAATAATAATTATCACTATTGTCTCTTTAGCCATTTTGATAAATACTGAGTTATCTGCAAGACTACGTTTGAATCCTCTCTCTTCTAAAGCGATGCTTAGTTTTTGATGTCATGTAGGAGGAGATTGTTTAAGACTTTACACACTAAGTTTGGTTTTCCTTCTTATGGGTGCCATGGAGGTAATTACATATATACTTCCTCGGTGAAATCACCTTGTAGAAATGCATTTTTCACATCTAATTGAAACAGTTCCCAATTGAGATTGTAATGGATAAAATAATTCTGACAGTGTTCATTTTAACAATGGAGCAAATGTTTCACCACAGTCCAATCCATGAGTTTGAGTGTAGCCTTTTGCTATATGCCGATCTTTGTGTCGCTTTATGGTACCATCACTATGATGCTTGGTTTTAAAAATCCACCTACAGCCAATCACCTTCTTATCATTTGACACTTAAACCAGTTCCCAAGTGTTATTTTTATGAAGAGCATTTAGCTCTTCATTGATCGTTTCTACTCCAACACAATTCTTTGTAGCTTCTTGATAGGAATTTGGATCAACAGCTTTAAATATATTGCTTAAGTATGCAACATGCTTGGATGCTACCCGATCATAGCATATATAATGATTAATTAGAAATGTTTGAACAGAATAAGTAATATAGTCTTGCAAATACCTTGGAAGATATGTGTCCCTTTGAGATCTTCTCACTGTAGTCTCTAGAATTGAATTTTGGATACATTCATCCTCGTTAGAAACACCATCATCAGCATTACTTTCATCTGTCACCTCATTAAGGTCTGCTTGTGGTTGAGGTGAAACAATAAATACATCAAACTCTTTGTAGTTCTCTATTGTAAGTGTAGTATTATGGTTTAATGACTCACTCTTTCACTCAATGGCCTTAAAGAATGGTTCATGCTCATCAAAACAAATATCTCGTGAAAACAACACTTGGTTGATTTTTAAATCGAAGCATCAATATCCTTTTTTTTTTATGAAGAATACCCCAAGAAGACACACCGCTTGGCTCTTTGACTTAACTTGTCAAATCTTTTGCATTTGATAAAAACTATACACCCAAAAGTCCTTAAGTGTGCAATTTTGATAGGTCTGTTCATAAGAATTTTCATTGGAAATTTATTATTCAATGTCTTGATGGAAGTCTAACATGTTGTCATAACTACATCACTCCAAAACTTTTTTGGTACAGACATTTGGAATAGTAATGAGCGAGTTGTTTCTAACAGATGTTTATTTTTTCTCTCAGCTATCCCGTTTTGTTGTGGAGTATCTACACATGTAAATTGATGAGTAATGTCATGCATTCTCTCAAATTGATCAATTTCTTGGTTTTTGTATTCAGTTTTATTGTCTGATCTCAAGATCTTTACACGAGCATTATACTGTGTTTCAATCATCCTAAAAAACTTACAAAACTTTAAAAAAACTTCATTTTTAGATTTCAACTGGCACAACCATGTCATTTTAGAACAATCATCAATGAAAGTCACATAGTAACGATATCTACTATAACAATTAATAGGCGCAGGGCCCCAAACATCAGAATGTACTAACTCAAACAAAGTGCTAGTATGATTTTTTATAGTACCAAACGGTAATCTAGACATCTTGGTAAATTTGTATATGTCACACAGCTGCGAATTAAAAACTAACTCAGGCATTAGAACTTCAAAGTTTGACTTGGCACATGTCCAAGGCACTGGTGTCATAACTCTTCATTTGATTTAGAACTTGTGATCAGTGCACAACTTGTGTTGTCCAGCCAATAAACGTCGCGACATAATTCTCCTTACCAATCATCTTTCTCATCGCAATGTCCTGAATAATCACATCAGTTGGGAAGAAAGTAACACAACAATTAAGTTTTCTTGTAAGTTTCGATATAGATAACATATTAAAATTGAAATATGGCATGTATAGAATTTTGGAGCTAATAGGCTGATTTAAAAATGACATTTCACCAATACCACTCACATGTATGCAAGACTCATTTGCTATAGTAATAGTTTCTGAGCAGACGTCGATCCATGGTCATGTGGTCACTCGTCCCGGAGTCCAACACCCAAGTATTAGAAAACATACCTTTGGGGTTACAGAGAGTGGAATTGCTTGCTGATGCAGCCATAGCTTCTTGCTTGACAAATATGTGTTTTAACAATTCTGAAATTTTTTCTAAGACCGTTGTAGCATTATTAGTCTCTTTAAATTTGGTAACAGCCACTTTTGCTGAGGATGAAGTTTCTCTAGTTTTTCAAACGGTGACTTCTTAGGTTCTGGTCTCCCATATAAATCCCAACGTCGCTCGCGCAAGTGTCCCTCCTTTTTACAATAAGTGCAAACTCTCTTCATTTTTTCTTTCCATCAGTTAAACTCATTCTGACTCTCAAAACTCACAAAAGCAACTTTATCTTCAGATTCTTCCCCCTTTGGCAGTGATGTATGCATAAAAATCTGCTGCCGTATTGGTTCATATTTTGTACCAAGACTGTTAAGCAATTGAAAGATTTTTGCTGCTCACGTAAATGATCTCTAGTTTGTAGACTTTCAGTCATATCAACTAAGTAGTCTAACTAGGGCGGGGCCGAGCCGGCCCGGCCCGATAAAAACGTCAAAATCAAAGCCCGCAAACCGTATCGGGCCAGCCCGAGGCCCGGCCCGTTTGCCTCGGGCTTCGGTTAATGCCCGAAGCCCGGCCCGGCCCAATTGATAATGGGCTGGGCGGGCTTAGTCGGGCTTTTGGGCGGGGCGGGCCGAGCCTATCTCTCATTTCTTCTTTCTTCTCCTCCTTCTCGCAAGAGAAATCGATCGAGTGGTTATGGTGGACAGTCCATTGAAATGTAAAATCTAGCGATGAATGAAAAAATGATCGACTGGTTGCGATGATAACGAGAAGCGAGGGAGATCGTGATGAAGAGGCGGTAGCGAGGGAGAGGAGCGCGATGGAAGAAGCCCTAACGGGCAGAAAAAAAAAATCGTCGAAAAAAAGTCGGACCTTTACGGTGATGGCGACGGGTAGGACCGAAGGCTGACGGGGAGGACCGATGGTTGTGCAACGGCGATGGAGAGGACTGGAGGAGGCAGCCAAGAGCCGACGAGGAGGATGGGAGGAGGCAGTCTCGACGACGGAGATGAAACTTTTAACAACAAAAAGTCCAAAACCTTAAGTTTATTTTTGTAAAAAAAAAAATACTATAATAGTAATGTCGGGCTTCTCAGGCCGTCGACGATTACAGTGGCAAGCCCGAGCCCGGCCCGTTATTTACCGGGCCGGGCCAAGCCTGATAAAAAAAGCCCGAAACTTAATTTTTCAAGGCCCGGGCCCAGGCCCGTGGCGGGCCGGGTACCGAGTACCCGGCGGTGGCCCGGCCCGGTGCCCAGGCTTAAGTCTAACTCGTCCCACAACCCTTGAAGATCACCAAGATGTTCACCGAAACTGGTTTTCTGATCTTTCTTTATACTGTACATTTTTTTTGACAAATGAAACATCCTAGCATTATTGTTTTTCTTACTATACAGCTCTTTGGTCTTTTCCAAAATGTGTGCAGTAGTTTCAGCAAAGAAAAAACCTTGTTGAATTCTTGGTTCCATAGAATTCATCAACCAAGACATGACCATGTGATTGGTCATCTTTCATTCCTTGTAAAAGGAGTTATTCTCATTTAGTTTTGGGAGGTCACCAGTAACATATTATTCAAGTTTCGATTTTCCACTCAAAAATAACGTTGCTGATTTTGACCATGCAAGATAATTTATCTCATTAAGAAGCACCAACGTTATTTTAATAGCATGATTGGGTTGCTCTTGAACAACAATCTTCTCAATGACTCGATTGTTACCTGTTTGCCATGATGCTCACAAAGATGAGAATAAGGAGATCAGGTCTGCTCAGGCATCGTCTAGGATCAGCAAACACTCGCCAAATTTTTAAAAATCACCTCTAAGTTGGAAAAATCTGAAAATTGGACAAGAACTCACTGACGGGGTGAGGAGTGGACGCCCCTAGTTTCAACTCCGAATGAGCACTGGAGAGAAATCGCTTGACGATTTCTTCTCGTCTTTTGGTTGTTCCTCAGGTTCGCAGGAAGCTTCAGAAACTTGCGGTACTTGTAAAATCCACCGTTTTTCGCAGGATCATCCAAAAAAACTGAAACTTAGTCCAAAAATGGTAGACACCAGCCCGAATCCAATGCCTCCTTGCTCGACCCTTCAATCGACCCCAAAGAGGAATGCGGGAGAGAGAAAGTCATGCCGGGACAGAATCGCATGAAAACTTCCAGCGACAGACAGTCATTCAAAAATCTGTATCTCTGCGACGACTACTCCGAAAAATCTGAAATTTGGCTGGGAGAATATTCATATGCAGACGATTCTAACGAGTCTATGCTCGTTACTTTCCGACACTGGATCTGATAGCACCGATCACCGGAATCCGGTAAAGTTTCTGAGTTGGTGTGCTTGCTGACTCCTCAATAGAAAAACACAAGAAGCTCTCTGAAACTTAGGATCAAAGCCCCAACAACCTCAGCGGAAATGATACCATGTTGAAATAAGAGAGAAAGAATGACAGAGTAAGCTCACAAAGTTTAACATGGTCCGGCCTGATCAGTGGCCTACGTCCACACACACAAGACAACACAATGACTGCTTTCACACACTAATAACAAGAGAGTTCTTTTACAGGTGAGAAAGCAAAAAACTTCACACACCTCCATCATAAGAGAACTAACCAAAGGAAGGAGATGATAACTGTCCAAAAATAACTGCTAACATAAAAAGAAAAAACCAGACAATGAGGCACGTCCTTATAAATATAACTGTTCAAAAAAGGGACATGCGTAAAACTCTTTCTTCAACACACACACTGGCTTCGAGACGATGAAGGTGTTTGATATATAGCGAAGATAGATGCCTATTTCGTAGAAATTGCCTGTTCTGAAGCTTCTTCCTCCCCCTTGATCAGAATTTAGAAGCATCTCTTCTGCGAAACAGGGAATCGGTTTCACAGGGTATGAAGGATAAACTTTCCGTAGGAATAGGATCACCTTGAGGGCCCATTATCTCGAAAGAAACCTCGCATTTCATATGAAACCTTTCATCCCAAGGCCCAACCTTTCAACCCCGATTTCAGAAAATAGGGCTTTGAAATTCCCGATTCCCGTTTCCCTGACAAATAAGGCAGCATTCATGACAACTGCTAAACACGGATTTGCTTTTACTTTTAAAATTTCGGTGCAAAAAAATTCAACTTTCTAAACGGACCAACCTTCGATTTGTCATTGGCAGCTGCCACATCAAAAAATGGCCGCCGCATCAAAGAATTCAGAAATATGAGGCAGCCTAATTCCATAGACGTTGAGTCATGTGGACCCTAACAATGATATTTTTCTTTTGCCCCTTGATTGCGCGACACGGTCCAAGCTCACCATCGTGCCCACAGGTTCTCCGAACACATGGATTACTGGTTAAAATCATATTCTTTTCATGCTGGAGTGGAAATAGAGCGATGTGTTCCGACACTCAAGCATGAAATGGGAGCTTAAGAATAAGTTCTCTTTTTGAAATAGGATCAATCCTTAATTGCTTGATCAACTTTCTCGTGAAGGCTAGAAAAATAAGAAACAAGAAAAAATTAGAGGAAAAAAAGAGCGATGTAGAGCTTATATTTCGGCGAACGAGTATCAATGAAAATTTTTCCATTTCAAACTTGTAGTGGTATGATTTTTCGGGACATACGGACTAGCATCATTTAGCTAGTACATAACCAACCTTGTGATTGAAGACATTAGTTGATAAAGCGTGTGATTTTTAATTGACAAAAGGATGAACGTTCGTTGCTTGTGAAACTAGTGCAAGATACTAAGCCCACTACACGAGGTCTCAACTCTCAATTCTCAATATTAATTGATGGGTCCACTAGACCTCAAAAATTGATGGTCAATCTTATAAGTACCACAGATTAAATAAACCAAGGCGCTAAAAGTTCTGCTGTCTAAAGGTTAAGGGTGGGCGTTGGGCCGGGGGCCATCAGGCTTTTGGACTGAGCCCGATGCCAAGGCCCATCCTTCCATTGGAGAAAAGTCCGCCCAAGACCTACCAACTAACAGAGCAAAAAAAAAAACTTGGTTCACACTCCAAGTGGAGACCTGTTCCTTTTCTTAGGCGGTCACGGTCTCGGAGAACTTTCCACACACTTAGTTCATTTATTAAAATGAGAAGGCGAAATCATCTTTGGAGCATCCGATCTTTCCACGACTCCATTCTTGTACTTATTTAATGCGATCAGGGGACAAAGTTGTTGACGAATTTAATTGGCTACTGTTCGCATGGCCTAATTGATGGTGAACTTGAAGTCATGTTTGCTAATTAGTGTCTCCTCCTGATATTGCTCCATCTCCCTCTCAATTTAATTTCAATAGGTTGAAATGTCTTGTTTGATTCTTGAGTAAGAGAAAACTAAAGGGTCTCCCTAGAGTAGACGCCTGCCCAGATCCAATGTTGTTTGCAACGATTATTGAAGTGAAATTTTGAATAAATTTGTACTTCTAACCTCTTTGAGTCAGTATATACAAGAAATCGTGTTCGTTGAAGGGAGAGATACATACAAATAATTGACCATGTATTTTTCGTTTTAATTTCCCCCATCTTGAACATCACCTTGTTTTTCTCTTTTTCGTCCGGTGGCGTAGCTTTTACAAATTTGACAAAGATGTCTGCATTCTTCGAGAGACATGTCCGTACGCCCACCTGATTAGGATGAGACCATAAGCCTTCTTAAAGAAGGTCATGGAATCAAGTAGCCAGGTTCCTTCGGTCTCTCTTACATATCGTCCAACTCCACCTTGAATTTTTTAAGAGCACAACTACCAAATTTAAACGTGACGCGTATGTTTTAATTAGCGTTTGCTCTCTCAGCACAGCTAAAAGATGACGCAGCATGCTGGTTCGTATTTCGTAGAAGCAAGCTTGCATCAAAGCTGTGAAATTTTTGTCCTGACAGAAGAAGAAAAATACAAAAAAAAAAAAAAAAAAAAAAAACTATGTGAGAAGTTATTATATGGCAGGGCCTTATCTCTTGATCATTTACTTGTATGACTTCCATTATTGAACATACTTTCAAGGCATGAAGAAAGAAAATAACAACAACAATGATGATAATAATAATATCGAATACTATTTTTTGTAAGCTTTGTCCTACTGATCCATTGATATTCTTCCTTTTGTTGAATTTCAGAATAGACGCAATAAAAGCAGGTTATTAAACCGTGTCTTAAATCTGATGCTCCGAAACAGGCATGCCGAAGAGCCATATCTTCAGGGTTCTTGTCAAACCATATTTTGGGGCATCCCACCTCAAGACGTAATGGAAAACTACCATCATGTCTATCCAGAGGCTGATCAAGAGGTACTTGGTCAAGAGCATTTAATATGAGCAGATAGAACCAATGAAGTGATGCGACGCAAGAACATAAAGCAGAAGCGAGTTTGCTAGCAACTAAATCGGTCAAATTTTGGGGAGGGGATGATCGATTTGCTGGTGCTAGATTTCCACGTGCCCCCGACAAAATAGGAGAGAACCGGATTCCCCACTAGCTGGCTGGCTCCACTTTCAGTGCACATCCGGAAGCATTTTAATTTCTTCCACCAGGACACCGGAATATTTGGCCAAGTTTCCTTTCTCTTCTTCTTGGCCTCATATCGTCGGTGATCTTGACTTCACGGAATTCAAAGGGAAGAAATGAACTCATGCCACGCCACAACTAATATTGTAGAGATACGGTTCTGTGGCCCTAATTAACTAAAACTTTTAATCTTATTTCTCCGGCGTTATCTTTATACAACTAAATAAGGTGTTTCAAAAGCAGGTTTCTTGCATCCACAAAATTCATACGAAAAAGAATCAAGCAATCACTTTGCCATTGATCCCTATTCCTTTTTCACCTCCTGCCCTCTTTATCTACTGCGCAGGCCAGATGGTAGGCGATGAATGCAGGCTGGGCGCCCCCTGCATGCCACGAGCTTCCTCAACCTGGCCCCTTTTTCATCTATGTCAGTATGAAAACGTAAATCGACTGACTAACTGCAAGGGTCAAATATGATCTACGTCACTTTTACTGTCGAATCCTCTTTCACTTCTGCACAAAAAGGATATTGGGCGTTATGTTCATTTCCTTCTATTTGGTTGATGTTTTAGCTCACAGTTAGATGGCGATGGAATGGTGGCCACCAATTTAATAGCTACCACTAAAAGAGAGGCCAGTACCTGGAAAAAAAAAATAAAGAAGGCTTGTTGTTGAGATTATAATTTATATGGCTAAAAGATGACCGGCCTCAAACAGAAATTTCCCTTTGCTAATCTTTGTTTGCAATAATATTACAATACGTTTTCCCTCTCTCCCCTTAGTTTTATACAAATCGTGAACCGTAAGCATCTGATTTTCCGTATGCAACCTCGAGTTTTTAAATCTCATGATACAGCCAACGTAATGAAAAACAATAATATAGTAAATAAATCATCTCATCAGGACGCCCATGGTTACAGTTGAAGTTTTTATGCCTGAAGAGGAAGAAGACAAGCCACTATTAAACAAATATGTAGCGTGAGAATTTACAGATCGAAAGCCTCCAAACGTCGGTACCCTCAAGATAAGATCAAGAAGGCAAACGAATTACGCCGTTTAATTGTGACGTCCCTGCCAGAGCCTTGTAGGGGAATTCTTGGGGGAAAAGATCGCAAACGAGCGCTTCGGCGAGAAAATCCGGCGAGGCGAAAACATACTTATGTGCCTCGGCGTGGCGAGCCCATCTATCGACCTGTAATCCGAGAAGGAGAATCCGTCTTCTGGAGAGCCCACGCCCACCTTCTGGTTCATAAACCCATTGAAAGTGCTATACTTGACAAGTTTCCCGAACCACGACCTCTTCATAGTCCGTTCTCCGTCGCTGCCGTTTATCCTTCCGCAGAGATAGATCATTACGGCTTCTAGGCTCTGCTCTACCACCTCCATGGGCGGACAAACCAGAGGGTTCCCTTCAACACATAGCTTTTTCAAGTTCTTCAAGCAACCAAGCGAGTTGGGCAAGGTTTGAATCCTGTTGTAGCTGACGTCTAGTTCTTGCAAAGATGTCAGCAGGCCAAGTGAGTATGGTAGCGAGACCAAGTGCTGGAAGTTCTGACTGACGTTCAGGATTTCAAGATTCGTGAGATTCTCCATGTCCTCCGGCAAGGATCTAAGGCAGTTGAGCCGCGCATCGAGCACGCGAAGCGCCGTGAGGTGAGATGTGGAGTAGGGGAGAGCCACGAGTCTGTTGGAATTTACGGAGAGTTTCTTTAGGTTCACTAGCTCGAAGCCTATGGTGTCTGGTAGCTTGGTGAGCTTGTTGAAGTTGGCATTCAGTTCTTCCAGTGACCTGTGAAACCATGGTACCCACATAAAACAACAATAATTCACGTTAGAAGAAGTTGGAGCCTCTACCGAGGGGAGAGAGGGATTTGTTCGTTTAGATCAATATAGGCCACCAAGTTCTCCTGTGAAAGGTGGGAAACTAAAACGAAAAATTCAACTGTTCATTAATTTATTGAGGGTTTAGTAGCCTGGAGCCTAAGAACGTGTTTGGAAGGTATAAGATAGAGAAAAGGAAAAGAAAAGAAAAGAATACCTGCAGTCCTCTATGGTTTTCGGTAAGGATTCCAGAAGATTTCCGGAGACGTTCAAAATTTTCAGCTTGGACAAGCAACCGATCGAATTTGGGAGAGTCTTCAGTTGGTTAGAGTGTAAACCCAACACGACCAGATTTAGTAATCTTGCTGTCAGAGATTCTGGAATACTCTGCTCCAAATTTTTATAATAAGAAAATGAGGAAAAAAAAAAAACATTGTTGCTGAGGGTGAGAAACAGAAAGAGTTCCTTGGTTTTGGAAGCTACCTCTAAATTGTTGTTAGAAAGATCCAGTTTGCCTATCATGGCAATGTTTAGGGAGTTTGGTACGACATCCAGTGCTAATCCGCTAAGATCCACAGTCTCGAGCTGGTGCTCAGGTATTTGTTGACCCTTCCTCCCGGCCGATTTCTTCATTTCCATCTTCAACTCTCCTGTATCCTTGCAGACGAAATAAAAAAAAAATCAAGCCCTGCAATAATCCCAATAGCGGGGATGGCCATGCAACGGAAACGAATGTAAGCAACTCATAAGCCACAAGAAAACCAATGAAAGAGAAGACGAATTTGAAGAAGTTGAAGAGACAAAACCACTTTCTAATCTTGGAAAAACTGAAGTACAAACTGATCTCGGTTGACATTTCATGACCTTAATTGATAAAGTGTTGCAGAAAACCAAGTTTGATTTCCCCTTGGTAGGACAAAACACATGGTTCGTCAGAATCAAGAGGAACATAAACTCGAAAAGCCATGATCGATTACAGAAAAGGTAAACCGGAAAGAACTCAGTAAATGAATAAACAAACGGAAGCGCCACCTACCAGATAAGAACTTAAGAGCGATCCTCGCCTCCTCTCCTCGATTTTCTTCTTCAGCGATCCACGCCTCTTCCTCCTGCGCTTGCCTTGTATTTATGGCCTTCGAACGAGTTAAACGGAAGGACCAGTACGGCACTGTACGCATTTTCCATGTGGCGTAGAGGTGACGTCATTCGTATTAGCCGCCTTCTGCAGTACGAGCCGTAACAAGGGCGTACCTTGCCACGTGGTGATGGCGGCTGGCAGAAATGAACGGCGGCCGGCAACTGCCTGATGTCGAACCGGAATCTTTCACAGACGAAAAAAGCGCCGCAGTTTTTCTTTTCCCCGTTTTCCTTTGTTCCCGGCGTAGTGGTTGAAAATGCCCGAGAAGACCGCGCTTCAGATTGTAATAGATTAGTAAACCAGGCCTTGGTCATGCTGGGCCGTGCTCCGCCGACAGGTTCTTCGGTTTCCTGACCTAAAGCGAATTTTGTTTTAGTAGGCCACAAGACTCCTTGAATTTTTAAGAGGTCTACCAATTCGTCTAGTTGAACGGCGGAAAAAGCCATCCATCAAAAGATACTAGCTAGTTTCGTTCTTGGAAAATTGGACTAGCTAGTTTCCCTTAATTTAGAAAAGCGTTTAGAAAGTAAGTATTCAGAGCTCAAATTTTATTAACCGAAGCGGGAAAAGGATCCCCCGGCGTTGGGATGATTTTTTTGTCCTTTTTATTGTAAGAGGTTTATTGATATCTCACATTCGAATGTTATATTAACTTGCACCAAGTGAAATATGTTAAATTTTGGGTGCATCATCCGAATTTGGCAGTTGCATTTGTTCAAAAAAAAAGACGCAAAGTTTTACCGTGAAAAGAGGTCTATTTCGGCGACCTATATTAAATATATCAGGGTGAGCGATTAAACTACAGTATTTTTAAAGGAGTTTTGACGAGGGAGCTGGTTAGGTGATAGCCGACGCTGGGCTGAACGCTTGGCATGCATATCCCATGACTCTTTGTTATTTAAATAGAAGAAAACTCAGAAGCATTTTACTTTATCATAGCTACAAACAATCCTCCTTCGGCATATATTTTATTTTACGAACGAAGTTTCTCTCCCTCCCTCTAAAGTCCAACCGGAGAATCGAAAGTTCGATAAAATCCAACAACTTCACTGTCTTTATCTTTGTATTCAGAGATTCCAAAAGGCTAATGAGTAACGGACTTCAGTATTTATTTTTTGAATTGCTGGAAAAGGCCATCTCAAGTTGGTGCGAATATTCGCCATATCAATATCGGCGGTGTGAATTCTTCAGGGGAATAAATATTATGAATGTGAACCAACCCATAGTATAAACGGCACCCTAATGTTGCTACTCAAACTTAGACAACACGCTAAGAGCTCGGTCCACCTAGCTTGGCAAGAGATCCTGATCGGATTGAAAATACAGAGCTGTTTTGAAAGTTGGCCCGTCGAAGCTATATCAGCCACATGAACTCTCTCCTTTTAAGCTAGAATAAATTTTAACAAACTTGGACACAAAGTTGAATGAAATTAAATTCATTGTTTCTGTCAGCTAATTGCGACGTTTACTAATTGAAGAGATTACCAAGTTTCGTCATGCAAATCCCTTTCGTTTTCTTGGTTTTCAGGTGGATCGGCGAGCAGGCGAAGCAATTGTCGGTGCCTGCCCGTAAAGATTAGATTATGTTGCTTCACGTTATGATCAGTCAGTCCCTCCGTGACATCAGGAGAGTTTAGTCTTGGGGTCTTCACATGCAGCGCGTGACCTACATGAAGCAGCAGCGAACAAAGAAAAAGGGCAACGAAAATTAAGAGCGAAGAAAAAGGATCACGAAAAATGGACTTGCAACTTCTGTTGTTCCCATCTCCTTTACTTCTTAGAAAAAATGATCAGAAACCATATGATCCGAAGTTGCAGAAGGCCGCCGGCACGACTTGCAGTACAAGCAATCAACATGTGAATCCAATCGACGTCTTCATCCACTGGGTCAAAGCAGTGGATGCCCACTCACCGACCCGACATTCTTGAAACTTTTTTGTGCGTTTTCGTTGTTTGTTTTGTCTTATCATCACCAACTCCTTTTCTTTCTTTTCCTAGCGTTTTATGAATCAAAGATGTCCTTTTTGTTTATTATTTCTTTTCATACACCACCAGCTGATCTCCGGCAATAGAGCTCAACGGCATGAATGTTGAACTTGAACCGCCATATTTTATGACGACGGCACCACGAAAAAACCAAGATGGCGGTATCGAAATGGTTATTATAAAATGTAACCCTTCATTTTATACTTCATATTTCCGGTCGGACGGTGCCATTCGGTAATAAAAGCCGGCGATAAAGTTTGCGCCGCTGTCGGAAACGATTGAACAGTACTCCTATGTATAATTAACTGTACCTCGATCGAAAACATCTGAAAGACCCATTTTAAAGCTCGTGAAACTACGACATGCGCACTTAATTTAGATCAGAGAATCTCGGGATGAGAACATGAGCAGAAACTAAAATCTCCGTCTCAGGATCTTTTTTCGTAGACGGAGAATCCAATCGCAAACATAAAGGTCCCTAACTGGAACGAGCTAGTGCAATATTCATATGGGCATTCATATGCCCCATCTTCTCAAGAGGCAAGAGCCTTGAAACTTTACGTTCGCTAATTAGTACCATGGCTTGCGTTGCTCAACTATCCAGATAAATCAAGGAATCTGAAAAGGTACGTGCTGCTTGAGTTCTCGCTGTACATCCATCGATCAAGCTATTTAATTTATATTTGTAGTCCAATATAATTATTGGACTCTTATCATTCTCCCATCAACCTTCGTGCAATGCATAGAGTAACTTGAACTTCTGTTTTTCTTTTCGTGTAATCCACTGCTCTGCTCTATAAGTGATTATTCGTCAAATCATTGAAATCTACGAGTGCTTTCGTATAAAATAGATGGGAAAGAATATTTTTGAGGTTTGAAAAAACGCACTTCTCCATGTTGAAAAACTAGTATCTATAACAGATAACCTATGAGAAATTATATATATACCCGAACCGTGGTTTTTTATTTAACGAAAGAACACAGTTACATTTTGTTTGTCTACCAAGTGGTTAAATGGCAAGAGGATACAGGACATAGATCTGGCCCTTGGAATTAAAACAAGGAAAAAAAATTCAAATGTTTATTTGGATCAAAACCATCTTTGGTCATAAACTCTAATATGAGCTAGCCTCACATTAATTATGACTTTTTTTTAAAAAAAAGAACCTAGCATTTTATTGACAAACAGTAGTACTGCCGATCGAAAAAGAGCCTAACTTTTTCACTGCCCTGGCTTTAGGTTTAGTCATGACTTATGATATTAATTACGTTTCTTATATAAAACCATAGATGCTTTTTTACTTGAAATAAGGATAACGATGAAAAAGCATTAACTACAGACCCTTTCTTTTGCCATTGAAGCTCCTCTTAAGAAAATCAGAATCATGAGGCCGGTCGAGTAAATTTGACATGAAACTAATTAAAGAATAGGTAGGAAGTGAAAAATTTTCGAAAAATATATACATAATTTTTTTTAATGACGTATGATCCCCGTCTCAATATTTGCCGAAGGGTTGCCTAGACAAGCACATTATTTTTCTATTTCAGCCTCTTAAGTAGTTGAATTGCGTCAGATGCGTGCAGCATATTGATTCCTCACATTGACATTGTTGTTCAGTAAACAGTGGTAAGTCTTCAAAAATTCCAATGGCGCACGCGTAACGTACGCAAAGTACCGTCCTGATAAGATTCGAAACTTGTCAAGCTTTTATATATATATATATATATATATATATATATATATATATATATATATATATATATATATATATGAAGAGAGAGAGAGAGAGAGAGAGGGGGGTACGGGCTGAGATTTGACCTTTGCATGGGCCATCTTTCTTGGTCAAGAAATGGAAATATCTGTAATTAATAAGAAAGTGGCAGGTGCAGGATAGCGTGAGGATTGAACTTTTGGGCGCAGAGAAATGGTAGGGACCAGACCCAGCCAGTCATTGGACTTGGATTGTTTATCTTATGCCAACGTCCGGGTCTTTCGTTTTTTTTTTTTTTTTGTTTCCTTCATACTCTTGATTTTATATATGTCAACTATTTAGTGATTTTATTTGTATACCATACTCTATCCAAGTCCCAATGAAGCCCAAGACTCTTGGGACAATGAAAATGGGAAGGCCTTGGAACTTTTTTTTCAAGCAGTGGATTGTTAATTTCTTACTAACCCCAAAATATTTTATGCCATAATTAAGGACACGATATATATCAAGTTGCACGCAGTTGGCAAAGGCACATGTTCCTTATTCCTATAATGAATATCTCATGACCATTTAATTATTTACATATTAGTTGCCCTAAAAGTCAGAATTTAAAGGGCAATTAGTGCTCCTGATCACTTAAAAATTTCTAGCTCCACTGCTGACACAATAGATTGACAAGTTTGACGATGACAACATGTGAAGGTCCTAGCTATAAGCAAATGGGCGCTTGGATAGAGCCGATGACATAACAAGAAATTCTGAATTATTAGGTTGTTAAGGAATTGAAACTTATCAAATGTTCAGTAGGATTTTCAAAACTGATGATATTAAGCAATGGTAAAGAGGGTCGTACTACTAAGAATTTGAAAGTTAAGGGATATTGGTCGCGATTTTTCAATATCGTGTGTTATATTTTCTGGCATGTTGAAACTGTAGGTCAAAAGCCTTCTGGATTAAATGTTAAGGGGAAGGTGGCTCCCTTTCTATGTCCTTTTTTTTCTTTTGTTTTTGGGAAATCAATGGATGCCGTGGATGCGCGAGCTTTCTAGACTTTAGAAAATAATGAAAGCTAATTGGTTTGCTTGGATTAGCTGGGAGCTGCAAACCATGCAACCAAAACATTTTGACATATATATGACGACCATAAACCGAAGCACGAGTTGGACCAAATCGTTGTCGAACGTCAGTATTAGGAGATTAAAGGATCGGGAACAAGATCAACGACAGGATGACTTCAAATATGTAAAAAAAAAATATTGTGAGCCCGTATCATCTCATTGTCATCATCAAAGCAGGTCATACATTTCAAAGAAGAAGTATGAAACGCCAACTTACTGTATTAATTACTTCACATGACGTTAGAGATTATCCTGCATAGATATGGACGTCTGTGCTCTTTTTGTCATCTATACTAAAGTCTTTTTGAGAGAGAGAGAGAGAGAGAGAGAGAGAGAGAGTTGTATGTGTATCAAAGTTCAAATCTCCCCAGAAGAAGATTTGTACAAAGAAACAAGCATTTCAAAAGATTCGCTCGATGGCCCAGCTGAGGCCACCGCTCTTTGAATTATGGAACGGCTTTGGAGCCTTTGAGAGAAGTAATTGAACTCCTCTGTTGAGGGACACTTGTTGATTATGTGTAAGCTTAACTCATTGAACATCATCATCGAGCAAACGTTATACATGAGGAGCGTATAAAGACTCTGAATGGGGTGCACTGTTGAACTTCAACTCCAATTGTTTTGCCAGGTTCATGTATCCCTGAGTCCACACCTGTTAGCGTAGATAATTTAATTTCATATACTTTTTTATAAGGACGATGACTCTGGTTTTTAAGAGTTACCTATCCAGTTAATTAGGACTGTTCAATCTAACCTGGTTGACAATTAAAGAGAGAAACAAAAAGTTGGATTCTGGATAGTAAGAATCTTCTTCAACACATACATAGTTTTCTTAAACAAGTTGCGGGCCAGACGCCTTATTAGAATATATAATGACGCACCAACAAATTTAAGAAGATGGATATCAGTGTTTTCATGTTCTCGACCGTTTTCCAACAGCGTGTATGTGTATATGCTCTATGTCCCCTTACACATTAATTCGTTGTCAGCAAATTTGGAGAATGTCTAGAAAGCTTAAGAAGATAGGGCGGACACAATATTTGGGTGTACGTAATATTTGTTATTTGTCGGTCAGTACCGAACGAGAGGTCAAATGAAGAACCGGATCCAGAATAATTAGTAGGCAAAGGATCAAACCTAAAACTATAAATTTGAGGCCAATGTCCATGGATATGGAATCTAGTTACTAATTAGGTACTAGTAAGGTCATATTAATTCTGATATCTTAAGATACAGGTTGCAAGAATGTGGACACTGGATCGGGGCAAGTGCCGGGTAGACAAGGGTTGGTCCTGTTGGAATTGTTAGATGGATTGAGGATCAATCTACACCTTAAGCAGAAAACCGGAACATTGCATAGAAAGGAGAAAGAACGAATGGAAGAGCATTGATACTAATATTGTAGCACTTTCGTCACGTAAGATTGTAACAATAGCCTGTAATTGAAGCCCGTATGTAGCTGCATGCTCTCTGTCACTAAAACGATAAGATGACTGACATGGATTTTCATGACTGACGAGTAGCCATGGCTCTTTCCTTACTAGTCTTGAACTTATATGCGATGCCCTACATCATCTTGGTTGCCAAAATTCACTTGTAGCAATGGACGCGACTGTGGGCAAAACTCAATTATGTAGCCACGGAGATTGCTGTAGTTGTCGACCTTTACACATTTGCCATGTACAAGCATTTCCAAAAACTTAAAAAACAAGGTGAAATAAATACATATGATTAAATGGCCTTAATTTTGTTCCAAAACTGT
Organism: Nymphaea colorata; assembly: GCF_008831285.2. Taxonomy (NCBI): domain Eukaryota; kingdom Viridiplantae; phylum Streptophyta; class Magnoliopsida; order Nymphaeales; family Nymphaeaceae; genus Nymphaea; species Nymphaea colorata. The sequence continues at coordinate 15,314,758 of NC_045140.1, forward strand.
TTATGACATTTGCACAGACTACTCGTTGCATAGTGGGAAGCTCAGAACGTTGGCTTTGGATCAGTATAAACTGCACAAATAAAAATGATGTCTATGATGATCTAACATACCATCCTTAGTTAGCAAATGCCTGCAAAGATTCCCTTAAATAGAATCTATCTTGAAATTAAACACAGTGCAGCTTCACCATTTGATGATACGAAATTAAACATACAACAAAGAGACCCATAAAAAGCTTTTGCCCGAGCAAGCACGGGAATGATAATAATGGCAATACAATATCATACAGACCTCAACCGTGCTTAATTATGCTTTAATGAGTTGTATCTATGTATAAACAAGCTAGTGCATAAGCCCTGTACTCAACCATGTTTAATTAATTTGCGCAATTTCAGTTGCGTGGCAGCACGTATCTGCACTGCAGAGATGGATGGTGCCTAGCTTGTGGACAGCTCGGCGGGCATTAACTCAGAAGAAAAAGAGGAAAAAACTGATCGATGTAGCGACAGAACTGTCAGTAATGCCATTTAATATGGAGCTGTGGAGTTGTGCTACCACCCGCTGGCTCTCATCTGGGGTTGTGGAGAACAGACGTGTGATTTGACAGCCATTGCTGCATTAAGATCACTTCCAACTACGCTTTTCCTCATTTAGCTTTCTAAGCCCTGTTAATGGTGAGCTATTGTAGTGGCCAGCTGATCGATAGAACCCTGCTATAAATAGGGCTACTACACAACCGCCCAAGTCGGCTTCTCAAGTTAATTTCCTCTCCAGTAGAAAGAGAGAGAGAGAGAAAGCTGCCCCAAATTGGAGTCCAGCTTCAAATATGAATAAGAGGAGTATTTCATCATGCCTTTTAAATAGAGTTGAAGCTTTTACCCAACCTCTAGTCTTCCCGTGAGATAGTGTGCTGATTCATGAAAATAATTTTGAAAGAATCTTAAAAAGCATTTTGAAATTTCTTAGACCAAGATTCACCAGGGTTTAGACTATTAATCTGGGTGCTTGTTGATGTTGAGTATACATAGCCAAAAGCATGTTCTCTTAAGCAAGCAAACTTTATGAAGAACATAGTACTAGAATGCACGAAACGGATCTGGGTCGGGAATATTATCACAAGGATCCAACCTACCTTGAAGAGGTTGAATATTTTGAAGGCTCAATATCCATGGGCAAATCGCACTACTTTTTGGGTTGGAAATTTTTTTTTCGGCTTTTTGGATTCACAAGTTCAATCAGATCGGATGTCTGGATCAAAATCTTCAACGCGGACGATGAGCATGGCGCCTTATAAACTTAACTTTCTCTGTTTGCCATCATCTGCAGCGGCCCTGATCTTTTGCCGGGTAGCACGCATAGATATAATTACGGTTCATCGTTGTCATTGATTCTTACTGCCACATTTCCACTAGCAGCTAAAAGAGCTCCCGTCGGCTGCAAAACAAACAAAATTTTCACGGCAAAAGGAGTTACTCATGTTGACTGATGGTTCAGCCCGGCCCTGATTCAGACGGAACTACTAGCAACGCTTAGCCTTCACAATATTATTGATTTTTATTAAAGAAAAATCTTATGCCTTCTTAAAACATGTACATAATAAGAATTAAGAATGCCCCTCCTCCCCCCACCCCCCGAGAAAAAAAAAGTTGTATATGGGTGCCTAGTTTGAAATGATTTTTTGCTGATTTAACTTCACAAATGATTTCAAACGAGCACAATTTAGAACGTTTAAAAGAAAAATCGCTGAAATTCGATGCGCAAATGAAACTTTACGAGAGCTTTAAAATCAATGGTTTCAGACACCTTAACATACATATCGTAGCGTAATATTGTTTTCAATTTCATCGTGTATAGATGTGACATGGCCAATGATTTAGTTGTCCATTAGAAAAAGCAGCAGCTCCTACACCAAAAACTTGATGACTAAGACCAAGAATTTTTATATATTCAACTGTATTAAACTAAAGCATGCACGTTTGATAAATGAAAAAAGGTAGTCCTAAACAATTTGTACATTCAAATTAAGTTAATGACATGCCTACGTGTGTAACTAGAGAGAGAGAGAGAGAGAGAGAGAGAGTAATTCTTCCGAATTAAGCAAGAAACGCCAACTTATGGCAGTTAGCATCTTTAAGTTAATTTGCTTTGTTCGGACTTGACATTTTAACAACGTAGTTGCTTACATAATAGACTACGTCATCTTAAAAACACAATTATCAGTTTCAACAATATGGTTGCACACTGGAAATGTGGAACCAATTTTACCATAATTTTTTTACGATGCACCATTAAAAGTTAAAATGCCTTTTCGGCTAGTGCCTTCTCTAGAAAAGAACAATCTGTAAAGTGTCACCAGCTGGTGAAGCTCTGATGCAACCTTCGGTCTTAAATCAAAGAAGATGATGTGCAAGTCTTGCCTGCTGATTGAGATCAGAAAGCGTTACCCTTATTTCTTCGAGATCTAAAGGTTTAGGCCATTGGCAAGTATCTATACAAGCAAAATGCTCGGCCTCGGTAAAATGTTTACTACAGTATAGTTTAACAATTTGCCCACTTTTTGTTGTAAATTAATGAATGATTTGGGTTTACGTTCTTCGCTTCTTCTTCTCTTTGATATTTTGATACGCACAGAAGCAAAGTGGTTGATGTTTAGGTTTATTTAACCTGCTTGATCGTCATTAAGCAACGTGAAATAGCATTAAGACTAGTTTTATAATTATCACAACCTCTGAACTTTCTTAGAAAACTTTCTTATTTTTATATAATGTTTTGAATCATAAACACAAACTTTTTGCTGTTTCTAATTAAAGAAAAAGTTCTGATTTTTTTTTTTTTCAAAAACTTATCGGCAATTATTTCATTCCAAAACCAATGTTAGCAATTCGGGGTACCTCTCCCCAGGTAAAAGCATTGGACGCAGGGGTGACTGGTGAGATAGGCAGATACATGTATAGAAGAAGCAGCAAGGAGCCAGGAATAATCGCGGATAATGGGCGCTCGAAAGATTTCCTTGAAAATCCATTTCCGTTCTCGAAATCAAGTGTAGCTCGACGGTCGCGTTGTCTTCTGCCTGAAGTGTGGACTTATTAATAAACATCGTATAGATGTCGACTGCAAACGCCAACCCTGATCTCCCTCCCGACGTTCCAAATGTTTGCTTTCCATTGGGCTGCAGAAAGAGTACAAGGATGAAGAACGCTCTACCTTAGGTCTCTTGTGGTTTTCTGCACCGTTCTCATCAGAAAGTTGAGCTGTCATCCTGTCTCTTACTGACTAGCCAGGAATTGAAGAGTTGGAAGGCAACAGCATTTCGTAAAGAGAGAGAGAGAGAGAGAGAGAGGGTTGGTGGTTGTTCGTGTTCTAGAGATGGCGGTCGACCCAAGGCAGATACTGGCTGGTTTCCTCACCTTAACCATGTTCTTCATGCTTGTCAACATGATCAAAAGAGATCACTTTGACACCATTGAGGTGGCCATTCCTTTCTTTTCTGGATTTGATTGATTTCTTTTCGGTGGTTATTTTGCTAGTTTTGGGTGACCATGGGAGGATGATATCGGCTGTTTTCTTAGTCTCACGTGAGTAAAGAATTTGTTTCCTTTTTTTTAACATTTTACTGTGAATTCTGGTGAAGGTGGCTTCTTTATTATGGGGAATCATGCGGAAAATTAGGCTTAATTTTCAATATGCTTTGTTCTCCTGAATGCTACGCTTACTAATCCCTTCCATTTGTTTATCCTTTTTTCTTCAGTTGCGTTCCGATGCTATGCATGCTCTCTTCTTTTATTAGATGATATATCCTGTAAAAGAAGTTACGCACATGGCTTTTTTGTTACGTGAATTTTTGCTAAGTGACGCAACTTTGATATATGTCTCTTCTAATTGCAAATCGTAATTAAGTATTTACGTTATTTTAGTTGTCTACATATGCGAATTGTATCCATTTTAAGTACTTCATTTTTTTTGAATTCGTGTATTGGGAGAACTTGGATTTCCTCTTAACGCTGCTGAAGAAAAAACCGTTTCCATGGTAAATTAGATCTGTCCTTACAGGGGAATTCATTTATCTCCATAGTTTTGCTTGGACTGATTGCTATCCTTGTGACTCCATTACATTTGGAGTTTGACATGCACATTTTCTTCCAGTTGATTGTTGGTGTTCCTGATCTCCTGTGGGAATTGATCATGAATTAGTGTCTTCCAATTCCTGCAAAGAAATTATAGGCCATTTTTCTATTGATTCTTGGTATAACTAGCCTTAATTAGTGCTTGTTTTTCAATCTTGAAGATCAAACAATCTCAAACCATCACGATTTCAGAGAAGCCGAGTACGAATAACATCGAGACAGAGAGCCGCATCGGCCTGTGGAAGGAAAATGATCCACCACTCAGACATTGTTGGAGCAAACTCCAACCTAGTACTATTCTCTTATCTACTCTCAAATCGATCTTTTGAACATTAATTAACTGATGATAGGCCTAACTTACTGCTTTTCTTTTCTTTCTTTTTTTCTTAAGAGGAGAAAAGAAAGGGGTATATCACACTTACATTGATTAATGGAGCACACTACCATCTTTCTCAGGTAGTATGAAATCCCTAATTTTCTGCTTATTTTCTGATGATCGGACTAACTTCTTATTAACAGATAAAATTGATTTTGGTTGAATGGTTTCTTGAATTTTATATTGTCCCTCCACATTCAACTCTGCAAGGCTCAATCGTAGTGTCCTTGGCAATCAACGCAGAAAATGATGTAATTTGTGTGGTAACATGCTTCATAAAGTTTGTTAGTTAAGTGATGGAATCCAAATGGTTTATCGGTTTGGTCTATGAGTTGATAACTGTCCTTGACATTCATGCGTCGCTTTTCATTTATCCTCCACGATGTTCCATTGTTCTCCTTTTCTGTCCGTTTCCATGCTTTCCAATATTTCACAATGTTCCCTTCTGCTTTACATCAGATTGCAGATGCAGTAGCTGTTGCGAGATATCTGGGAGCAACTTTGGTGGTCCCCGATATCCAAGGAAGCAGCTCAAGAGAAAAGAGGTGATTTTCGTTCATATATATATATATATATATATATGCTTGAGTATCTAAAGCCGAGGCATTCTTTTCACTTCAACTGGCGTACACTAAAAGTTACATGATATGGTGAAAATTTCTAGTGCCACTTCATTTTCGAATGTAAGTTCGCACGATGGAACTTGATAAATGCGATCATGAGATATAATAAAGAAAAATGGATTCTCCGGCATGCGTTTAATGAACAATTTGCCTTATAGTTAGTGGAAACAAAGCAGCTAAATTAATGTGCATATTCGCAGAAAAGGGTTTGAAGAATATTCATTCTTGCACTCTTATATTGTGGAGCCATATCAAAGATTTGGTGTTCTTGGATATACTTCATTTCTGCTGCAAAAGGTGGGATTTGTACCGCAATTTCAAAATTTCAAGTAAATCATGTGCGGTGCTTCTTCCACGTTTGGAGCACGTTATTGTTGCGTCCTGCATCCATCCTTATACATACCAGGCAACAAACACAGCAATTGCTCTTGTCATTCTCCTGCAACCACATTTTCACAGTTCATGCTGCCCCTTCCCCAAAAAAGGACATGACGAAAGTTCTATTCTCATGATGTTATATTTACTTCTATGGTTGTGATTAGTGATCAGCAACTATTTTTAAGTGGTCAACCATCAACACAATTTCTACAATTATTTGTCTGTGCACATGCATAGCATGATGTGCCCCGGTAACTGACCCTTCACTTCCGAGTTAATTGTCTAGGTTCATACTCTTCTGTCATCTTCCTACAGCACAGATAACTTTCCATTGATAAGTTTACTTTGTCATTTTCAGGAAATTTGGTGAAATTTATGACATTGATAAGTTTGTCAATAATCTCGTTGGTGTTGTCGAGATAGCAAGGGATCCCACCACCATAACTGCAGGTATACCTGCCATTGTGCGAATTCCCACTAGGCCAAGGCATGATGTAATTGATGAAAGAGTTGAACCAATATTCAGAGTAACGAGGAGTGTGAGACTCGTCAGTTACTTTCCTTCACTCAACATGAAAATAAGAGGTTTTCAGAAGAGAGAAGTGGATTCAGCCTTCTGTCTTGGCATGTTTGGCACTCTTGATCTGCAGCCGGAGCTTCTTACCGTTGCAGATCAGATGATCGAGAAACTTAGATCCCTAACCCGTAAATCTGATGGCCACTTCATCGCCATCGATCTGAGGCTTAACCTGTTGCAACTAAAAGGATGCAAAGTCACCTCTGGAAGAAACAGATGCTTCAGTGCACAAGAAATAGGTAATTTTTTGAGGAAAACCGGTTTTACTAGCGAGACTGTTATCTATCTAACACAGTCCAAATGGCATAAAGAGTTCGATCCTTTGAAGTCAATCTTTCCAAGAACTTACACAAAGGTATGTAACCAAATTTTTTTGCCGCCTTGATTTTCTCAACTTAACCTGATCAATCTTACTTTCTCATATTCAAAAGTCACGTAAGACGGATTTTAATGCGTCTGCGTTCCATTGGGGGGTCATTTCCACAAAAAATGACCAAAATGAGAAACTCAGTCGTGTTTCCGACACATCCTATTTTACTTTGGCTTTGAACTGCATTAAGTGTGCCGTTCTTTGCTGCTGCTGTTCCTACAGGAATGGCATTGCTTGAAAAACATTGTTGATCTCATTGTTGCCTGGGTTATTTTTAACTCTGTAATTGGTATTTCAGTGGCTAATCTGCTTTTACATTTGGGAAACAAGAAACAATGGTTCCATCTGGTAAACTTAGATTAGTTCCTGAGATAATCAATGGAAACTGTAGAGTTTCGTTGATTGAAAATGGTATCATATTAATGTGAGAGTTGTGGTTTAGTTAGAACCTGTATATGCTGGCATACGATAAATTATCCTCCTTGGCCTCATGTATGAGTTATCTTGTTTTCTACTGGTATTTGTCCTGCTTTGGTAGTCCATTGCAAACTGAGATTATGGTTGTGGCAAATTACAGGAATCTGTCATTCCTGGTGACAAGATGGACTTAATCCTTGACCGCAAAAGTATAGAATTGGAGGCCATTGACTTTCACATCTGCACCCACAGTGATATATTTGTACCTGCAATCCCTGGCCTGTTCTACGCAAATGTTGTTGGACGGAGGATTGCTGCTGGCAGGACGCAGATACTGGTACCAACAAGCAACCCAACTTCTGGGTCTCTTTCTCGCTATGTTTCTGACAAAAGCCACCTGGCTTATTCATGTTTGTGTTAGACCATCCATGAACAAACCAGCAAACTTGTATTTGTGATCTCCCTGTCTCTCTTCCTCGATCTATCTATCCTTCTGTCTCTCTATGTGTGTGTGTTGTGTAACAAACGTTTAGTACATATATGTTAACGAAGATGATAGTGAAATGCTTATTTCTATGGAAGAAAATAAACTAATAGAGTGGTTCATATGTCATATTGAGGAGAAGCATGCGTAGAGAAATTGGTTATTCATAACCACGGATAGATAACCTATTTCTCGACGTTGCCCCTTGATTGTGGAAGAGTGGACTAAATCGAATATATAGGACAAGCGATCGAATTGCTTATGTTTTGCTTCGGTAGCCCCTGATTTACACGACTAAACATCACATCTAGAACACATGGTATTCTTAGCTTGGTGTTAATGTTTGTTGGCCCAAGCCGATAATTGGTTTAATTCAGGCGACCAGTCTTTTTACCTTACCCACTTTCCATGGATGAGGTAGCGGGAGACAAAAGTTCAACTGAGAGATCATTGGCTGATGCGTAATTGAAGATAAGTTATTTTTGTTTTACTGTTATCAGAATCATTTTGTGAGATATGAATTGGCCAATTCATCAAATTGTGAATTGACGGAAGGAAGCTGAAATTTTCATTTCTTGAAAGGAAAAAGTAAATGAAAAAAAGTTTAACATTTAATAAGAATTAAAATTCTCAAAATACTCGGGTAGCATTGAAAATGAACGTGGCATTCTACTGAATCGGTTTGGCACCAATTCGATTCGGATCTACAGTTCAAAAAAAAAAAAAAAATAGAATCTTTGACTCTCTTGAATGGACCACCGAATCAAACTGGTTTGCCACCTATGGGACAAAAAGTGTGTTGCCACTGTTTGACAATAACATTAAAATTATAAGGTTTTCTGTAATTTTTCTGAAACGTAGGAAGCCTGGACAAATGGAAGGCGCGACAGGCTCGATGGGCTGCCACGGGTGAACGGTAGGACGAGGAGGAGATGGCGAGCGCCTTGCTCCTTCCCCAATGCTCTCTCCCTTTCAGCAACCTAGCTTCTGGATCGCTCCCCTCTCGTCCAGGTCCCTGCAAGTCGTCCGCCTCTTCCACCCGCTCTCCTTCTTCGACCACCTCCCTACGACCGTCGCTCCAAATTCCCGACAGACTGCGCCGGGAAATCGACAGCTTCGACCCGAAGATTCCTCTGGATGAGGCACACACTCCACCCAGCTCGTGGTACACTGATCCTTTGTTTCTCGACATAGAGTTTGATCGAGTTTTCTACAGAGGATGGCAGGCTGTCGGTGAACCCCCCTCTCTTTTCTCCTCTGTTTTCGTCTTTTTCGAAGTTCAGCCTACTTTCTTATTTGTCTTCCCTTTTTGTTGATATGTAACGTGGACTCAAAAGCAGGTTATGTTGAACAAGTTGCAAGTGCTCATGACTTCTTCACTGGCCGGTACTTTCAGTTCCATGCTTGTCTTTGTGCGTGCAGTGCATGTGTTCAGTGGAAAGCTATAGTGTTTGTCTTTATGCACGCGCGCCTACATGTATGTGTGTGTGTGTCTATGTATGCATTGTCTGATTTCACTTGTCCCTTGTGTTTTCTATGATACCGTGACCAATCTCTTATACATAATCTTTATCATTTTCATGTCAATTCATGAAAGATGCAAGTTCAACACATAAATTTCGGCAATTAGGGGACCTCTCTTTTTTTAGTGAACTTCTCCCTTAAACTCCACAATTCTAGGCATTTTGTTTGACTAATAATTTTTGTAAAATGCAGTATGGAAGTCGTTGCGTTTCTTGATATCTTACGAGATTTAGACATCCTGCTGTCTGGATCATTAGAGGTTCTGTGAGATGGTTTGCATCTGGTATGGGTTTGGGTGTGAAGTTGCTCTGATGCGTGTCTCAACGATGTTTTCTCTTCCTCGTACCATAAAAACCTGAAGCATAAGAACGGATGGCATCAGCATGCTAAAAGCAATTTAGTGCCTGTCCAAATTAATTTTAAATATGAAAATTAATGTGTTGACATATGCAAATAGAGAGCTGAATAGCTTTTTTTCTTTTTCCATTACGTGCCTTGGGGTTAGGAGTGATTGCAATGTTCTGGATTTATTGTGCGTCTTCTATCTTCTACTACCTTTCTTGCTAAGTTTAACACGTATCAGATTAGGCCAAACATATTAACTAGAAAAAAATTAAGCACTTCCTTTACGTGGCACTCACGCTTGTAATAAAATCTTGCAGTATCAAAGTTATATGGATGCTTAATATTTCATCATATTAGATTTTTTTTTTTTCCTTTTGGCTTTTGAAATGTCTGTTTTGGTACAATTTTGGAAGCTATATGATGATGTACTTCTGAACTGAAGGTATGTCCAACTCCTTTTCTTCTCAGCATAATATTATGTTTCATGCAAGTATACCCCTGTTGCTGATAACTTTTTATTTTATAGTATTTTGTTCTATATAAGGTGGTCTGTTTCTGCTGTTCTGGTTATACCTTTGATTTGTCCACATTGCTTTCTTAGGAATAATTGTCTTTTTTATGCTTTTTCACTCCGTCCAACATCTATGTACATTATTCTTCATTTCACTAATGTTACGGCCTTCACTAATTAGATAGAACAGCAGATTGGGAAGTCTACAATTTGTGATCACTCGAGATACAAATGGCCATCTTCGTGCATTCCACAATGTGTGTCGCCACCATGCTTCGCTTATTGCAACTGCCTGTGGAAGAAAATCTTGCTTTGTCTGCCCTTATCATGTGAGTCTTTGGTGCTTAGTTGATGTTTTTATGGAAACTAGATAATGTTTGTTTATGTTAAACCACAGTTGTTGAAATCTAAGATACACATTGCTATGTCTGAACTCCCTTGGAACAAAAATTAGTTACATTTCGTTGTAAGTTGTTAACATTTAGGAATTTTGGGTGATAATTTCACCTGGTACTGGCAAGCACCTTATACTAAGAGTATAGCCAAACGACTCTGTAAGGCTGAGCCTACCACTTTGGGAAGTAAGCTTCCAAAGGTTGAAGGCTTGCGCTTCTAGAGCACAAGGGAGACATGTGTATCTGTTCTGTTGAGAAAAGAGCCGAGGATGAGTACCTGGAACTTGGAAGAGTTCAAGTGACATTCTTTACTTAATGAGTTTCCACTTGAAAAATTCAAAGGATCATTCTGTTGGACCCTTGTACATTCTTTCCTCTTCTGGCTATAGTGGAAATGGAGTGTTAGAAGCATTATTGATTTTTTCCTTGTATAAGTTTCTCCTCTCTAAAAGATATTGAATCCAGTGGTTTAGTTGGTTTGATTTTGGTTATTGGATCTGAAAGTTTTGAGTGACTTGGGAAGGGCTGTTACATCTCCGAGTGCTGGCAATATGGTTTTCCAGTGATCAAAAGCAATAATTTGACCAGCTGCAAAATGACCTTTGGTCCTTCAGGAAAATACATTGGTATGGGTACCTACAATAGATGCTGATAACTAGGCTTTAAAGTGGATAATTAGAAATATGCTGCTCTCTCTTTGCCTGTCTACTCTTTAATCAAGCCAAGCTTTTGTTCTTTCTCAATCCCTGATGAGAATGGTGTTCTTCTTTTTGTTCTTCGTTTTGCAAAAACAACTGTTTTCTAGTTCATTGGTGGCCTCATCTGGCAATTCTGCTACAGAATGTACTTTCTCTGTGACTGTTCGAGTTGCCAGTAAATCACGTCAAATTTTCAGGGATGGACATATGGATTAGATGGAGGACTACTTAAGGCTACCCAGATTTCGGGGATAAAGAACTTCCATTTACATGTATGTGATGGTAGTTGCTGTTTGTGGTTTCCTTATTTTAATATGTTTGCATAGCTAATTGCTGTTGGTTTTGGCCAACTTTGCAACAGGAATTAGGTCTCCTTCCGATAAATCTTGCTACCTGGGGGCCATTTCTGTTACTTAATTTTAACCAGCAACTAGAAGATGAAGAATCTAGTGGCGAAAGTGTTGGCAAAGACTGGCTTGGAAGCTGCTCAGAAATATTGATCGCTGGGGGAGTCGATCATTCTCTCAAGCATGTATGTAGGCGTGAATACAACATCAACTGTAATTGGAAGGTTCATCTCCTACTGGACTTCAAGACTTACAGATTCTTAATGAAAACCTTTTATTTCTGATCTTTTTTTTCCTCTTGTTGTATTCTTTCTTCTGAAAGGAATGGTTAGACGGTGTTGTCGCTCCATCTTAACTAAGGAGCCAGAAATCTCAGGTTTGCAGGTTTTGTTTCATCTAACAATCTTTACTAGTACAGGTGTTCTGTGATAATTACTTGGATGGCGGTTATCATGTTCCATATGCACATGGTGCCCTTGCAGCTGGTCTTGAGCTGGAGACCTACTCTACTATGGTATTTATGTTGTATAAATGGCTTTAGTAGTACTATATTTACATTAATATTTCTGTTATACTCTACTGTTGCATTTCAAAAGAATCCTTATTAACCTTTTCTTTTTTGGTAGGATTTTTTTCATTGTGATGTTTTTCTTTTTATATGGATTAGGTTTATGAGAGGGTAAGCATTCAAAGATGTGAAAGCATGCAAATAGAACGTGGAGATGATTTTGACAGACTGGGTTCGAAGGCTTTGTATGCTTTTATTTATCCTAATTTCATGATCAACAGGTAATCATGAATCACCATTCAAATTCTTCTTGAAGAAATGATTACAAAATAAATCAAGCTAACTTCTTGGAAGTTGTAGGTATGGTCCTTGGATGGATACTAATCTTGTCGTTCCGACTGGCCCATCCAAGTGTCAAGTTATATTTGATTACTTTCTGGAATCTGGTTCTAAGGTAAGAATCTGTCAGTCATTAACTTGTTGGGTGGTCCTCTGGTAATGAAAACCTAGGTGCCTTGTTTTTCATCTGAAATCTTTTCAAGGTTTCGCGGTTGTGCTTTTGCATAGATCTCGCCAACTGCGGCTCTGGTTGATCAAATCACATGGGCTTCCATTTATTTAGACAATTTTCACCTAGTAGCCACATCTCAGAGTTGGGTTACGTTGTCTTTTTGTGAATGTCATGGGAACCTAAGTTCGTATATTTGATGGCAGGAAGGTGAGACTTTTATTAGAAGAAGTTTAGAAGAAAGCGAAAGAGTTCAGGTATGGGACAGCAATCATTTGCATGAGGAATGTTTCATTTTTTTCATGATTTGATGCATTACCAATGAGATGCAGATGGAAGATATTACACTGTGTGAAGGTGTCCAGAAGGGGCTTGAATCACAAGCATGCTTTAGAGGGCGGTATGCGCCAACGCGGGAGAAGGCCATGCACCATTTTCACTGCTTTCTCCACGAAAACTTTACTGCCGACTGATCTTTTTTCCCTTGTATGATGTGGGAACTTAACAATAAATAGTAAATGCCGAACATTTTGCCCAGGATACGTTGCCGTGATGTGTGATCCTGTGCCTTTTGCAGCACGAAAGACGCTCACATGGGTCCCCACGCGCTCGATCCGTACGTTGCGTTGATATCTAGGCGCAAATTCGACCACTGAAAAGTGGATTCTACCACATCACAGAACATCTCGTGAATAGGTCGCTCTGCATATTTGGCCAGGCAGAATCTCTTAACCAGTCTCTAGCAATCCGAACTGCACCTTATCGGCTACTGAATTGGACTTCTTTCTGTATTTGTGACCATAAAGCTTATGCCTTTGTATATGAATGTGAATAACTCGTGCTATGGTTAGGTTGTGGCCTTACAAGAATACTCCTGGTATGTTTGAAATAAAGGATTGCTTTGAAGACAAATCTCACTTAAAAGTTGCATATCAAACAGGCCCTTAAGGGCAACAAGCTAAACATTCCATAACCATCGAAGGTCGATCTTTTGAGTAAGGACTTACCATACAAGTCCTTGACTATTAGATTTTGAGTGTAACAACTCAACCCACTCGAAATATTAGTTTTTGAGTGGAACAACTCAACCCACTTGTAGGTTTGAGTCACTGGGGTTCAATGAAAGTCAACCCGCTTCTTAACAGTTTCAGTTTTAACTTTAAAAATTTTCAAAAATTATAAACCAAAACAACAATTTTTTTATGACTATTTTATAAGCCCAAGATTGAAACCTTTATAAACCCATGAAAATCTATCAATCTCTAAACATTTCAAGCATTACAATCCACTCCCCTTATGCACTCTCAACCGCACGTGTGGAACCTTAAATCTAAGTGTTAAACTGCCCTAATACTACTATAACAACCCGACTCACTCATAGATGATTCGAACATCTAGCAGTTTCAAAACAAAAATCTCTTTTGATGATTTCCTTAAATCCTTAATAAGATCTTTAACAACCTTCAATATGAAACGAAACATTTAAAACGTTACACCGAAAAAGAAACAAAAGTCCAAAATGATCGGTCTCCACATATGGCAATTAAATTAATCTATTGCAATTAAAATTATCGTGAAACTCATACGATATTTTATAGTCTCGCTCTCCAAAGAGACGTTAAAAGAGTTAGCAAGTATCCTGAACAGTTGGAAGTGACTCATGTTCAGGAACGCCTTTTTTTTTTTACATAGAGAGTTGGATCTCCAGCGGGTAACAACCCAAAATGTCATGCAAGGCCATAATAAGAATTGAACCTCACGTAAGGCTGTTCAATACACATCTTTTCCAACATCCCATGCCAAATTGACAGGGTCAAGTGCTGTCATGAACCCGGCGCTATGAAACTCAGTGGAGGAAACAAGAATTTGCAAAAGCTCGATCATTTGTGGTAGCGGAAGGCATCTCAGTTGAATAAACGACGATAGAGAGGACGAGGACGCAACCTTTAAAAACAAACTCACGGAAACAAAACACTTCAAAGTAAGAATGACAATCCTAAAGATAACCATATACAATTCCATACCATATTTACACAACAATAAACCCAAAGAATCAAAGCAAAATTATAAACAAAAAAATCTGGATCCATGTACCCCATTCCTTTCTTGATCAACATGACAAAGGACACAGGAATTCAGGAGCAAAACACGTTGATTGACGAACTTATCCTCAGTGATCATCTTGACGATCCTCATCATAAGCATGGCCTGAAACATGGGGCAGTACACATTCATTAATCATATTGAAACTTTTAGTCGATATAGATTAATAAACTTGAGAAAATTTCAAACCGAGCAAGATGGGTATGCGGAGAACCTGCTTTGCAACGCCATATCCATTTGAAATACTCAGCAAACGGCTCACTGGGGACAGGTACAAGTTTGCCAAGAAATGCCAGAGGCCAGCTGAATAAACAACGCAAATAGGAAAACAATTTATCTAGTCAGGTTCCTAGAGCTCCTCTGAAAAATGCACATGCAAATGTGGATTACTTGTCAACATAAAAAAAAGTTCAGAAAAACAGAAATGTATTAGGAAAATCGGTTTACTAGTTTCCGAACAGGACTTAAACAAGCTGGGCATCTGGATCTATGCACATCCTTGTGGTATTATGCAGAATCTACTAAATTGCCAGCAGTAATACAGCCATGTCAGTTAACATGCACAAAAGGACGCCACTGGTAGTATCCAAAAACTATAAAGTTTTATGATTACAATGTTTGTGTCCTGTTTCTCTAGGTCCTATGGACCAAATGAAGAAATTTTTTGAGTGACAAATGACAATCATCCACTCTATGATAGTAGTATCACCAACCTTAAGAAACCAATAGCAATAGAGGCAAGCCACAACTGCCAAGTCAACTTAACAGTGGAAGCAAATTTCCCAAGGAATTCTACAATCAGAGCCTACAAGAAATCAAACCACTTGAGAAGAAAACATAAAACACCAATCTGCAAGATATGTATATATACACACACACACACACACACACATAAGCTCTTGCCTGAAAAGTAACGCTTATAGTTATTATCCCCATAAAAAGGTAGTTTCCAGTGATTCCAGAAAAGATATTCCAGTCCTCAGGTTTCCGGCAATTGAACTCATTGAATACCTGAAAAGATATAAATCTTGATATCAAATAACAAGATAATTGCTCATATCAACATTCAGAACACTTAGTTGACATGTTCAGAGTTGATATTGAACGCTTGGATTGGGTTGTGATCTGCATTTCCAACATCTTCTTTTCAAATCAAAGAGAACACAAAAAGGAATTTACCCAATCAAACGAGTATAGAAAAGACTCTACTTAGTATCCATAAGCAAATGTAACAAGACTTTGAGAGTATGAACAAGAAGCCATTGACATGGTGAAGAGAGCAGATTTTTCAGTTTGCTTCCAACTTATCCCACATGGATGACATCATCAGGAAAGGCTTTTTTTTCTTGGTATTTTACATCAGTTTAATGCAAACAGTTTAAACAGGCACTTAGGGTCTCAGCAGCGGGTAATTCTAGACGATGATGTTCTCAGGCTTTAGCAACCAGATGACTGGAAGTTGTGCAAGACTCGCCCAGTGGATGACATTATGTATGATAATAATAGCCAATCGTGCATGTCAATATGCAAAGCATACATATTTTAGCAATAGAGAAACTTACTTGGCACATGACAAAGGAGTTAAAGATAAAAGTATTCTTGACATCTTCAGCCTCTGCTTTCGACTTATTTGAAAGGTGCAGTATAGGTATACCATCAAAATTCAGGACAAGAAGAAGTGTGACTTGATACAGTGCCTGAACCGCACATAAATAAACAAATCAGCAAATAAAAGATGAGAAACCAAAACTATTGAACAGAGCTCTCACATCTGCGTAACTAAGAAACCACATACTTGAACGATAATGTTTCGCCACATAATGTTGGTTATAAGAGGATCCCTGGAAAAGGTACCAAAAACATAGGGTTACGACAAATTCATTGTGCATGTATTTAATGGTGTAGAAAAGCAACATAATGGCACCACTATATACTTCAGAGTGGCGCAGGAATAAAAACACAAGCTTAGGCATTCTTAAACATTTCAGTTTGGTCAAAGTCGACTAGATTTTTTCAATAAAAATGAGAAACCAGTCGATACAATGCTCTTACCTTCTACCAACTGGAGCTCTCCGCATGAGTTCATCTGTAGGTGGCTCAGTAGCCAATGCAAGTGCCCCAAGTGTATCCATTATGAGATTAACCCACAGAAGCTGCAGAAACAACTTCCTAAGAAATCATAAACACAACCAAAAAGGTGAATTCAGCAAGATGAGAACCTGAACAGCTGTCAAGGGCACATTCCCACCAGAGACAGCAGCAACAACATTTATTACAAGAGCTGCGACATTCACAGTCAGTTGGAATTGTATGAATTTCTGAATATTTGCATATACAGAGCGACCCCAACGGACGACCTGAGTTACAAACAACAGAAAACTCTGCACATTAGAAAATATCATCTTCAACATAGTTGGCAAACCCAGTGAGTCAACTCAGGAATCACCCAAGTCAAGGACAGGATTCTCGGACTGACTCATCAACATCTGAATACTGGATCGGGACTAACTTGCCTGGCACAGTAGATTGATCAGGATTAGCCTGATCCTGGTTCATTCATAACTGGTAAGCACAACATCAGTTCCAGGTTTTGACTTTTCAAATGTGTGTGTGTGTGTGTGTGTGTGTCCATGTTATTGAGTATATGTTAATGAATAATAACATCTATAGGGCTTAATGTACTAGCCATAGGATCTAGCAATCGTCTAACTCTTTGCTGCCTCTCCATAAATAGAGGACAGAATTTCCCTACATTATCTTCCTTAGTTTCCCCCGTTCATTCCAATAAAAAAAAAAAATGTTTTGTGCCTTAGTGCACATCAAGTGCTTGCATTTAAGATTATTTTAACTCATGGTGTATTGAGCCTTTGTGCACCTTCTTGGTTCTTTTCCCAGCTCTTTTGGACTATGTCAGCCATATTTCAACTCTTCAAATTGACATGGTTCTTTCCTAAAATTGGTCATAAGTGCCCAGATAAAAGCCACCAATTTTCTGGTTAAAGAGTTTATTCCTTTTCCGCCCCAAGTATATCATAAGAGCTTGCCAGCGAAGGTCATCCACCAACAATAAAGATGATACAAACCAGCAGCCATCTCCAGGTACCGCTTTCTCTCTCTCTCTCCATATTTACTTAGTTAAGTTGCATATGTTAAGCTAATTTGCTCTCTTAATTTCTGAATGTGTTCTGTTGCATTGAAATGAGAATGTCAATCAAAGAACTCTGTTAATTACTTGATTTGCTTTACAGTTTACAGCATTACAATATTTTTAGTAAATTAAGTTTTTAAATGTTTTTTAGTTTAATGCTAATTGACACGGGTACGCCAACTATGGTGGCGCACCCGCACCCGCACCCGCATCAGTGCGGGTGCTGGTGCTGGTGATGGTGCAGCACAACACAACATCAAATGAGTTTTGGCCTTTCTGAAAAATGTTTTGGTCAAGTTTTTATTGATATAATGATTCAAGGTAACCTTGGTAAAAAAACAGTTTAAAAATATAGAAAAATAAAATTACTTATATAACAAATAACATATATATGTATATAATATATGTATATGTATATATATATATATGCTCTCACCACACCCGCACCCAATTTTTTATTTGAACTTGCCACATACAGCACCCATGTGACATGGGTTTAATGAGTACACTAGTTTTCTGGATAAATAAGCATGAAAGACATAAATAGGGTTGATAATTTAAAGTCCAACTCGAAAGCCAGAAATACTGCCTGAAGCATTGTGTACTCATGAAAAGAAAAGGGCCAATGTGAATCTTGAATGAAAAAGATGGTTAGAGGCAATTAATTGGATGAAATAACATTTTGCGCAAATAAAAATTGAAAGTTGAACCATATTTTAAAGTAAAATGAAAAGCTATAAAAGAAACAGCTGAAAATATCATGGGATATAAAGCATGAAGAATGGAGACAAATAGGAGGCAGAAAATGGCATGACGTGGTTTCACTCTAGTGAAAATTGATGAAATAGATGCAATCAGTTTATTGAAAATGAAAAAAAAAAAGGAAAACATGTTCCAGAAACTCAAATTTAAGGTAGATTAGGCCATGGTTCCAACTTATTTTTTTCACCAAGGTGACCAATAACTGGAATAGGAGGAAATTTAGATAATTTGTAATGAAGATGATGAAGTTTTACCTTTCTAAAATGTTTGAATTTGAAAATTCTGATGATGTGTGCAGCTGTTTCAGACTTTTCTTATCATGTTTCCTGATGAGTAATGGTTAAGATCGTCACCATATCATCAGGAAAAAATTGCAGGAAAAAATTTTAAAAAAGAAATCAAATCATTAGCAGGCTTCAAAGAATCATGGTGCTTGCCTAGACGCACAACGATGAGTCGATGACTAATGGCTGGAAGGACAATAGGAACAGTAACTATTATCTGTTTTGAGTCTTTTGAAGTTTGTTCACGTGTCTGACTGTGACATTGCAAAAGAAGCAACAATTGATTCAAGATGCTATAGCAAATTGTCGAACAAGTAGCCGAATATTGTACCAGTAACTATCCTTTACCCACGAAAAAAGTTATTTATACGCTGATAAACTTTTTTAACCACAAAAGAAAGATCTTGAGGTTAATTAAGGCAAGGTTAGCAGCCAATTTTTTAATTTTAAAAAATATTTAAAAATCATAAAAAATAGAGAAAAATCATTAAAAATCTGAAAAAATGAACAAAAAATCAGAAATTAAGAAAAATGTATTCAAATATAAAAAAAAGATCATCGTACATAAGGAACAATCATGTGTATCAACGACACATTCAAAAATAAGAAATCAAATCTTCAAGAATAACATATAAGCATCCATCACGATTTTAAACTTGAAAATTTTATAGAATCTTAGGACTGAGTCTTAGGACTTGGAGTTTTAGGACTTAGATTACATCACAATTTTATAAGTTCAAAACATATAGTTATCATCTTTCCTGATTCAACGATAATATCTCCCAAAGTGATGAATCCTTGGTTATTTTTTATGAAAATGGGCAAAATCTCTCCCTCCTACGTCTATTGGAGCTTTAAATACAAGAAGAGAGAGGGGGAGGAGTGTTTAAACTTTTAAAAAATAAAGAAATATGTGTTTTCTCCCGTATCGTACGATACGGGGGTGTATCGCCCGTATCGTACGATACGGGCGATACGCGTACGATACGGAACCGTATCGTGTTTCGAACACGTATCGCATAGATTTTCTTGACCTATACGATACGTATCGTACGATACGGATAACATTGATGGAATCATCAATCAAGTTCTAGGCTTTAATTTAATTTTAGCATTTTTAACGATTCAACGATATATTCAAAGCCTTAAAGTTATATCTTATAAGAATCCTTTTAGCAATTTGGTCAGAAGAACATGGAGGATATAAGTCAGAATTGGAGCAAAAATTTATTAGGAAAACATGTTCCCTAAGTAGAAGTGAGCACAACTGGAGCACGTTTGATCATGCTTATCCAACGATATACAATAGGCTATAACCAAGAAGACAGAATGACTTGGCTTATGTTGTTACAATGCAAGACTTAGCATGAAGAAAGCCTTAAGTGTAGAAGGCATCAATCTTGTGCGAGTTGGACAATATTTTACTTTAGGATCCAATCAACGCTTGGATGATGAAGAGGCAGAAAACGCTTTGATATTTGTTACGTGAGAATTAAGCTGCTAATATTTCAATATTTAGTATGTACTTTGTGGATTAATGGAAATGGCATCCTGATTGTGATATCAGAATTTGTTACCTGTCTTTCAATCTTACTGAAACTTGAAAGAAAATATATTTTTTATTGTGATGACGCCTTTGGCAAGGTTTTAAGGTTTCAAGCTTGAAGCTTATGAAAGCTGAATTGAAGGCTTCAAAAGTTTGAAACATGCCTGCCCTTGTAAGTTTCAAATATTTCAGGCCCACTTTTCCATGATACATCATTTATATTATATCTTATTATATTATGCTACCAATTCTTCATTTTTTTATGAACCAAAGAATGAGAATCACTTTTATTCTAGTCAGTAATCATCTTGTAGTTGTGTTTGTAAACCGTAGTTATTTGATTGCATTTAGTTGTTAGTTGTTATTTTCTAGTTATGCTCAACTTGCTCATGAACTTCTAGTCAGAAAACGCTATAAAAATTTACAACCTGACCAGAACAAATAGTTGAATCAACTCACTAACCCACAACCCAGTAGTCAGCAGATCCAAGTCTGACCCACAAGTTTGCCAACTATAATCTTCGAAGATGCTTACAGAAAACTAGTTATTGATACTAAAATAGGCTTACCTTTACAACTGATGAAAAATTATCATCTATGATAATTATGTCAGAATTTTCCTTTGCAACCTCAGTTCCTTGGATACCCATTGCAAGACCTATATCTGCCTACAATCAATAATTTTTTCCGTTTAAACAAACATGAGAATGCAAAACCATATATGCCAAAGATGCCCCTGGATCAGAAGAAGAAATGCCCAACCTCATGCAGTGCAGGTGCATCGTTTGTACCGTCTCCAGTAACAGCCACAACATCCCCATTTTTCCTTAATGCTTGCACAAGTAGAAGTTTATCATTAGGGGAAGATCTTCCCATCACCTGAACCAGATGCAAGTGCAACATCTGAGCACAGCAAGAAAAAACAAAAGCTTTAAAGGAAGATTAAAGAACCAAGCAAGGTCTCACAGATATTTGGCTTGCAAGATTTGGCCTGTCTGTTTCTGAATAGTTGCGAAATGTTCGCCCTTCGATAACAATTGGCTCCATTGCTGCTGCTTCTGAATCAAGAATACCACACTCCAACGCAATAGCCTTTGCTGTCTGAATATTGTCACCAGTAACCATACATACCTACAGGAATGCACACTATCACATGGGTACAGGTATGGCTGGCAATTTCAAAAAGCTCAGGTGGAGGGGCCTGTATAGTTAAAAGCTGGAACCTCACTCTATTCTCCCTCCTCAGACTGTAAACAAGGCGGAACAGTTTTCTAATGTATGTGTATAGGTATGCTCAATGTTCTATTGAATATATCCAAAAAAAAAAAAGTTCCAACTTCTGAAAAGCACTATCTACTGCTTTCATCAAACATAACAACTCCATAGCTTATATCATGATAATATCAGGTCAGTCACTTCCATTTGGCAGCATCCCTATAGCCAGTCATCCAACATTCAAGAACTTTCACTAGGACTTGCAGGACCAATAATTTATGTTCCCCTTCATCTGACCAGGACCCACCATAGTCTCCTAATTGGACAAGAAGACCCACTCTAGGTTTCAGTACCATAAAAAAACCAAAAACATCAAAACACAACATTTGACACTCTGAATATTCAAGATGGACAGAAAGACCGAGTGTTCAGACTAGTCTGGTATCAAACAATACCAGAAAAAGCCAGATAGCAATTTAAAGATGCAGAATTCATCCTAGAGTACAACCTAAATGTTGCAAAGAAAAACATAACATTAAGTGGCAAGTGAAACAGTTCATCAGCAGGAATAAAGAACATAAAATATAAAAACAAATATATCACAAAGCTTTACCCTCACTCCAGCATTTTTACAGAGGGCAACCGCTTCTTCCACACCTGGACGACAAGGATCCTGCAGGAAAAAGATGGTTGAAATAAACATCTACAGGTAGGAAGTAAGCAAAAATACATGCAAGCACACCCCAAGATGCGTCAAGGAGAAACAAATTCCACGTTGACAGGAGGAACACTTTGAATTATCAAACTTACTTTTACGACATTTGAATCCTTGATTACCTTTTATGCTCTATAAGGGCATTTGGACTGTCATGATATGTGAAGAATGTGGCATTTATAAGAAACCATCTAAAATAAAAAATTATTTCTATAATATTTATTTAAACAAAAACTAATTGCGATGAATCCAGACAGAGCTCAGGAAGAACTAATAACAATTAGTTATTCCATTAAGAATTCATATTCTTCTCAAATTGTCATTTTTTTTTTCATCAACGGTTAGCTATAATTCATTGTTACATCCAAAGTCTATCTTTGCTTGACATGCGCATCTTAGGTGGCAAGCATACAGAATGCTTAATTGAATTATAATAGACCTTAGGACAAAATTAATTAAAGTTAGGCAGAATTCATTTTTACATTCGATTTACTTTATTTTATATATATATATTTAGTTTTTATAATATGAATGGAGATCTTATGAAATTTTGAAGGATGGTAATGCAAATATAGCTCATTTTGTTCTATTTTGTTTTATTTTCTAACACAAATCAATAAAGATCTGAACTTAAGTATCATGGAAATCTAATGAAAGAATATTAGATCAATTGTCTACAGAAATTCATACCTAAAAATACTAGAGTGGAATATGTTTGCCTTTATTCTTCTCACTGTGAAAATATGCAAGTGTTTTCAGAATTTTGAAAAACCAAAACAGTTCCATAAAATAATTTATTAGAATTGACAAATACATAATTTGATAAAATAATATGAAAAATGTTTCTGAAATGCCACTCAACAAAGAAGTAGCTAAGGCAACAGCTAAGAACCAAATAAACACCCCCAGCAGAGTCAATTAACATTCTTGATAATAGCATACATCCCAAATACCATTCAATAAAATAGTAGCTTGTGCAACAGGTAAGAACTAAATAACATCTCTAGCACAGTCAATTAAACATTCTTGATAAAACTAGCATAAATATAGCATCAAGAAATGATGGAGTTGAAATAGCTGAGTCAGTTACCCAGAGAAGCTATATAAACATAGTGGGTACATTAGATGCAACAATGAAATAAACTACCACATTAAAGGTCCTATTTCACCTTTATCCCGACAATTGCCAATAAAGAAAGGTCATTATCTGGTATCAGCCACTGTTCTCGCTGCTCCATAATGGTTGGAATATTTCTCATATCATAGTTTCTGAAAGCAAATGCAACACACCGCAGGCTCTCAGCTGCCATCATTTCAATGACATTCTTAATCTCATCCATCTGGAAAAACAAGCTAATCACTGCTTAAAGGCTGTCTTGCAAATAATAATTTCATGAACTCTTAATAGTTCTAACCTTATCAGGTGTAATCTCCTGAAATGATCCATTTTGATTAAACCAGTGACTACATGAGGCAAGGACAAGCTCTGCAGCACCTTTCCAGTGTATGTGCACATCTGACTCTGACTGCAACCCAAAAAAAAGCATGTCACTGGAAGACCACAAGGACATCATTGCTGCAAGGACAACCAGTCAGGCAAGAAAGATTACTTCTAAATTACAAAAGACAATTTGAACCACAAATCTTTTGAAGAGGATGGTGAATAAGGGAGTTAGTCACAGAGTCACACCATATGCCTGGAAGTTGAGTTAGAATATTACATACAACACCAGGTAGAAACAGACATAAATACTCTAAAATAGCACAAAGTAGTAAGCGATGACAGAAGGAGACTTAACCAAGCTATGTGGTAGCGTCGTTTCCTTGCTATCAGGGATACATGAGGAAAACCCAACACACACACCCACAAAACCCTAACCCAGTTAAGGCGTCTCCCTCCTAGAGGACCCATTTACTTCAACCTCCGACAAAATTCCTTCAATCAAGCCTCAACCTTATTTTGAAGCATAATAATTTGGGTCAGTTCTAAAGAGACTTGACCTGCAGTCCGTATCTGGTTTCAATCAATACTTCCCCTTTTGAAAAGCACCTTGTCCTCAAGATGGGCATGGGTATAAAAGCTGAAGAAGAAGGATTCGTCCGTTGGTTTAAGCCAGACAAGGCGGGGGCAACATCGGTCTTGATAGTGTAGGGGCACAACTGCACCTGCTCAGAAGTTTCCTCAAAATTGGCCCAAACCAGCACCACAGACAAATGCAAACCAGTTGCTTGGTCATTGGAGTTTCCTTATCCTAGCTCTATATGCTATCAGAATTGCATAGCTATGGGTCAGGCCTGCTTTTAGGGTTGACATGGAACATGAGTCCAGCTCTAGAAGACAAAATAGTGACAGGTGGGAAATGCTCTGCTACTGGCTGTCAATGAATTCTTCCAATATTCTATCTCGTGGGCTGCTTTTCATAACTCTTGCGCCTACTTTGGCCAGTCCCAACTGGTAACCTTTTCTTGGACTGGTAATCTGGACACAAACTCAGTATTAAAGATGGAGAACCTCTTTGTGAAGAAGCTAAGGGAAGATATCAACGTCTAGTGGGAAGATTGATCTACCTCACTCTGACTAGACCTGATATCACCTTTGCCATAAAATGTCATGAGTCAGTTCATGCACGTGCCTACAGATACTCACTTGAAGGCTGTCGACAGAATATTGTGTTACTTGAAGAGGAATCCTGACAATGGACTTCCATATGTGAAACAAGGGCCTATTGAGATCGAAGGGTATTCAGATGCAGACTGGGCAGGTTGTGTTGATACTAGAAGATCTACTTCAGGGTACTGCATCTACTTGGGGGGAAATCTTGTTGTTTGGAAAAGCAAGAGGCAAGATGTTTGTTCCCGCTCAAGTGCAGAGGCTGAATATAAGCTTGTTGCTACTGGAGCGTCAGGATTACTGTGGCTGAAAATATTATTGACTGATATTGGAATAGAGACTGAAGGACCTATGAAGATGTAATGTGATAACAAGTCTGCAATCAATCTGGCTAACAACTTTGTGTTACATGACCGAACAAAGCATGTCGAGATTGACCGTCACTTCATCCTAAAGCATGTATCTGGTCTGATCCAGTGTGTGGTTATGACCCTACTTAACCTGTGTAAACCCTAATTTTCAGTGTGTGAAAGATAATTCAAGAGAGAGAGTGTCTGGCGTCTAGTGGGCACCAGTCCTCCTCACCCGTGGATTTTTCCCTCTAATTGAGGGGTTTTCCACGTTACATTTGTGTGTTCATCTTTCTATTTGCTTTTACCGTTTCTACAAGGTCAATCAAACAATCACCCATTCCCTCAACCTAGTTGCTCTCTCTCTCTCTCTCTCTCTCTCTCTCTCTCTTTTTTCTGTGTGACCATGCTCACTGGTGCCCAACCAGCAGCTCCCTGGTGATGACAACCAGTTCAGCAAGCAACACTTTCAATCTGCATCTGTGTTCGTTTATTGCTACCTATGAATGAACATAGCATGGTTCCCTTAGTTCATTTGAAACTCATCTAGATGTGTATACTTTTCCACCAAAGTCATGCTGGGAAATTTGATTTCTCATTTCTATTGTTATGAAATATGCATTTTAACGCCACAGGTACATGGTAAATGCCCAAATTCATTTTCCCATCGTAAACCTGTATGTATATTGTATAGTACCTGCAAAGCATAAACTTATTTGAGTATTAAATATGTAAACTCATCTACACTGCACTACCGTGTACTTTTTCAAAAATCAGGGTTCTAGTTTGATCTCATTTTTCCGTAGCTTGCTTTAAATTTAATTTTATATTACAGTCATTATTTGGCTGTCTATTAATTACTATACAATACACACGTGCACGCGCACACACACTCACACTCACATGCCCCCACCAAATATTGTTTTTAAAATGCACCCACATTCACACCCTTCACCAACGTAACATAGTAACCAAAGCAAGCATTCTATGTGGACACAATCAACAACCTTAAACACTTTCTGAACAATCAAGCTAGCATCAAATGCATCAAACATGGTCCCAGGTTCAAGAGTCTCCAATTGATGATATTGGTATTTTACTTTTTTAGGTTCAAAATTTGAAGTCATGTCCCCGGTCCTAGTTATTGGACAGTTTCGTGTCAAGCAGATATACAGCGCATGGTTTCTGGATCTATATATATGTGATGCCAGTGACAAGATTTCCATAATATGTGCAATCATGTCTGTAACATGGCTGAGCATGAGGAAATCAAGGCTATGATGATGCCAGATCACCAATGAAATTGGGAAGCCTACAGAATCAAAGCTCACACAGACATGAGGTATACCTCACCTTGTAAAACAGGGAAAAAGGGTATTCCCTCATAGTTGGAGAGTGGGGGTCTTGGGGACTTCACTCCCATGAATGTAAACTATATAATTGATGACAATAAGCAGGCTTCCCCAGTAATGCAGGCACATGTGCAACAACATTCGACCAAAGAAAACCACATTCACATTCTTGTAGGCACATATGCATCCAAAGATACACACATGCACAGTTGCAAAGGTCGTTTTCACTTTCATCCTAAAGCATACTTTCAATTAATACATTTAATATTGCTTTGGAAATCAAGGACGACTCTTACTATCCTATAACAAGAACCAAACTGTTGAATCACATTTGCTAACCTAGATTTTCACTATGTCACATAGATGCAGGTGCCGGTATGGGTACGAAGTATTTTCCAAAAATGTGTATGGATTATGGCCATGTGTGTGTGTGTATAGCTAGTTAGTGTTTTATTTTTCTTTATCTTGATTTTTACTTGTTTAGTTTTTTATGGCTTATGAGAAATTTAGTCTTTATGATGGAAGTTTTATTTATAAGTCATATTGAAGTTATTAGAAATCAAACGCAGAAATTTTTCATTAAATCCCCTCATTAATACACTCTTTATATAGTAGGTTCAGTAATTGGGCTATCTCTCTCTCCTTTATTACACCTCTTTTTGGTTAATCTTCATTATCATAGCATTAAATATTTAGTTAACATACATTATTACAGCACTAAATATACAGTCAACCTTCATTACTACAGTATTAAATAGTACAAAAAAAACCAAAATTTGGTCAGACAAACACTCGGCCAACTTTGACCGAGTCTTAAAATGGATGGGTACAATCCTGCAAACGTTGACCATACCCGGTATGATTTTTACCGTACCCAGCATCATACAGGTACCGTACCAGGTTGGCACGGATACTGCTCCATTTGAGCAGTGCCCATGTGACATAGGATTTCCATTAATTTCGTGGCTCACCTGTACACCAGAATAATTAGAAATGCATCCTATATGCAGAATCTTGTGCTTACGGGCCCAATACCAGCAGCAAAATATGTCCTTCAATGTCAAAGCTCTCATGGAGAACATTTAGTCTTATATCTTTCAGCATGAAGAACATCCATCATGGGAAACTAAACAAAAAGGGCTCTTGACCTTTTTGTTAAAGCATGTAAAAATATTTATTAAAAAAAAATTCTCAGGCTGGGTAACGGGCAGCAAATTTGGCCCAGTACCCAATAAGCCCCTGGCCTGACCCAAACAGGCCGGTCAATGGGCCCGCTGATTCTCTAATTGGCCTGGCCTGGCCAGGCCTGATGCCAGCTTTAGCCAAAACTACTGAAACCATTGGCAATTTTGAGGATATTGGAATGATAGACCCGGGATAGCCACATTGCTGGCAATATTTCCCAGCTCGCGACATGCCCAATTTCATGAACTGATTTCCTCGTGTTGCAACGTTAACAACCCTAGTTTCCAAAAGGAACTCATCCAGTGCCTCACAATACGATAATAAAAATCACAATGTACAGACCTAACATTGAACATAGTCCAACTTCAGAAAAGTTTCATGAAATATTCAGAAATTGCAAATTTCACTAGATCAGATGAGAGTTGATTCAGAAACACCTAAATATAGGCCTTAATGGGAATCCCAAACTCAAAGAAGAAAACATACTAAACTGACTGTAAAGCACAGGGCTAAATCAGCGTCTCCAAATGCTAGCACCTTATCATTGCTAACACCAGCAACACATTACTCACTATAGAATCTAGTCAAAAGCACCTTTACACATCATGAACGGTTATAATCATGTATTGTAACTGACATTATTAGTCAACCTTTTTTTATCCAAAGTATAAAAAACAACTGACAACCCTCTCCACAAGCACATGCCTGAAAACAGCCAAACCCAGGTCACATTTCAGGACACAGGTTCGGCTGCAATTGCAGTTCCGGACATTGCTCAGACATGGTCAAGGCAGTCACTGTTGCAGGCAATGCCCCTTATGCCCTTGTTTCTAATATTGGATTTGGTCAACTTTGGCAAATACAAGCTTGTTCTTGTTCTTTTCAACTTTTCATACTGTTTTAATTTGATGAATCATATTAGCATCGTCCTTTTATTAAAACTAATTTTACAGTTCTTGGTGCATTAGCTTTTCGATATGTAGTGCATATATATATATATATATATATATATATATATCCTTGACTCGCTGCCTTGGCGCCAGGTAGACCCTGCGCCTAGGCAGGCCCAGGCAAAAAAGGCGAAAAAAAAATCGTTAATTTTTTTAGTTATGTTAATATGTCAAGTAATTTTGATTAACTATTACTAATATTTGAAATGTGGAGAGTAGTAATATAACAAGCATAATCAACTTAAACAATCAAATTAATTGTTGACTTCATTGAATATGCAAAATCAATAGAAGAAGTTTAACATTACTCATTTGCAAACTTATTTTTCAACGTCAAACTTGTCATTCACTTTTTCTAAAAGAAGTAACTTTACATGTGGCACCTTATGAACCATCAACTAAGATGACAGGATGACTCATAATTCATTGACACAGTCCTCACTATACTCCAAACGTAACCCCACCCCAAAAGAAAACCAAAAACAAGAAATGAATGGGGAGAGAAAGCAAGGAGGAGCACGAAGAGAGGAAGTAGGTTAGAGACTGATAGATAAAGTTAAGGTGAAAAAGTCGGTTCAAACATAAACTAGACAACTACGACAAGGGAGAGAGAGAGTGGGGAAAAAACTCAAACCAATGCTTTACTTTATTTACCAGTTTTATGGCAATCCCACCACATTTCTTCTCTGAATTAAAAGGTACGACATGTACAACTGATGATTGTGATCGCAACTCCTCAAACTTCATACCAATCTGAAAAAAAAAAGATATCTGAATCAACATAGCCAAATACCAGAATACAGAAAAAACAAAAACAGAACAAAACAGAAATGGGAGCAAACCTTAAGTCCCCAAGAAAGAATAGCTTTTTCTGTAGGTGAACCAGTTACTTCAGTAACTCCACCATCCTGTCAACCACAAAAGAAGTTGTATTAGGCCTCATATTTAAGGGCTAAGAAAACACTTGCACCATGAACAACTTTAGTTCATATTTTAAAGTCAACACTTTATTCACTCAGGCATAACTTTTGGTGGAGTGACATGATGAACCCAACACTTATTTGCACAACAAGGGAACCAGATCATGTATTTATGCAACACGTAGCTCCTTAAAATATTTGTGATGTTTGTTTTATGCAGTCATGCTTGTGTACCAGAGAGGCAACTCATTGTGCCAACCTTAAATGTTTATATAGGGAACGTGTTATACCGCTAAAGTAAAAATTCAAGAACATACAAATTACAAAGCAAGGAACTTTGGGCTACAAATATCATGCAATTTAATCACGCAAGTCAGAAACCTTACCTCCGAAATGAAAACACTTCCTGTCGTGTTATGCGCAATTCCTTCAGTTAAAAGAGAAGATATTCTAGATGGTATCAACTCAATTTTATCAGGTGCTTCTAAGATTTTTCCACCAACAAACGCCCTAACAATGGTCATCTGAAGCTTGCAAAAAAAAAAAAAAAAAAAAAAAAAGAAGAGAAATATAGATTCTTCTTGTTAAAAATAATGCACCAGGCAATTATCAGAGATGGAAAATCAGAGCGGTTTGCATGCATGATATGCACATTTTTATTCCTTTCTATCCATAAAAACAAAAAAGCAGTAGAAAGAAATAGAAAACTAGCCTGATTCAAGGTGAGTGTCCCAGTTTTATCGCTACAAATTACTGTTGCAGATCCCATAGTTTCACAAGCTGAAAGCCTGCGCACCTGTATTCTGACTGATCAAAAGTGAACCTAATCATCACTTAGTTCAAATGATTGGTACTAAGATAAATATATACACACCAGGGCTTTATCCATCATCATTTTCCTCATCGAATAAGCCAGACTGGAACCAATCAAAATAAATAAGGCCATCATCCAAATGGAGTTGATAAACGTAAGTCTACTAAAAGCACAATTAACTTCTAATATACGAACCAACTAACGGTAAACTTACGTCAAGGTCACGGCCAGTGGAAGACCCTCAGGAACCGCGACAACCACAATAGTAACCTAATTGATTGCAACGAGCTCTTAGATTATGGTCTAAAACAGACAAAAAAACTATCACTGTCCCAGAGAAGTTTCAAACCGCTATGGTTATGATCCGGACAATCCCATCGAATGCAGTACCAACACTCTTCTCCCCAAACCTAAATTGAACTGAACCATCCGAATTTTTGGTGTGACCAGATAGGTATCTGAAAATAATTTCCTGAGGGATAAGAGTCAAAATAATTATAAAAGGTAGAAATTACTCCCACAAAGAAGAACAGTCAATGCACCTGATCAAGAGGACCAAAAGAACAGTAACAGCTACCACGAGACCCACAGTGCCAATAAAAGTAGCCACACCATTTAGACGCACCTGTTCAGTCCATACAAAAAATGGTAAATAATTAATGAAAACCAAACCACACAACGAGTTGAATGAAGGAGAAGAGCTGTAACTAAATTAACCTGCAAAGGTGTTTCTTCACCATTATCTTCGGATATACTAGCCATCAGTAATCCCCATTCCGTGTTTAATCCAACACCCGTTACCTGTAAAAAGGTCATTATGAAACAACAAAACATAGTTCAAAAGTCAAGTCCCATGAACGTTGCTACTTAAATTGGACAGGCTTACAAGAACATCTGACAGACACCAGTTACCATATGCTTTTTCATCAAGAACATAGTTAATCAATTCAAATCACTATCATGTGGTCAATGATGAATTACAATCTTCAAATTAACCCCAAATAGATGGGTTATGGTGACGGATGCAACTTGTTGAGTGAGGTAAGAAAGAAGAAGAGAAAAAAAAACAAGAGAGAGAGAAAACATGTTATCTTCTCATTACCCCAATCCCATATTAAAGAGGGATCAGGGATGGCAACAAAATTACAGAATAAGTCCCTATACTGAAATAAAAATAATAAAGACCTCTATCAAAAATAAAATAACATCATGACTTCTAGTAATTTGCTACAAACATTGTCACATATATTGTGTACAGACAGCGAGGAATTTCTCATGTATAATACGGCAAAGTTGTATATTTTGAAAAAATCTTGGCAAATTTTTAAAAAATTATAACATTTAATAAATCTTAAAAATTAGAAAAAATAAAAATTAATAAAAAAATACAAAAAATGCTAAAACTATGCATTTTTTTCAAGCTTTTTATTTTCTGGCATTTTTTTAAAAAAGGTGCGTCTTTGCCGTTTTATATGGCTAACTTATTTTTAGCATATTATACGCGTTCTTTCCAAAAAAAAACACGTTTTCTGTGACAATGCTACAAACTTCCATATCCGATTTATTTTTCAACACTCCCCCTCAAGCTGGAGAAAACATATCAATCATGCTCAGTTTGTTATAGACTTACATCATCTTGTAAAATCTCCAACTGGGAGAGGCATCAGCTACTTGGTCTTCTAAGGGCATGTGGTCAATTAATATAGCCCCTGACCGTACAAGATCACGAATGTAATGACAGTCCACCTCTATATTTTTTATCCTCTCCTTGAATACAGGGTTGTTGGCAAGGTAAGTGGTTCCCTTGTTATCACATCTCATAAGTAACTTCACTTGGACGCACAAACTACTGAGAACATTGTTTATCCACGACATTTCAGCAGCAGTTCATGCCATCGCTCAGCATTCGGATTTAGCACTAGATCTACCAACAACTGCTACTTTTTGCTTCTCCAAGAGATAAGATTCCCACCAATAAATACGAGAAGCCTGTAGTGGACTACCTAGTTGTTAGAGTCAGACCCCAAGCAGTGGGATCCAAGGTCGTTAGTACTTAGAGGACAGTAGGTTCCACCCCCTGTTCAGAGGCTAGCAACAACATTAGAGGAGTTGTCGGTCCTTCAAATATCTTAGTCATCGATTGTTCTACGTTTGCCTTCCGAGTCTCTGCTGCTAAGGTTTTCCGTCCTTCACTCGCTTTACAGAAGTGCATCTTCATGCCCACAAAGTCCCAAATAATTTCCCCAAGGCTGCACAACCATTGTATTCCAAGGACTAAATCAGCCCCTATCATGGCCAAGGTAAACAGCTCAATAGGGAACCTGTGATCCTGGATCTCTAAAACCTCCTTTTGTTGCCATCTCCCACCACTACATCAAATGCCGGTTGATTCTCCATGCGAAAGCCAAACGCCTTGCTGATTTCTCACATATGAAGTTGTGGGCGGAGTCAGTGTCCACCAACACACTCACTGTTTGGCCGTGCAATAGACCTTCAATCTTCATTAGTTGTGGGACTTTCATCACCTGCTAGTGCATGCAGTGAGGTTTTTGGAGGTCCTTCTTCCTACGACCCCAAGGGTTCCTCTTGCACAGGATTTCATGGATTTCAATCCATGCCCAACATACACAAGACAAAAATCTTATCCATGGACTTTTGTCTCATGGATTTTCATCCACGGATTTTTATCCATGGATTTATGTTTGTGGCCATTAAACAGGCCCTCAATGTTGCAATCTTTACCAAATCACATTCCTAGCTAAATCAACCTTTGTGCTTCCTAACTATTATTAATCTGAATTAGCCTCACAACAACAAATCTTGCTTTTGCAATATGTATGATCACGTCTGTCACCCTGATATCGTAACGTCATTTATCATGATGGAACTTAGCATTTCTAAAACTCAGTCCTACTTAACATAATTTATGAATTTATGGTATATTTTCCCATTTAATGATGGAACCTTACAGGATTGAATCACGAAGGTACCAGAAAGAAACAGACGGGGCATTTCCCGTATGAAAGGAAACATCTGATTTATGAAGCAGAACTTTTCGCTTTTAGCTATTGGACGTAACTTGGAACAAACCAACCACTGAAATGCAACAATGAGGAACAGCTGAAGGGCTTGTTCTAGCACAAGATGATAATCAAGTCCATGCCACAGATGAATGGAAACTCAGTGGAGAATCTCAATATGATGCTAGAGAAAAAAACCATTTTTGTATAATCTAATGCATGAGTTCATTTGGCAAGAAAGACCAGAGACTAAATGGTGTATAAAGTCACACTCACCAGCATGTTGCCATAGCCATCAGCAACCTTGCAGCCAGACATCAAAAAAGGATCTCTCTGATCCTTGTGAACCTGCAGATGGCAGTATATCTCTTAAGTTGCTGTTTATAAACCCAGACAGCACAGCCAGCTAAAGCAACACTCTTACAATTTTGCTTTCTCCTGTCATACTAGACTCATCAATTGCAAGAGAATACCCAACAATAAGCACACCATCTGCTGGAACCTAGTCATTGATAAATAAAAACACTAATTATACTAAAATATATGTGCTGCAATAAGAAAATAAAACAAACTGCAAAAAGGAATTGACTCTTGCTTCTCGAGTGCTTATCCAGCTCCTAGAACTAACAAAAAGAAAAGGATAAAATCCACAATAGCAAAACTTTTGGAAAAATAAAAATAAAAAGTAGCAGCAGACTAGCAGGTGATGCAAGATATGAAAACAAATGTCCTGAAGGCATAAATGCATAAGAAATAAGACAATCAAGTTTATCTCAGATGCAAAAGTGTATTTTAATCATAGTCGCAAATAACGTTTCGGAGTTTTAAACGGCGAAGTTTTTCTCGGTATAATACGGTGAGCTTGAAAAAAAGGGAAAAAATGAGGGAAATACAGTAAACTTTTAAAAATTTAAAAAGACTAAAAATGGAGGAAAAATAAAATAAGTGAAACTAATAACATAAACATCAATAGATAAGTAGATTTGCAACAAATAAAAAATAGAAAACGAAAAAAAAAATGTTTGGCATTAAAAAATGAAAAAATGAAAAAAAGTGAAAAAAACGAGTTAAAAACGAGTTTTTTTAGTCTTAAACGGCAATTTAATGTATCACGTTTTTTTTTAAGTTTTAAACAGCAATTTAAGGTAACGCGTTTTTTGTGACAGTGATTTTAATTTTATAAATTTGAATTTGATTACAAAGGGAATGCAAGAAACTTATGCTGAAAAGCCATGCTCAGCACAGATAAAGTTATGTAAATGTAGAATCCTACTCACCTGATCACCAATTTTTAAGGGCACAACATCACCAGCCACAATATCAAATATTGAGACCTCAACTCTTCGACCACCTCTGATGACCTAGATAACTGATAACAATTAAATATGTGCAATTGCAACAGAAGCCTTCAAGCAAAAGTAGACAGCTTAGTTACATAAACTAGCAAGGACCTCAAGCTTTATGTTTCTCTTCTCCTCATTCAAATTTTGGAACTCCAAAGACTGTCTGTAATCACTAATAGCTGGAAATAAAATGGGAGACAACCCTCATGAGCAATCACATTAAAGAATAGCATATTCACGTCTACTTCAACAGAGAAAGAACCAATACATATGACCAAAGATGTAAGTGAACAACAAAAGAAGACCAGTAGCTTTAGTGTTTAACATAGTTGAAGCACGTGAAACAGCAAAGTAAACCATAAGCACGAAACATTGGACAACAATATCACGAAAAATGTGCTAAAATGGAAAGAATAAAAGGAGTCCAGAATGTCCAGGCTAATGAATCAACCAGGTCCAGTGAAACCTGTCCAGCATCCATTTAGTGGGAGAAGCAAACCTAACCTACATGTTTTCCAGCACCAGATACCAGTATATTTAGTAACTGTTGAAATCAGAAAGTTTATTTTTAAGTATGGTAGTTTTCTGATTATTTAAAAGTTAGATTCCTCTTTTGTCATTTTACAACTTTATGTGTCTTACTTATGTAACAGCCTCAGCCGATCCATAATCTCTATTTAAGTAGAGGTTAGGGCACGATATTGAAAGTAACTTTTCGGTCTCTCTCTCTCTCTCTCTCATTCCTTCCTCCATCGTGTAACATGGTATCAGAGCTCCCCTGGACCTATGTGACTCCAGTTGCAGGTCGTCTTTCCCTCTCCTGCCCTCCTCTCTTCATCTTCCTCATCATCTTCGTTATTCTGCCCAAATCTGTCGTGGGTAGCAGTTTGCCCTAAGAGGCTGTATCGTATGGGAGATCAGGGATCTGATCACTAAGTCTGGGCACCGGGCTGGGCCACTGCCAGGTACCCAGCCCGACTCGGGCCCGGGCCCTGAAATAGTGACTATCGAGCTTATTTTATCGGGCCCGGCCGAGGCCCGGTAATTAACGGGCCGAGCTCGGGCCCGTGACTGTGATCGTCGAGGGAACGATAAGCCCGACAATAAATTTAAAAATATATTTTATGAAAATGATTAACATTTGTCCAGGAACTCGCAGCACTTGGAAAATTATCAAAATTCACCAACAGCTTCGATTACTCTAAAAATTGGACAGGAGCTAGATGTCGGAGTGAGGATTGGATGCCCTTCGTTTCAGCTCTAGATCAGCACCAGGGAGGAATCGCGTGCAGATTTCTGCTCCTCTGCGTCTGGTTGTTTTTCCTGAAGACTGTTCTTCAGGTTCCTCGACAGATTTGGGGATTTAACCCAATTCGAGCATAAACCCCATTAATATCAGTTCAATTCGCCAATTAAGAACAAAATATAGTAGAACAAAACACCAGATATCAATTGGAACCCAATTTATGTACAAAATTGGGGAAACAGTGCCGAGGCGGCGATTTGATCTTGAGCGCCGCCAAATTCAGCCCATTTCCGTTTTGCTCCGGTCAGCTAGGCAGATGAAAACCGATTGCACTCAAACTTCTCCAGATTGCTCGTGTGGATGTTACGAGGCTAACAGGCTGGTCACCGGCCTCTAATCGGACTCTGGTAGCCGACAATTGATGATTGCTCAGATTCTGTCCACGACGCTGACAGCAATCTTTCAGGGAGAGAGAACTGTGATCGTCAGGCCAGGCCGGGCCTCGGGTATAAACCGAAGCCCGATGCCCGATATTACATGGGCCCGGCCCGGCCCGTTTAAAAACGGGCCGTGCCTCGGGCTGGCCCATTTCTAATGTCGGGCTTCAATTTTTACATTTTTATCGGGCCGAGTCGGGCCCCAGCCCTACTGATCACTGCCATTACATGATCAGTAGTGATTAGATGCCCTAGATCTGGTCATTGCAAGATCTGAAGATCGTCGGAGATATGAAGACACATTTCAGAGTTGGGGTGATGGTTGCAATCAAAGGAAGTCGTTGCAATCAAAGGCAGACTATTTTTTTTCTGATCTCATGGTTCATGGATGACTGATTTGACTTCTTGAGAAGTTTATGCCGTAGATACTAGGGTTTGATGTTCTCTACCTCTAGTAATTATTTATGTGGCATAATTATGAAGTTGAAGGCATGTCGTGGTGCTGATAAAGTTGAAGGTATGTAGTCTGGTGAAGTCTGCGTGAAGGAAGTCTGTGCACATTTGCTGTTTTGTAACATTGTTTGCTGAAATATGCATGAAGGAGGTCTGTGCATGTTTGCTATTTTGTTTGCTGAAGTCTGCGTGAAGGAGGGTACGGTTATTTTCTGTGGATTATTGTTGTGTATGTGATATTGTTGAATCCTACTTTGTTTATCAGCTCATTTGCATGACTGACTGATTGTAAATAGGACTATTTTTTTCTATGCCCTAGCTGTTGCACAATTTTATCGTGGTATTCTTGTTCTAAATTCCTGTTGTGGTTCATTATGGTTGAGAGCAACAAACCAAAGGGTGGCAATGATCATAAAGGAGCTGGAAATCTCTTCACCTGTTAAGTTAGATGGACACAACAATGAACTGTGGTCCAAGTCCTTTATGTTGTCAGTCAAAGGACATTAAAAAGGGCACATAATTGAAGACGATGAACCTATTGACAAATCATGGAAGTACATGACCTGGGAATAGGACAACAACATAGTTATGTCTTGGACCACAAAATGCTTCTACTATTGCTTACTATACTGCTGCTAAGGAGATGTGAGAATTCCTTAGGCAGACATATTCACAAGATAAAAATGTAAGTAAAATCCTTCAAGTTGAAGAAGAATT
Organism: Nymphaea colorata; assembly: GCF_008831285.2. Lineage (NCBI taxonomy): Eukaryota > Viridiplantae > Streptophyta > Magnoliopsida > Nymphaeales > Nymphaeaceae > Nymphaea > Nymphaea colorata. The sequence goes on from NC_045140.1 coordinate 15,352,114, forward strand.
GCACAATCTCCGACAGGGAAATCAAGATTTATCACAATACTTTGCAACAGTTAAACTACCTATGAGCGACCGAAATTCTTGCGCCCTCCATGCAAATCTTGTTATAAGTCACACTTTGAACCTACCATGGTTGCAAAGTTTCTTGCTGGTCTCTCTCCTGAGTACGCCGCTGCCAAGGATCAAATGCTCACTGGGAGTGAAATTCCTGATCTCTCTGATGCATACAACAGACTTAGTCGTCTGGCTATTAACTTGTCCCAACCAACTCGTGTGACGCCAGCTCCCGCTCTTGCTGTGGGGGTGGTTGTGGTCAGGGCACCACCTATAGCACCAGAGGAAGAGGTATAGGTCATGGAACTAGTGGTCGTGGGAGGTTCCAATGCACCTATTGTGGAAAGATGGAACACTTGGAGGATCGTTGTTGGGATAAACATGGTCATTCATCCTCTATGTCACAGGGGAGAGGTATGGTCACCAAACAGGGTAAGAGCCTTACTCATCCTCCTATGGGCTTTGCCCAGGTTGCCACTCCTACGGTGGAGGGCTCTTCGTCTAGCACACTACTAGAGACATTTACGATCAGCCTTGACAGAGTTGAGTATGAGTAGTTTTTAGTACACAAAGCCTCACAGGCTTCAGCTTCCACAGCTTTGACTGATCAAGCCTTCTCAGCAGGTACATCCACGCCTGATTGAAGTATCTCTTAGATTATTGATTCAGGAGCATCGAAACATTTCTGCAGCCACGTCATGTCAAAATTGCAGATGGTAGAATGTCACCCATATTGGGTTATAGAGATGTGAAGCTTTCTCAATCCATGACTATTCCACATGTTTTATATACTCCTGAACTTCTATCTCATTTGCTCTCCGTCAAACAGTTGACTACTGATTTACATTGTCGCATTATTTTTTACCCTGGTTCATGCTCATTTCACGACTTACAAACTAGGAAGACGATTGGTGGCGGCTATGAGAAAGGGGGCGACTACATCCTGTCGGCTCCTATGGGTATTGCTGCTACCTCCTCTACATCAGAGTCTACATTCTTCCAATGGCATCTTAGGCTTGGTCATCCTCCAGCGCCCAAGCTCCATTCTATCCTACCTAATCTCTCAATCCCAGAGTCTTTTCAATGTGAGGCTTGTCAACTTGGCAAGCACACTCGTAGTAGTTTTCCTTCGAGTCTTAGTCCTTAAAGGTTGTTCGATCTTCTCCATGTTGATATGTGGGGGCCCAACAGGGTTGTTAGCGGAACTAAGTTTAAGTATTTTTTTGTCGTTGTTGATGATTACTCTCGAGTCAGTTGGGTATTCCTTTTGAAGGAAAGGTCTGAAGTAGTTTGTATTCTCAAAAACTTGATTATTGAAACAAAAACTCGGTTTGGTTTTGTGGTTAAGTGTATTCGCACTAATTATGCTCTCGAGTTCAAATCGTCTATTTTAATGACCTTTTATGTTGAAAATGGTATCTCTCCTCAATTTACATGCCCTCATACCTCACAACAGAATGGAGTTGCTAAACAAAAACACATGCAACTTCTGACTACTGCTCGTACCCTAATGCTTCATAATCATGTACTTGCATACTTGTGAGGTGATGCCATACTCATGGCTTATTACCTGACAGATCGTTTACCTTCATCCTCCATTGAGAACAAAGTACTTATTCAACTTGTTTATCCCAATCGAAGCTTATTTCTTGTTGCACCTAAAGTTTTTGGGTGTACCTGTTTTGTTCACATTCTTGAGCCTAAACGTGATAAACTTTCTGCTCAAGCAATTAAGTGTGTGTTCGTTGGCTATCCTAGAAACCAAAAAGGGTACAAGTGCTTTGACCCAGTAACTCAAAAAGAGTATATCAGTGTGGATGTCACTTTTTTCGAGTCTCAGTCCTACTTCTGTGTCATCTGAGATGCCATGTCCTATTCCTCTTGTCCCATTGCAATATTTTTCTTCGCTATTTCCTTCTCCTGCTCTGACTATGAATAGGTTTGAGGACCCTCCATTGGTCTACACTCGGCGACAGCATCCCTCTAATGGTCGACCATCAGACTCTCCTCAGAATGTGAGCTCCACTGAAGTAAGCATATCTGATGTTGATCCTTCATAGGACTTGCCTATAGCCCTATGCAAAGGCAAGAGACAGTGTACCATGCATCTTATCTCTCACTTTGTTTCCACTGACCATCTTGATGACAACTTACAGCAGTTTCTTAAGGCTATATCAATCCATACTATACCAACTGATCATAAACAAGCATTACTAGACTGTAAATGGCGAAAAGCTTTGCCAGATGAGATGGATGCTCTCATACAGCGTGATACCTGGGAATTGGTTGATCCCCCTGAAAATTGTGACATTGTTGGCTCCAAATGAGTATTTACAGTCAAGTATCATTCAGATGGGTCAGTAGAGCGATATAAGGCTCGATTAGTGGCTAAGGGTTACACTCAAACATACGGAGTTGACTTTTTTGAGACGTTCTCTCCTATGGCCAGGTTCGACACTATTCGCCTCATTATTTCTGTTGCGGTACATTCTGATTGGGCCTATGTATCAACTTGATGTGAAGAATGTCTTCATTTATAGTGATCTTGAGGAGACTATATATATGCAACAACCCCTAGGGTTCGAGCGACAGGAGAAGTGTGGTAAAGTGTATCGTCTGAAGAAGGCTACTTATTGACTCAAACAAAGTCCCAGGGCATAGCTCCACAAATTATCAGAGGTGATCTCACAATGTGGATTTAAAAGATCACCTTTGTATCATTCTCTATTCATCAAGAAGACCTCCAAAGGTGTAGTTGTTGTAGTCGTATATGTTGATGACATTATCTTGACAAGTGATTGTGATCAAGAAATCTCGGCTACAAAGGCTTTCCTTCAAAAGCATTTTGTCACGAAAGATCTTGGTCACTTGCGATATTTCCTTGGGATTGAGGTTGCGTAGAACAAAGAAAGTGTAGTATTGTCTCAGAGGAAGTATGTCCTTGACCTGCTGCAGGATACAGGGAAGTTAGGGACCAAACCGGCTAATCTCCCTATGAATCCACGTCTTCATCTTCACGATAATCAATCAAAACTAGTAGATTCACGATCTTCCAGGTATCCCATTGGCAAACTTCTTTATGTTACTGTAACAAGACTAGACATTAGCTTTGTTGTTGGGAAATTAAGTCAGTTTATAAAAAAACCTAAAAAAGTCCACTGAAATGTTGCGTTGATGGTGTTGAAAAACCTAAAGTCATCCCTGGGCAAAGGCCTCTTTTTTAAGAAAGGTGAATCTCTAGAAGTTGTTGCTTACAGTGATGCTGACTATGCAGGGTCTGTTGATGATAGAAAATCCACCAATGGCTTTTGTATCTTTGTTGGGGACAATCTCATATCATGGAGAAACAAGAAACAAAACAGAGTCTCTAGATCAAGTGCAGAATCTGAATATAGAGCAATGCTTAAACAGCTTGGGTTAAATCTATGCTAACAAATATGAGTATTCATGTTCCTCTTCCTATGAAAATGTACTGCAATAACATGGTTGTCACTTATATTGCAAACAATCCAGTATTTCATGAAGGAACTAAGCACATAGAACTGGATTGTCATTACGTTCGGGATCTTATAAAAGAAGGTGTGTTGTCTACGGTTCATGTAGCTTCTGAAGATCAGGCAGCAGATATGTTTACTAAGGCTCTTCCGATTGGTGATTTCTCTAGATGTTGTGACAAGCTGAGCATGGTTGATATCTATGCTCCAGCTTGAAGGAAAGTGTTGAAATCAGAAAGTTTATTTTTAAGTATGGTAATTTTCTTATTATTTAAAAGCTAGAGTCCTCTTTTGTCATTTTACAACTTTATGTGTCTAACTTATGTAACAGCCGCAGCCGATCCCTAATCCCTATTTAAGTAGAGGTTAGGGCATGATATTGAAAGTAACTTTTCCGTCTCTCTCTCTCTCTCTCTCTCTCTCTCTCTCTCTCTCTCTCTCTCATTCCTTCCTCCATCGTGTAACAGTAACCTTATCCACCTCATTCAGAGCCAGACAACACACCATTTGAACATAAACCTGCCTTAAGCAAATGCATCAAAAGGTCATCAATAGTCTCCATAAATTCCCATATCCATGTAACTGGTCTATACATTAAAATTGCCAAAAGTCTAAAAGTAGCAAATTAGCACAAAAATCAGTTCACTAGATACCCCCAGCCAACTGCTTGCTTGCCAAATCCAAGCTTCTAAACTTCCTATTTACCCAAAACAACAGATTATATGTGGCACAGTGGCAAATTCAAGTCACCACAAGCTAGTGCCATCACAAGAAAGCTAAAAGCTTCAAAACAAATAGCCAAAAAATTACTCCCTAGGTACTTGTGCAACTGAATTTCTTCAAAAATATCAAACTGCACTCAAGTCTGATGCCATTTTCGATAAATAGACCACAAGGCCAAGAATATATGCCCCTTACAATCGGACCAAGTGTTGAATTCCCCAAATATCTGTATAGCACGGATCTCAGCTCATAAGACCTGCAACAGCAAATGCTGCCTACTTCCAGTAACCCTACAAACATCCTCATGCTCAACTGGCTCTAACACCATCCAAGGATAAGTATTATGTCTCTGACACAAGACTACTCTATCGCTGAAACAAAGCCCTGGGTCAAGATTATAAGCAAGATTTAAGCCCATTATCTAACTACTGCATATGTGAACAGACATCATGAAAAATCCTTGCACGTTCTTGGTAGTATGTAACTTACTAAAAGCACCATATCACAGGGATATTAGATATTATTACATATCCCTTTATACGAAAAATTAAATATGACTTCCTAAAAACAGTCATATTCATTATCCCCATATTTTCACCCATATCCTTGTGACAGTGAGAAAGCGACACTGAGAGAATTGAGTTTCTCGAGAAGATCACGGCTCTTTCATACGTTGCAAACATTTCTTCTAAGAGTTATTTTAGACAGTCAAGGATCAAGAATAGACTTGGATGATTACAACGCTTGAATATTATGCCCCAACATTTGAAGCATTAGCCCCCCTATAACCAATATGCTACCTTATTCAATGTTTTAACAGAATGATACTTCCGCATGAACAAACCACCAAATTGCCTGCTAGTAATCAGCATTTTAAGTATCATAGCATATTGTATGATATGACATGATACCTATCATAACTATGGGCTTCCTGATGCACTACACTTTTCAAACTAGTTCCAACATGTAACTACACCATATAAAATGTAACTTATGATACAACCCAGCATCTTATATTACAATATGAAACGAGCTATGTTTTATGTCATAACTTCAGAACATAAAGACCAACAACACTCATCCTTTTAAACTTGAAGTTACATAGGTTCCTCACAACAGAATTTTAAGTTTGTCATGAAAGTCACTTGCAGATTTGAAGTAGAAACTAAAGTTTACAACTGATTTCAAACCCCAAATTGAGGACTTCGTGGTACTTCTGGTATGAACTTATTTTAACCTCCAAATAAAAAATTTGAAGTTTTATTCCTCCAAGGCCTCAAGAAGTAAGCTATACAAACCAAAAGTTACCTATTTGATGCCCATTTAAATATTATGAGCAATGTATGATAAAATATTTAGTTCTTTAATATTTAACATATTTTTAATAAAATGCAGTTTGTATAATTTCATGTTTTTCTTATATTTTTCTCTTTTTTATGTAATTTCTTCAGACCCTTTTATTTTTATGATTTTTAAATCATAAAAAACATAATTGCGGTTCCTGTGCCTAACTGTGGACTGGACCAATACTGAGTTACACTATGCATTTTACAACATCACTCAGAATAGTTACCTTCGAAGCAGTGGATGGCAACTAACTTCAAGGTCTTCATAACCTGCTCTCAAAGCAATGCATCTAGTCCTGGAAACCACACATTCTAGTACCTTCATGTCAAAACAACATGAAGGAAATATCTTTTCAATGTCATTCATACGCATCAATCGCGGCTGGAAAAATCAGTGTGCCAACTCATGACACGGTTACTCCAACTCAACCAAAGCACTGACAAATTCATTAGTGAAACATAATAACTCGACAAGAAACTGTCTTGCCCAAGCTCTTATTTAGAAGACTTAGCTAATTTAGGACATGTGCCACCTATCACTCAATGAGTCAGTCCCTCAGGACTAAACTCTCTCTCTCTGTCTCTCTCTCTCTCTCTCTCTCTCTCTCTCTCTCTCTCTCTCTCTCTCTTTTGGTTTTCCTTCACTGTTCTCTTTATGAATATAAATATATGATTGACTATTTATTATTTGATTCATGTACTAATGCATACTTTAGACCTGCATCCCTTTGGTTGATAGAGACAATAGGTAGGTCTTCTTCTACAGTTGCTAATGAGTTATGTTTTATATTGCTTTTTCTGTCTCAATTTAGGAAAAAGGACGAACTCTATTGTTATTGTGATACTTTTGTTGGTCCACTAATTTATGTTTGATTTATTTCTGTTATGTTGCAAGTTGTTTATATTTACGATTGTTACTTGCCAGTTTTGTTTTATGTATTCTTCACACACACACAAGTACATACTGGCTACACCCACACCATAGGTTTTTGTTTCTTAGGATGCGCCTACATCCAATAAAGGCTTTATCATCCTTGGTTATTTAGGTTTTATAAAAGATGGGGAGATTATCTATTCTTTGTAAACAATCAAGAAAACAACTCATCTGAAAGAAATCCAACAAAGTCCCACATTTCCCACCATGGTTGTGGTTATCATTAAGTTCACATGTTAGTATAACAATGACCTTACTGGTCAAAATTTAGTAAATTAGGAAGAAAAAAAAAACACTATACAGAGCATTCTTCATAAGTACTCTTTAAAAAAGTCTCAAGAAAGTTGGAAATTCAAAAATCTAAAAGAATATAAAGAATAAAAAATTTTATGAAACTATGAGTTTTCATCTAATTTCTAATAAAAATGATAGAGATTCAAAATAGTTTTAAAAAAAATAAAAAATGGATAACTTAAAACTCATGCTGCAAATAGGAAAAGTTTTTTTAATGGGAAAGTATCATAATATTTATTTTTTGGCGATAATTTGGAACATTTATAATATTTTCCAGATAACAAATTTTTTCTTCTTTTTATGAAACTATACAATGCTGAACAATCTTCACATTGACAAAGGTCTACCAGGAAAGGCATTTTAGAAAGTTATGCATCAGACCTGTGACGAGAATCACAATGAGAACAGCAACTGCAATGCTTGCACCATCATACCATCCTTCCTTAATTCCCTATTCAGAAATTAAAAACAACAGTAAATTGTATATTCTAAGAAAACGAAAAAGAGAAGAATAATTATCCATATGACTGTGAGTCCTCTGTACATTGGGCCAACGTCTCGTGATTAGTAAATTAAGCATCTCACGCCTGCAAGAATAGACCAGGTCTTACAGCAACAAAGTATCCAGATTCCAGCTAGCACAAATTTCAGTTACGTCATTACCATAATAGCCATAAATATTGCTGACACCATCTCTAAAGCTATGAGAATCATATATCAGAAAAGTATTGTAACAATATAAGTATTTTTAGCACACAATACGATACTTTAAGAATGCACATTGTAACTATGACAGGGAACCCACATTGCATCCTTAAAAATAGCTTCAGAAATGTGTTGTACCAGCATCAAGCCTACCAAATTCCCATGAAAGATAATATGTGGTATCCCATTAATCAATAATGAATTTAAAATATAGTCTCGGAGTCAAGTGGGCCTGCTCCTGTGCTTATAGTGGAGGTGAGCCCAGATATAGAATGTATCACAAGCAGTTTTCTATCTAAACAAACCACTGATGAATGAAAAAAACACAGATTGAACACAAAAGTATTAACTAAGCACTAAGCACAAGAATTGCTAATCAGAGCCCCAATTAGCAATAATAACAATACTAAAAAGCAAAAACACTAAACTAGCCTCTACCTAAATCAACTGTTAGACCCTCAGCACACTTTTAAAAGGTGCCAAAAGGTTTTTCTCATGCATTTATGAAGGCCTTCAGGCTAAAATATACTATACACTTCCAAAACGCTGCCTAAGGAATTCCTGAAACCTCAAGAAAAAGCACCAATTTTGGACCAAATTTTGTGCTAAGACTAGGTTTCTGGGGGATTTCACATACATTTTTAGCATCCTAATGCATTTTACTTCTACAAGTATATGCCTATAATTTATTAGCATATATTGAATCCCTCAAAACAAATCAGAAACATGTCAAAAATCAAGGTGTAAAAGGTTCTGAGTTTGTATTGTTTTGAGTTGAAGTTCCTTGAAGATCCTGGAGAACCTTTCAATAAGGCCCTAAGAGAACAACAAAATCAATTAGTTCTCAGTTAATCTAGTCCCAAAAGAGTATGCATATATTCCAGATGGGATTTTCAGCATGGGGACCCAACATGGAAGTATTATGATTTGATTGAGCCACATGACAAAGTGGACCAATAAATTGCAATGTTGTAGCCATATATTATGCAACGTAGATTGCATAAGTTCCAGTATCATGGAGTAGGTCATCTCTGTCGTCTCATAAAAAACACAACTCTCCTAGCACATCAAGTACTTGTGCTGAGGTTCCACAGGTTCCACAGGTCCCACAGAAACCAACAGAAGAAACCCATGAACTTTTCGTAGCATTAGTTGGAAAAATGCTATCAGAAATCATCCTTGATTTAGAAGATGAAGACTCATTCTTATCACAAGCAAGCAGAACTTCTCATTAGAAAAAGAAACAAAATGAGTTAAAAGTATCTGTACATAATGATAATACATATATATGTACCTGTGTATAGTATCTACACGTGTAAAATATATGATAATGACATAGTCAAGAAAAATTTTATCATTCTACACAACTATGAACCATGATGAACAAAAAAGTTTATGTACTTTTTTTCCCATTCTCTAATGTCTGATTATTTTATATCTTAGTGAAAATATTTTGCATCAATCAATGGCATCAAGGGACTTGAAAAAACCCTGCACGACAATACCATAAGACTGTTGACCACCAATCCACCATGGAAAGGTTACCCTACTATGATGTGAGATTAATGCAGATTCAAGTAATACATATCAGGTTGGAGCCATGTCACATATATACGGGTACGGAGGTACGGATACTGGTACGGCGTTTTCGTAAATCTTAGTACGGCGGTACGGCGAATGTTTTATATTTTTAATTCAAAAAATTTAAAAATTTGAAAAAACAAATGATATCATCACGTATTCACATTAAGACAATGTTCCTTTCATACAATCTCATAGATAATCTCATAAGTCATAAAAAAAAACATAAAATGCTCACAACAATCGTAAGCTGTATAGTGCATAACTTATAACTTATAAGTCATAATCAAATTACATATAAGTATAACTCGACAAGGCTGAAGGGCATATGCAAAACCATTCGACAAGGGCATTGCAAGTTACAGGCTTATAGTCTTCACAGAACACGGCATGAACAGTCTCATTTAGTAAATTTCAAGCATTGCAAGTAACAAATTTCAGTTTTCACAGAAGAGAGAAAACCAACAGAACACGGCATAAACAGGGAGCAGGAAAATTGAGATGGCATGAACAGGGAGCAGGAAATTTGAATCATATAGGCCAGTTACATAGTCAATATGCGGTAATGGTCAGTAAACCAGTGCAGCTCCACCACCGGAGGAGGATTTGGGTGTCTTTGGCTGAGATGATTCAAGCTCAAGGTCGGACAAGCTCAAGATTGAGTTTCACACAATATCCCACAGGGATCCAACAAAAATCAGACCCCATTACAGATGTGCACAAGGCGTCACACCCCAAAAAATTGGGGCAACCCCTAAAAACAGCCAAAATTGTACAGAAATTTTGCATAGTAGGCAGCCATTAGATGTACCAAACCTATCGTCGATGACTCGCTGCCCATCGCCAATCGCTGCCTAAGCTCCCGCCGGACGTCGGTCGGCAGCTGCCCAAACTGTCAAACCCCCAACAGTAGCAGTAACCCTAAAAGCTGCCTAATAAAGAAACCGAACGTCGCCTACTCGCCTTCTGTCGCCGGTCACCATCCGTCACCAGCCGCAGTCCGCTGCTGCTGCCCAAAGTCGCTAGTGAATCCAAGCACCCACCGCCAAAAGAACAAACAAAATCGAGAGGGAGAAGACGAGCGTCGGGTTTTTTTGTCGAAAGTGATATGGTTTGAATCTGGTTCCGACCCGGAACCAGATCCAAACGTACCATCAGGTACCAGTGTACCGGTACGGGTATGCTGGCCAAACAGGTGTACCATGGTGACATAGGTTGGAGCCTTGGAGAATCCATGTATAATCATGTCATTCACAGTGGCATAAAGAACCACTTTGATATATGCTAGTGTCCCAAGTGCAGAACACCAGAACAAGCACCTCAACAGCAAAATAATCAAAGAGAGTGCTGATGATGAAGAGGTGGATGATGAAGAAGCCATAAATGGTGCTGACATGAAGAATGGATTGAAGATATCAGATAGTTCCATTTTCCGTTTTTCATGTTTAAACTTTAGTTCCAAAAATTGAGCATGTAAACATTAAGTACTTACAGAGTTTTCATGGCTGCAATTTCTGTTACATAATACAGTAGCTACTAGATTAGTTTCATCTGCTTTTGTACACAATCCACTGCATAATTTTGACCTTCCTCATCAGATATACGCCTTGACATGATTAAGATATTTGATGTTGCATGTAATTTAGAACAATAATGGATGAAGTCTTCAGCTTGTTAAGCTTTAATTTTTATGGCATGCAACATGCATGTATTTCAAAGCACATATTCCTGATGGGTATCTATTTTCCACAGCAACAAGTAATCCAGCATGATGATACCTTTAAAATTTTGCACTAAGTTACTAAATCTTCAAGATTTTTCATTTTTTGAAAAAAAAGAATTATGATTTTTACAAGTTACATTTCCAATTTTTCAACTTCCTGCAAAGATGATATGCATTTTACAGCATTGGTTCAAGCCCATTCTTCACAGCAGCATTGAAAGATTTTGTAGGTGAACAGAAAGGAATCAACGACCCTATTTTCTTCATGAAAAAGCCACACAATGATGCAAGCCAAGCTCCTTGGGAAAGCATTTACAAACTAATTTTCAAATACACGTGAGAACAAACCAGTTGGCCAAGCCAAGACCAGAAGATAATCAAAAACTTGAACTATATAAAAATTAATGTAAATACTAAAAATAATAGGAAAAAGTCACAACTTTGCAGATAAAATGTGTAAATAATGGTCTAAGGCATTAAAAAGCTGTCTAGGTGATGCTGGGATCTTGGCCACTGCCTAGGCAGCCTAGGCAGAATACATAACACTTCACTACATAAAGATGAGTCAAAGTATCGTCCCCCATAATAAAGTCTAACAGCATATCTTCGACAAACATATAAACCAAGTCCCCCACTAAAGCAAAACATGATCTACATAGAGCAGAAACCAAGAAACATACAGAGTACAGACGTGAATGAAACAATTAAGTACACTAATAAAGGTCAAGAAGACATGACAACAAAAGGAAGTCTATTGTTGCGATTGTGGGCAAACACATGACTCAAGTCACTCAACATTTAATCAGCTATAATCTATGGGCTAACAAAGGTGAGCGACTCAGTGACTTCGGCGATTTGTGATCCTTTGTTTGTTTTATTAAACATAGACAACAATTACGCATCTTCCAATACAAAAATTAAAAGCATTGGCAAATAATATTTCTTCATATAATAAACAATTGTTAATACGTGCATATACATAATAAAACTAAACAATTGTACATTCCATATATTCAGTAATTGGAAAAAACAGATACACTGATTAAAATAATTTAACAAACATTTCAGAAAGAAAATTAGATGCCTTGGTTGACTCTGCCAAATCATTGACCTAAAGGCGGATAACTTGGCCGAGTCCATAGCTTCACTCGAATGGCTCATCCAAGTTTTGTCTCAACGAGTTATATTTATCTTTTCTACCCATTTTAGGTCCAATAAAAGGCAACTCTTGCAAGTTAAAGTTACGAGTTGAGTCACCAAGTATGCAACCATTTGCAAAAGCACCCACAAGGGAAAGAAAAAAAAAATCTCTAGTGAGCAATATAAAAGGAAAATAACTGTAAACATGACAAATGCACACCTCAGTCTTAATGCCTAATCCAAGAGAAAGTGCCGCAGCAATCATTAGGATGATAAGAGTTGTATCTTGACAGGCTTCCCAAAGAAAGACCTATAAAGAGAAAGGAACAAACAAATAAATAAATAGGAACTTCAAACTTCAAAGACGAAATAAAATATCATGCTTTGGAAAGTTGACAACAAAAGTTTCAAATAGAATCAAAATTTATACCAAGAAACTCCTCCCCTTTTTACGTGGATATGTATTTGCACCAAATTCATTCCTCCGAGCTTCATCATCATCCCCAGAAACCCCTTTATCCAGGTTTGTTTTGAGCAAATTAGCCAGCCCTTCAACCTAAAAAAACTCTTGTATAAGCAACAGGTATGGAAGAAATGCAACACTGATAGGAACTCCAGAATAAGTTCAATGTTTTCAAAAACTTACTCCTCCAAGTCCTTGCAAGGAAGAGCTATCATGGTCCCGGGTCAAGGCAGCAAGCCGTTCACACCCAATTCCAAAGCCATGAGCGCTTGTGTGGAGCTCGTCTAGATCACCAGTTACTGAAGCAACCAAAGGAATATATAAGACAAAACTGTAATAATTTTTGGACTGCCATTTAATGTAAGAGAGCTACGATTAGGCCCCTAGTTGCTACAAGCAAAATATATATAGACACACAAAAACACAGAATACATGAATACAGAATGCATATATAGATATATACACACAAGACATATTAGCTTCACTATTTTAGAAGGGGGAGAGAGAGAGAGAGAGAGTGAGAGTAACACAAAATAAAGGCGTGAAGTAAGTTAAAGGAATGTTGATTCAAAAAAATAAGCTGAAGAGAGGTTAAAGAACGGCTTTCAAGCAAAGCCAAAACCTAGTAACATTTGATGGTTCAAAACATAGTTTTTTGAAAAAAAAACCACTTTGGGGCCTAATCAGTCATCAACTGGTCAACCACGTCAGTTGGCTAGTCTCAATCATGAGCCCAACCTACTAATATCTAGGGACTCATAGGTTGACTAGTGCCTATGAGAACCACGCAATCAGTCGGCCAAACTGCTCCTTAAGTTCACAACTAAGATTGGAGCAATAGGAAAGAAAAAAGAAGCTATAATCGGTATTATCAACACCACTCCGTACCTGTATTGTCTTGGACCCTTGCCACTATGTTACAAGTCAGATATAGAATTTTTTATATTTTTTCCACTTTTTCAGCAAATTTAAAATATTTTCAATTATTTGTTAATTCACAAAATCGAAAAATAGGGCGATACAAGCTGATAGATAATGATTTGTATTGGCTGATATGTTGTACCAATGAGCAGACCAATATATCGCCGATACCACATTGGCTGAAGTGTTAAGTTTCCCACCCTTTTCCATAATATCCAAACACAGTCAAAATTATGCATTTCAAGAGGCATAGTCAATGGTTGTTCATTTATCAAACTTCCAGCAGTTCAACAAGAGCTTGACAGATCTAAGAAAGAGAAGCAACGGTCTCAACCAGTGGGACAGAACACAGTATGCCCTTCCCGGTAACTGCTTCTTACAAGATTCATGAAGTTCACCTTCATCAAATGTTTATGTGTTGGTCCACATTATGGCCCCTCTAGGATGCTCTACAGTCAATGATCACTATAAGGAAACGGACATAATCCATTTCACGAAATCTGCACTTATGCAGCCCTAAACATATCCTGTAACAAATTTTCTTGATTTTAATTTCTCACAATTAAATCATAATGTTAAAATATTCACCAGGCTCTTTTGAACCTTTTTTTTTTATATATTATCATTACTCATTGTATTGGACTAAGTTGACAAAATCAGAAGTCTGATACAGGTCATTGAAGACCTTAACAAGCCTAATGAGGACTAGACGATATTAATCATCCAACACCACATAGGTAGATTGACCACATATATGCATATACTTATATCGAAATAAATACAGAAAAATATATCCATAGAAAAAATGCATATATACGTCTATAGAATAGCGAGTAGTTAGTTGACCAAAGGCTAGGTAAACTAATGGATTAGTCTGACCAACTAGTCAAAGGTTTGAAACACAGATCATTTGATAACCAACTCTCAACTAGTCAGACCAGTAGGAATTTTGACAATCAATGTACTAGATGCTTTTCTCATTTAACTTAATCCATTGAGGACACCCCAAAAATAAGTGTAGTGGAACATTTCCAAATATTCCCATGCCAATATTGGCTGCAATTTAATATTTTTCTGCATCCTTTATTTTTACAGCAACAGCTAATGTCTTCCTTAGATACATCCACGATTTGCCAAATTGGACCACAATTTTTTACCTAGAACTTATGCAGCATTTTTTAGTTTTATTTTAAGATTTTAAGTAACAATTTTATTCAACCTGAAGAATCCAATAACAAGGACCATCCAAGACGGCTTATCAGTTATTATAATCTAGACCAAGCATATCCGCAGAATTGCTTGTCCTACATTGGATGAATTTTCATATTCATGCAGCTTTCTCTATAATCATTACCCCAACTTGTTTGAAAGGTCATAATAAAAGAACAGGTCACATTCAGTTCAAGAATGCACAGAAAATTTTGACAAGTGACTGTTTAGTGAAAAACAAAACAAATAACACAGATGCTTCTCATGCTTTTTGAACAATATCAAAGATGAGGAAAGAGATAAGTAACAAATATAACAATTATACAAGCAAAATAAAGTACTGTATCACTTGAAGTGCAGACTGCATGCTATACCATGGAGCTGTGCTTTCCCAGCTTCCTTGAACAAAAATGCTGCCTGACATGCCAAGAGAAACGGGGTTTAGTAAGCAGAAGCAAGATGCTCAGAACAAAAATATGTGATGTTTAAAATCAGGACTAACCCGTATTGCTTGAGCATGGGCCCTTATTTTTCTTCTTGTCTGCTCCTTTTCTTCTTCCTTTTTCAGATCTAGTGTGTAACGGAAGCGACGGGATGCATTCAGCACAAGTGCAGCTTGCTATTGAAAATAGAAAACAACGAAAGGTGTTCACTAAATGAGCATATGAGTGTGAAGGCTTTCAACTTTTTCACAATAAAGGGTAGGATGGAAATTCAGTAGCAAAAAAGACTTGCTATGAAAACTATTGAATGGAAAGATTGTTTGAATTTACATTAACAAGCATGAGTAGCAGTTCTCAATAAATGACACAGAGAACAAAAATGAACTGTATAAGAAGGATCAAGATGATTTTCAATAATATTTGTCACGATTGGGATGATAGCATGTGTATCATGTCAGGCATATCAGGATACTTCAGAGACACAAAAACACTGTCAATGCTTTATCTTGACCTTCTCACTTTAATTTATATGAAATTGACTACTCTCTTAGTATACAAATGGTGCCTCGTTTTAGGTTATGTCATCAAATATCTAATTTCAACTTAAATTTTATTATTTGATGTTGTTAATCTTGATAAATGGAAAGACATACAGATATTTTAGGTAAGACAGGAATGATGCTCGATTGTTTTCTTTTGTCCCAGTCAAATGGCAATGCTCCCATCATCAACCTTCAAACTAGCAGGCTTCGGGTTAGGTGAAACCCTTGCAATCTCCGTTGCCCACAACAGGCGCACAACCCCAACTCTATCCTTGTAGCAAGGTTGGTCCTGCGGCTTCAAAAGGAAAATGTCTTGCCAGCATGGTGACATTTATATGTCGTCCATGAACGGGTATACATTAGCCATTAGGACATGCTGCACACATGCATAGGGAAGCTGTTATATGCAGTGGCTTGCCCTTGAATGGTATAAGCACTACTTTCCATCTCTCGAATGGCAATTTCTCAGCCAAGATTATGGTCAATCACAAGGTCAGCCAATCTACAAAAATCCATCACACCAAACCACCACAATGCTCATTCTTGTTCACATTCAAACATGTCCCATGTCGCATCACTTTATGTCAATGGAATGAATGGAAAAATCCCTACGAAGTCCTTGTTCTATCCAACCAATTCATTTCATCCTCGACTATACCATTTCGGGTACTCAATGTTGGTTATGTCAATCAAACAAATTCATCGAGTGGGTACCGCATGTTACCTTGCTAATAGAATGCCAAGCTCTAGCATTGAAAATCAAGTTCCTCTTGAAATACTATTTCAAAGAATGATTTCTATTAGGCACTTAAAAGTTTTTGGGTGCAAATTTTTTGTGCACATACAAGAAAGATTTCGAAATAAACTTAAAAAACGAGCTTTGAAATGCATCCTTCTTGGATACTCAAGCAAAAAGAGCGGTTACAAATGTTTTGATCCAAATTTGAGAAAAAAATTTGTGACTCAGGGTGCAAAATTTTTTGAGAATGAACCATTCTATAAGGCACCAAGTCAAGGGGAGATTCAAGGTTCCATGTCTGATCCCATTTCTAGTAGCTCTCTTCCTCTTGTTGACGTCTTTCAAAACCCTACTACCCACAACCAAAATCAAAACCAGCAATCTAGTGAACCCAATAGTCTTACCACTTTAGAAAACCAAAACTAAGATAATAACTCCATCATCCCAAACCAACGAGATAAACCGTGAACAAGCCACCAAGACCAAACCATTGAACCAAGTCAAATAATTGACCCAACCCTCAGAAGATCAACTCTTCCCTCTAAGCCAACGTCTAGACTAAGTGATTTCTATACCTACCTATCAACCCGACACACTTACTCCATAGACAAATATATTACTCTTGATACCTTATCTAAGTCATACAAGTCCTCCGTACTCAATACCTACTCTCAACTTGAACCAAAAAACTACGAGGAAGCAAGCAAAAGTTCAAACTGGCAGATAGCTATGAAGGAAGAATTGCCTGCAACGAAAAAAAATCAGACTTGGGATTTAGTTCCGCTGCCCAAAGAAAAGAAAGTCATTGGGTGTAAGTAGGTATAAAAAATAAAATATCATAGTGATGGAACCATTAAACGATACAAAGTCTGTCTTCTTGCTAAAGGCTTTACGCAGACTGAGGGAGTGGACTACAATGAAACTTTCCCTCTGGTCGCCAAGATGAATATAGTGAGGATTCTTCTTTCAGTAGCGTCAATGAAGAGGTAGAAACTAGCGCAACTTGATATCAATAATGTTTTTCTTCATGGACAACTCAATGAAGAAGTGTATATGGAGGTTCCCCAAGGTATAAAACATGAGAAGGGGCATGTGTGTAAACTATAAAAGACTTTTTATAGCCTTAAGCAGTCTCTCAGGGCATGGTTTTCACGCCTAAGTGAAGCATTGATTAAAATCGGTTTTAGGCCTTGCCCCTGCATATTATACCATGTTTGTCACTACCCGACCTTTAAAAATAACTATTCTACTAGTGCATGTAGATGATATCATATTGACATGTAATGATGAAGGGTTCATGGCGCAAGTACAAATTTATCTCAACAAGCAATTTGAGATCAAAGACCTTGGAATCCTACGGTATTTCTTGGGTATAGAAATGGCACATTCCGAACATGGAGTCTTCACATGTCAAAGAAAATATGTTCCAGATCTCTTGAAGGAAACCGGTCATTTGGGTGCCAAAGCCGTAGACACTCCACTTGAGATGAACTGCAAATTGAAGAAAGAAGAAGAAGAAGAAGAAGAAGAGATTGAAAACATACAAAGCTTTCAAAAATTTGTTGAGAAGCTTATCTATTTGACCGTCACTTGACCATATATTACTTACGTTGTCAACCTCATAAGTCAATTTATGCACAAGCCTAAGTCAAGGCATGTAAGTCAAGGCATGTCGAAGCTGCTCACAAAATTCTGAGGTACTTAAAAGAAACTACAAGACAAGGGATCTTGATGAAATGGGACCAAAAAATGGATGTAATAGGATAATGTGACGTTGATTGGGCAAGTGATCCAAATAACCAAAAATCTACATGGGGCTATTGTGTTTTTGTTGGATGAAACTTGGTGACTTGGACAAGCAAGAAGCAGTCCGTTCTGGCCCGATCAAGTGTAGAGGCCGAATACAGGGCCATGGCGTCATGTGCATGTGAGTTGATATGGATAAAAGCACTCTTGAAATATATAAAAATTAAAATGAATGAATCTATGAAGCAGAAGTGTGACAACATGGCAGCTATCTACATTGGGGCAAATCTCGTCTTCCATGACAAACAAAGTATATCGAAGTTGATTGTCATTTTATTAGAGATAAAATACAAGATGAAACCATTCAGACACCACACGTGAGAAGCTAATTTCAACTTGCCGACATCTTTACAAAGTCCCTTGGAAGAGATCGCCATGCATACATTGTGTGCAAGTTGGCGCAGATTGATATATGCTCGCCAACTTGAGGGGGAGACTATTCGTGGTATAGAAATGAGGAGGCAACTTCCCAACTTCCATAAAAGATAATCAAGAGAATCCACTATTTTTGGGAGGAGATAGGATACTAATCTGGTGAACTATCTCCACTGTGATTATTGGAATCTATCAAATCTAATGTTTTTGTTAAGTAGATTCTCAAGAATTCCTTATGTAACTGTTTCCATCTTGATTTGATGCATCCGAACCTTTATAAGCTGGTTGTTCCCCTGTTATAATCAGCAACAAAAAAAAGGGAAGCAGAAAGCCTTTTTTTTCTCTTGTGGATGTAGGCAAATTAGCCGAACCAAGTAACTCTGTAGCCTCTATTATTTTCTGTTCTTTCATGTATGTTTTCTAACAGTTCTCATTCAAACATGTCCCACGTCGCATCACTTTATGTCGGTGAAATGAGTGGAAAAATCTCTACGAAGTCCTTGTTCTATCCAACCAATCCTTGTTCTATCCAACCAATTCATTTCATTCTCGACGATGCCATTTCAGGTATTCGTGTTGGTTCTGTCGATCAAAGAAATTCGTCGAGAAGGATAACGCCAAGAAGTTCACGAGCACAAACAAAAGGAGGAGCCCAATGTGATAGTTCTTTGAAGGAATGAAAGGATAAGCAAACAATTTTCGTCACCCCAGTCTCTAATCGTAACTGCAGTGAAGTCACCAGACACGCTGGTTCTATGATTCAACCAAACAACCAAATAAATAACCTCCAAAAGTCGGCAGCTTTTATCATGTCCAGGCAGTCTCGCTGCCATGCATTGACAGGATGAGTTCCAATCCAGCGAAGCCACACCGGGAGAATGCAAAAGAAACAATAGGCAAAAAACTTACCCTCCAACGCTTTAGCCGCTCAAGCGACGCTTTCTTTGGCTGTGGGATATCGAATGCGTCGGTCTCGTCCTCGGAACCATCGGCTCCGCCATTGGCACCGCCACTGGATTCCTCATCCTGCCGCGGCCAGCGCCTTTGGGGCGAAGGCGAGAGGCTCATGCTAGGTCTGTTGGCAGGAGAGATGATACCGGCGGTTAACCAAATACCTCTCCCGGAAACCAGAAGCCCTTTCCAACTTACAGTCAAGATTTAGGTTTCCATGAGATGAACACAGAAAATGCGGAGGCAAAACAACGCAAGGGAAGATTTGCAGCCCTCGGACCGGGATTGCAAAAACACGGGAAGAACCCTCACCTGTTCCGGCAACCCTGAGAAGCTTCCTGGCACCTTCGCTCTCTCTTATGGTTATATACGCGACTCCCGCGCATGACTTTTTTATAAAAAAAAAAATTGTTTATGAAGAAGAAAAATTAAATGATTTGGTTATTAAAATTTTATATTATGACCAATATACCCTCTAACAATAAGAAGTTTTATTGGTTTATAATGTTGTCTATTATCTTATAAATATTTTATTATCTCGTAAATATCATTTTATATTTATGTTTAATGTTATCTCCTTCCTTTGTTTGTTACCTCGTTGTCTTATGAATATTTTAATATTTTATACATATGTAGAATTATCTCATACTGTCTTACATATTTGTCATCTCATACATATTATCTTATATCTATTTATTATTTCATATTTATTTGTTATCTCATGTACATGCATATATAATATTTAGACATAAAAATAAATATGCATATTCATATTACGGTCTCATCGGTGTATCCTTGTTATATACACAAGGGCCGCTTACAAAACTTGTTTCATTTAAACTATAGAAAGCAATAGCTTATATATGCCACCACCTTGTGTACCATGATAGAGCCTACTACTAATATGCCTTAGCGTTATATTTGCACAAGAACATTATTAATTTTGTTATTATATCATATTTATATTGTCATCTCATTTTTATAATGTTTAAGATAATTGAAGGAGGTAGTATGAAATAGTGATAGAAGTAGGAGACAACGACAAAGAGTATGAGATGATGACAATGTATAAGTACTGAATATGAGATCTAGTATAAGATAATAACATGGTATAAGATGATAGGTATGAAATAACACTAACAACTTGTATATACGAACTGACAACCATTTAGTTTATACAATCCCAAAACCTTTGGTTACCACGTGACATAGTTATGTTGTGTTCTTTCTTTTTATTTAGTCAAACTGTATTCTTTCTCTTTATTAGGTCAAATGGTGCGTGACATGCTGGTCAATTTGAGTTGAGGCATGTAAAATAAAAAATGGCCAATGTCAAGGTTGTACACCTGCAACCTCATTAAAACCATATACACATACAGACATTGTATAGGCCTTTTTACTACAATCAATCTACTACAACTTTTTTGTACATATATGATTTAGTCGAGATTTTCACAACTCCAGTTGTTTTGACGGCCTAATTCAAGGATGCAAATGTGTTTAACATGCAGCACAATCACGAGAATACAAGCAGGAGAAGGAGGAATGCTAGAACGCAGAAAACAAAAGGAAAAAAAAATTATAAGCATAAAAGTAGTGTAAAAGCTACAAATAAATAAATGACACAAAAATAAGTAAAATAAAAAAGTTAATGATGAATTGAGAATGTATTAAAATAACAGAACATTACAGTTAATTTCATCATTGCAGGTGGAGTGCCTCAATATCTAAGGTACCCTCACTCCTTCAACTTTTTAAAAAATTTATATAAAGGCATCAAGGGGGCGGAGGGAGGGGGGGCCGCCTAGGCCGTGGCCCCACCCCAACTAAGTGAAAAAAAAAATTACACTAGCAAAATTGAAAATTTTTAGTTGTATAATATAATTTTTGAATTCGAGTTTAGTTTGACGCTATTCGGATAAGTTTGTTGGACCGTTTAGCATGCCCATGAAAAAAATTTTCGAAATGTAAAAATTAACCACCGCCGCCGCATGTTTATGCCTATCCTTACTGGCGTTAAAACATACACATGCCCATGCACGCACATGACACACACGGAACATGTACAGCACTACCAGCTCCTTCGATGGACGAGGGTCCCTTCGACAGTTGTTAAGGCAAAACAACAGCATTTTACACTACATATGTGTAGACTCCTGACCAGCTTAGCAAAAATTAGCTGGATGTTGCATTCTTTATATCTCAGGTGTACGTGTAGTCAGTAGTGGGACCCGTAACTTGTCACCCATAAAAGGATGTTCACTCCAGCTTTCTGAACGTGTTGTGTTTGTGTACGTATCGCATGGGCTTCACAATTTGTTCCTTTTGTTTTCAAGATATGGTTATCTGGATATGATTGGATTTGTTTGAAAAATGGGGAATCTTGTAAGGTAGTTTATCTTTCTCCTTTCTCATATACATCTTGGCATATGGTACCTGAGTTTACATGTTAACCCATAAGAAGGGAGGGCATGAAATTTGCTATGAACTCGTGCTTACGAGGGTCCACTGTCGCGGCCTCACCTTATACAGGCTAACACAGGAATAGCCTGTTGTTTACCTATAATATAATATAAGGTCATAAATGAAATGCGATGCAGGGATGCTAAAATTGAAAATTCAGAATTTAAATCGTCTTGTTTGAAGAATGCACGGATCCTAAAATAATTTCGCAATTCCTACAACTTAAAATGGGTAGGTTTCAAGTCACACCCTTCGTCTGAATTAAAATTCATGGATTGCGAGAATGAAAAATCTTACAGTGGTTCTTAAATCTACAATCGGTTATAACCATTTATTTAAAATGGGTTTCCATGTAAGCAATAGGGAAGCTAGAAATTTTAAGTTAAGTAGCACTGATCTAAAAAAACATATATTAAATTCATTATGACACAGATACATATAAATAAATAGATAACGATAAAGGAATGTGGGGCCACTTGTGCAACTGCTCCCACATGCCTATATACAATAACCAAATGGTCTGTTCTGTTACGAAGGTGCTTGATAAGAAGGATAATGGGTTATTACTTATTAGAACACATTATTCTTAAAACACGTATTTGCAAGAATTGTGTTTTTGTGTCATTGAACATGGTGCATACATCTAGTATGTAATTGTTGGATCTAAAGACAATTTACAAATTACACGACGTTTCTCAAGACAAGAATATGGTATTTTTTGGAACATGCGTTTTAAAAATATGTATTTTAATAATACAATGTGGTATTCTTATCAAACGGCGATAAAAATCATAACGACCATTCGCGAAAGTGACTTAGCAATAAAAAAGAAATTCGAAACATTTTATTTTCTTTTCGCATGAAAAACGGGCCAGGGTTAAGCAGGCCCATGTTTGATTGTGCCGACAAAAAACGGGCCACTTTAATACAATTGCCGATCTATCTCCGCGTACAAACGCAACAGCACTGGCGCCATGACATGACATGAGTTCTGGGACAGTAAAAGTAACTAGGAAAAGCTGCAAATAAGGGCATAGATTTTGGCGACAGCTGCCGTCCGCCGCTCAGCTTTCAGGTTCTGGAAGAAATGGTAGTTGTTGTAGGTGCGTCCTGTGTGTGCCGCTAATCTGCCTGGATTGCAGGTGCGACCTAACACGAGAAAGAGAGAGAGTATATATCGTATCCATCAAGCATAACAAAAAAAGAGACAGTTGATCATCCGCTGTTCGTTCTTCACCGACACAAGTAAAGTAATGAAAAAAGTTTTTTTTTTAAGTTTATCCTACCGTCGAAAGCAGAACCAGAGGTGAGGGAAGGTTATCCAACCTCCCAAACAAGAGTGAAAACTCCTCTTCCTTTAATTTTCATTGTTCTTAGAGTTTCCCTTGTCTTTAGTTGAGAGCTGCCTCGGTACCAGGCAGTAGAACTTTCTGATCAATAATTCAAATGAAATGTAATTCATTCTCGCAGGACCTGATTTAGAGCACTGTCGTCGTGGTAGGCATGAACATGCTTACTTTTCTTCATCGTCGACGTATGAGTTCGCAGCTAACGTTCTTATTTCAGTCCAAACAGCGACACGAAATAGCAGTGGGGGCCGGCCGGCCCGGCCCGGCCCCTACAGGGCCCGATTCACAGCACCGTCGTCGTGGTAGACATGATCATGCTTGCTTTTATTCATCGTTGACGTATGAGTTTCGCCAGCTAACGTTCTTAATTTCAGTCCAAACAGCGAAATTTTCCACGAAAACTGTAACAGATGGGCATGTCAGTTGGTGATGAATCATACTCTCGAGTTGGCACGCATTCGCCCTTTAGAACACCAGACAGATGATTTCAAGCAGATACACAGTTCATGAACTATTTCGAGAAAATCACGATCTGTGGATGGATTCATCATCGCAAATTTCAATGGTTAGATCTTACTGGTCCAATAAGAGATAATAGTTTTTCATCCTAAAGCATTACAGCCAGATGCACATACACAAATCCGGTTCCCACCGAGTTGAGAAGCGATGCTGACTAAATAGATCATGAATCCTTCGCTCGTCTTGCAAATTTGTGACTTCCCAATGCGTGCAACAGGACTGAACAGTTGCTACGTTGTGCCTCGATTGACTATCGACGTTCGGTTCCTTTTGTATGGGGCCACACCCCACGTTTCAGTTGACCTAGTTTACCACCATCGTATTTACTTCCACGTTTTTTACGATATCTGCGTTGTCACCTACCTTTTTCTCATTTAAAGCATCCGTCCATTTCGTCGGAAATATAATATGCATACTCCTTTTTTGACCTTTCTCAAAACTTTCTGCTAGTTTTTCAAATCGATGGTCAGTTTTCACGGTAAGTCGAAGAAAGTTTTTCCGCCTAGGAATATTATTTCTTGCAAAACAATCCAGCTTTTCGAGGGATTTTAGTTTTAGAAAAGAATCTTCGTCCTCGTCACAGTCTTGCGGATATATTCGTGTCGTTGTAGCACCAAGCATCAAGCCGTTCATGGCTTTTCAACTCTATGCGATATTCTGTTTGTGGCTTGAGCTAATCGTAGTGCATCCCTATCTTTCTGGTTGCCGCCCTCAAATGGGCATAAAAAGAAAAAGAAACCATTGTGCAGAGCCCACAACTTCTTCGACTTGATTTCCGGAACCAGCTGTTTTGAACTTGCTATCCGCAGACCGCAGGGAATCCTTCTCTGCCTTGGGAGATGTATAGACGCTTCACAA
This sequence comes from Nymphaea colorata, assembly GCF_008831285.2. NCBI lineage: Eukaryota > Viridiplantae > Streptophyta > Magnoliopsida > Nymphaeales > Nymphaeaceae > Nymphaea > Nymphaea colorata. The sequence goes on from NC_045140.1 coordinate 15,376,743, forward strand.
GGCAGGCACTTTCCTATCTAAGAGGCAAAGGTTCTAGGCAACGCCGCGAGGCGCTAGCTAACCGGCTGTATGTAGCTATTCGTGGGCAGCGGCCCACACTGCCAAGCGGGTTATGTGCTCTTACTGTGCACAAAATTTTGGCGAATGATTAATGCCGAACATACTTCTAGTTAATAAACAAAGATAACGTTTTATAAGGACCAAAAAAAAAAAAACTGAAAAAGTTTAAAGGACATATTTTTTTAAATAATATTTAAAAATCCTACTCCATGTCCTTTTTCTTTTAGCATACACGTGTTGCGTCGAGCGGCGCACTCAACTACTTGTCCTTGTATCTATATATTGGTGCCTCTTTGCCAGTGCGGATGAGGCTAGCTCTCCTCACAAGGAAAAAAAAATGGCAGCTGCATTTTGTGCGTGTGTGGGGAAGGTTTTTATCTTTTTCTTTCACTTTCCCTAATTTCTTTGCCCAGCTAACTTGTCCGAACCATTTCTATGGATGGGCAGTTCCATCCTGCCTAACCCAGCTTGCCCTTTAAAGAAATAAATAATGAAATCAGCAAGGCGAGAGGCAGTGGTGGAGATACACATGAGGGTTAGTGTGGGTTCATTTTAAAAATTTAAAATTAATTAACTTGTAATGATTTAAAAGTTACATGCAACGCCCACATCCACATCAAACTTTGGCTGACGACTCGATATTTTTATTCTGGCTTCACCACTGACTAAAGGCATTTTATTCGACTACCATATGATATCTATCATAAATGGGACCCAATATTGTTTCCTTGTGCACTAAGAGAAGTATATACTAAAGTCGAGGCGAAGGTTTGGAGGGAATTGATCACTTTATATAGACTAGCTACACGTCCCGGGTCTCGACGGTAAAGATTGACTTGTGAATCATGAGCTGGAGTTGACAGCAACAAAAGTAGTTGATGTAACTATATTTCACCGCCAACCTCTTTTGCTTCCTCCATCTTATCTAAAAGTAAGCCATTAATAATCATAACATTAAGCTACTAGAAATTAGAACTGTTATTTTTTATTCTTATCATTACTTTATTAACTTTTTTGCATTCGAAAGGAGTCAAATAACGACGAAAAGCTGATGCCGTAAAAGAAGAAAGAAAGAAAGAAAGAAAGAAAGAAAAGAAATTTTGTCGGCCGTATTAAGAAGAAGAAAAATGGATTCAAGAATTGGAGAAGGCAAATTGTAAGTGCAACACCCCATGCATGCGAGAGACAGCTTGAATGGTTCATAAACTTTAGGGATATACTTACCAACGTTTCTCTAATTTGTGGTGTTTTAAAACATGCAAACCAAAACTGTATACGAAGTCCCTTAGTGGCATTAGCTATACGAAGCGGTCCTCAGTTTTTATGTCAGGTTTAAGTTTCAATCACACCTGAAGGCATGAGACACATAGTTCAACATTCGAAGACTTTTCTCTTCAGTCATTGCCGACCAAAAAGGGGATCAATTAATAAAACGTGGGACAAGCTTGTCCCGAAAGTTGCGAAAGCAAACAGAAATCAAACGAAACACAAATTAAAGATGGGCGCGCGCACACACAGACGGGTGAATTATAATATCTTATGCGTGCATAAGAACTTTCAAAATAGTCATATATAAGTTTGCGTATTTGTATATCGCATTATTGGTTGTAGAGATAAAGGTAACGTCTCATGCGTGCATAAGAATTAAGAATTAACTTCAAAACAGTGCTATATTAATAATTATCATAGTTTGTAACTTTTTGTAGGCAAGACTTAAAGCTGACTATTATGCAAGTTCGGATCCACAACACTTAACACTAATTAAATCAAAATATGTTTACTCCTTCTTGAAGGTGAAGTAGATGATATAACACCTAACGTGGGAGAACCTAAAGGCATTTTTATATTTGTTGAAAGTGAGCGTCTTTGAAGGGTATCTAAGTTTTGGTGATCCTACCATACCAATTGCTTGGGTTTATTAATATATATATTTTCACGTGCAAACTAAACTGGCCAATGAGCAGGTTGAGATTCGCCCCTTGAAGCAGTACCTGTAATAGCATTTATATAATTGACGTCACATTGAATCAAGTTCCACAACTGGTGAGCTGGAAGTTCAGTATGCAAAGACGCATGTTCCTTAAAAAAAAAAAAAAAGGAGACCGAAAAATCTTATGTGATCGTCTTATATATATTTAAGCTTTTAAATATTTAAAGGGCATACGTACATTCATATGGCATATTTCAACAACCTGTACAGCGTTGCAATATTTTTAAAAATAAAACATATTTGAGAAAAAAAATGATAATTTTTAAAAACGATGACCTTAGGTGCTATATACCAACCAATGCAACAAAAATATTGGAGATCAATACATATACCATAAACTTGGAGTGATGAGGCCTTTCTTTCTTTTCTTTTTTTTTTTTGCCGTAACTTGTCATCTTCCCAGCTACTGATCGCCCGCCCTTGTTTTTTTACAAGGATTTCAGGTATTTGTTCAACATCATTGACAATTAATGGGATGAGCTCAGCATGGACGGACTGAATACGAGTATGCACGTCCACATGCATGCAAGATCATATATGCTCATGCAGATTCACCAGTCCTGCACAAAATCCAATTAAAATACAATAAAATCATGACAAGGACTACCAGCTTGGACGTCCTAGTGGTCAGGATGGTTGTCCAACTGCGTGCTCCTTGTCTCGTTGCACGCTGAAGTTGCGTTTTTGTGATGATTTTATAATTTTTTAGAGGAAAAAAATATGTGATATATAAATAGATGAACCTTTTTCTTTTGAGATGAAAAGTCGAAAGAACATTTGATCTTATTTTTTGGAAAAAATACCAAATACAGGCCTCAATTTTAGTTCTCTTCATAGACTTCTGCCTACAACCGTCGCAAAGGGATGGTATCAAAGTTATACCAAGTTATAACTTGCATGGAAGATGCATGTGGATATTTTTTAGGCATACAGTGTCAATTAGTTGAACACTTTAAGTCCCATCCTGATTACATGCCTGTATATGTACAGGCTCTTATGCATGCTAAAGTATGTACAGGCTCTTATGCATGCTAAAGGTGAGCTAAGGACCCAATACAAGTGGGCTAGAGGTACACTTGAACTTTTTTTTTTAACCATGCACGAGTAACCAACACTCTTTTAAATCAGTCATAACCTTGTCATGTTGTTGTCAAAACTTGTGCTTTTTATGGTGGCAGGAGCCATAAACCCTGGAGGCAAAGTTAGGAAGGGTTTGGCTTGTGTTTAGGCAGTTTTCCTTCCCCGTAAATAATACAAAACAATGCCATAAAAAATTAGTTTACTCTCAACGAACATCTAAAATTAATTTCAAAATAATAGCAAAGGTAGGTACTTTTATTTGAAAGACATATATCAATAAAAAGAAAAACCATTTGTGTTTATGACTTAAATAGAAATGCCCCCAACAAAAAAGGAAGGAAACAATTATACTAGAACTTTGAAAACGAAGATAATATATATGAAAATATAAGAACAACAAGATAAGGCAATCGAAATCAATAATGCATATGTAAACGTCAAGATTATCAATGTGACCCAAAGAGTGGGTGCGCTCCATTGAGATTTGAGAATATGGCAGTTCTTTCTTTTTTTTTTGTGTGACAGGTGACCAAATCAAATTTATTCGATAAAAAAGTACAACATCTAAGAGCAGACGAAAAGACCATTACGACTCCCACCTAACTGAGATGACCAATTAATATAATAAATATTGTGAAATTTAGATAGGGAAGTATACTGCCCTAATATAATAAATATTAGGACTCCCACCTAATGTTCATTAGATTTTTTTTTCCCATTCATAATAGGAAATAATCTATCTTAATTACCTGCCGCATGTGCGTGCCCCGTGCTTGTTGTCACCTTAGATCGATCTTTGGATCTAACAGTTATTTGTTTTGCTTTTTGTACTTGGATTGGAAACAATCATAGTTAATTATTTCTGAGGTGGCCGAAGGGGCATGGGCGTACGACACGTGATAGTAAAAAAAGATTGGTTGGCCTACAGTACATTAACGTGGAGTTATATTTTTCGAAAGAAAGCAAAGTTAATTAGAAAGTGCTTGGGTTGAAAAGAAAAGTTGCTGGCCTGTGACATTCCATGTGGTAGTCGTTGAAATTATGATGGAGAAGGAACATGATTCCTCATGAAATGAAGGATTCCACTATATTTGTTAAAGATATTCGCAATGATATATAGTAGGGAAAGCTTGCTAACAGTCCTGCGAATCCGTAGGATGAAATCTCCAAAAAGTGAATGAAGATATGATATTTTATGAACTAATTAACATGAAAAAAGACACCGTAAATAAAAATCAGTTTGTGAATCGAATCGGTGGAGCTGCCAATTAGGTGGATCGACCAATTCACCGGTTCAGCAGAATCAGTTGTGAATAGCCGACAATGTTTTATTTTTTTAAAATAAATAAATAAATATATAATTAAAACTGATAACATATGGACCGGGAAACCAGGTAGAGCCAAAACTTACATATACAGATGAGCCCGCTGACCAGTCCTTTGCCTTTCCACAACGAGATAAGAAACTAAATATTCAAGATTAGTTTACTATTATAACTCCCATGACAAAAATAACAAAGGTCATCTCAGAGGGATGGTGGGAGTTCCTGATCACCAATGAAAAATAATAGTTGATTGTAAAAGTAGCTTCTGTAGCCAAATAATCCTGCATTATAGAAAACAGGACTTGTGTATGAGATTGGGTAACTTCCAAATGGTGCAGGACCTTTCATATATACAGTTGTTATTGTTAAGGATAAAGACGAATCTCAAGAATCAGGCAAGATGGATCCTTCTATATCGTGAATCATTGAAGACTCAGGCAGGCCTATCAAATTGACAACTCAGCATGCCAAGATATATAGAATGGTCGGCAGGATAGAGATGATCATGTAAATAGATCGACTGTAACAAACAAAAGATGATCTACTTCAAATGAGGAGACAGTTGCCATCGATGTACTTATCTAGTGGCACTCTTCTATCTCAGTTGCAAGTTGACACAGAGAGATACCATGGACGTAGACCTCTGATGGAACGGCGTTAAAATCTTGTGTGTGTGCATGACCTTTTAGTTATCTTCTCACTATTTGAGGGCAGCCCAATTACCATGTTTCTGATTGCCCGGCTGTCTAGGGTTTTCTCAATTAGCTTAGTCTTACATTTACTTTCTCAATGAGCTTAGTCTTACATTTACTGATTAACTAGTATATATATATACTGATTAACTAGAAGATTTCTACTGGATAACAGTAGTGATCCGCTTTCATTGTTGAAGGCATGATGAGAGAGAGAGGAAAAAAAAAGGCTGGAACAAAAGAACCCAGAAATAAATGATCAGCTGCCGAAACAGGGTCAAAAAGTCAAAAGCGACACTGTGGTGTACATTTTCGGGAATGAACATGCTGCAGTACATACTTTTGAGCCCCTTAACAAAAGGCTACATCAGAAAGAAAAATTTCCAAATCCTGCAGGGGGCTATTCGGGGGCCCCTTTATTTGTTCAGAGCATCCGCACACTTTCAGATCATTTTTTCCCATAGTTTCAGAAAATTCCCTATATTTTTCTTTCTTGATACAGGCCTCACTTGGGCAGCCACTTGTAAAATTTTTTATTTGAACCATCATCCAGGTTTAAAGCTAAGAACAGGTCTAAATGCAAATATTTAATTATTATTTAGTTGCTCATTAAATGACAATGGTACCTTGTGCTTTTCTTTTTTTTTGTTCCATAAAAGTAAAAAAGTTCTTTTCAGTTGGAGATGACGATATCGGGATATGGGAATGAAAGTATAACGTGACAAAACTTTGAATCGAGCCTGTTTCTAGCGGCCATGGAAGATGAGGATTCAATATTTCTAACAAGCAGGGTCTTATTTTTACTACGATAATCAAAAGCCGTGTGATCCTAAATGAGTGTTTGAACAGGGAGGAAAAGGTGTGTTTCCCCTATTCGAACACAATTGAGAACGGACGTTCTCCTACAAACTACATTTATGTTGTGGTTTTACTTAGAAGTTTGATGGATGGGTTTCATTTTCATTGATGATATTGAAAGGTACTTATTCAGGTCAGCTGATGACCACTATAATGGAAGTTCATCTCCCCCTTCCCAGACATGCCCTAGATGGATTTCATTATGGTTCTAAAAATGGTCCCAAAACCAAGAGGCTTATTGTAGGCCGATACCCAATTTAATTTGGATGATTTCAGAAGGTTTGACTTTAGGATATCAAATGGCGTCTCATGAAATGACTGGATATAATTAAAACGCGAGAAAATCAAAACAAATTATGAAATAGTACACGACATATAATAATTAAAGCTCATACATGGTAATTTGTAGAATTAGCTTGTCGTCAACTTTTGAAGCACATATTTGCGATGTGTCTTTAAGCACAATCGGTTTTAAACTAGCTAGTTTTGTGCCGTTTGATGAAGTTAGTTAATGAGTGACTAGTATAAAATCGTGGGTGACACTTCGATGCATCAAAAGGCAACTAGGGGCTGGTAAGAGCTTTGGCTTTCTTCTCAACGGTACTGTGAATACTCTCATTCTCACAAAAAAAAAAAAAGCTAGTACAAAACTTTATGGAGACTTCAACAATTTAAATTGTAAACTTAGATATAAGCGAGCATAAGGACGGATGATGCAGTACTGAAGGAGGATATCTCATCAGATATGATAAGATATTGATGGGATGTTGGATATGGACACTACTAGGTGGTGCTATATTCATGCTGCTGATGGGTGGAAAATTACATCACCTTTGAAACTGATTGATTGGTCTGGGAAACTTCCTCGATGCTTCCACCATATTGGATCAAAAGGTTCACTAATTCAGGCAACTTCCTCGATGCTTCCTCAATGTAATCTTCGAGTTAAAGGCTCAGGCCACTTGAGCCATATTAAAGTACCGGACGGAAGAAAATTTCCTTGTCAGCTTCCTCGCAGATGCTATTCCTTGTTTTCTCTACTAGAAAATATCTTCATTGCCTTGGACTTACAGCAATTTATGGCACGCATGTATCTCAATTCTCAATCATCACGTTATATTGTACAAGCCTTCTTTAACGAGGACCAGCAGACAGGGGCTTTAACCAACACTTGAAAAGGAAGAGCTTCCACTAGGTATGGATTGTACAACGGGGTACCAAAACCTGAACTGGTTTTTAGAATGAGCAACTGTACCGGCAAAACATGAAGTAGTTGGCATGTAATCTACTGCGCCAGTTTCTGCGAGTAAGAAAACCATGTTGAAATTCAGGCTCTGTGATTGGTGCTTACCAAGTATTGCCCAGTAGTTCTATAAGCGTAGTTGATACTTAAGGGTTTCAATAACGGTTAATGCAACTGACAAAATCTAAAAATAATGATAAAATGATTCGTTTACACACACACACACAGAGAGAGATATATGTGCTGTTGGATGGTTAAAATTTAAAAATCTGCCATTAAAAAAGTCACTAAATTAACATTACCCATAGTTTATGATGCAGGCATGGTCTATGATTACTTTAACAACGATTTATGATATTTTTAGCAACGAACTTCTAAATTTGAACAATCCAGCAACTATCGAGCACTTGATATCATTGGTTTTTCAATAGGAACTTAGCAGACTCTCATACATCAGAGTTGATGTGAATAGTCTACATGAATATTTACTTGCAAATATAGAAGCTACATTATTTTTTCAAGAGCCCAAAATACCTCTCAAAAGAATTAAAAGGTTTCGTTTAAGGAAACTCATTTGTTTCCTGCTTTCTCACTCTCCCTTTGAAGAGTATTTTGGACTCATGAAAAATAACTTGACTTTCATATTGGTAACTAAACTCCACTATCTAAGCTCATTGGAATCAACCACCCAAATGATTTCCATCAAAGTCTAGTAAATAAGGGTCTCTAGTTATCTATTTGCTTATTGGTATATAAAGGTTTGGTGGTTATCTATTTTCCAATATATATTAGTGCATATGTGTTTGTGTGTGTGTGTATGTATGTATGTATGTATGCAGATATGTGTGTGAATTCATGCATGTAAATGAGAGCTTGCTTGATTTGGGTGGAGGGAGAAATCTAAAGTCTCAAGATTGAACTCAGTTGCACAAGTTCTACAGAGGTATCACAAACCCAAGAAGGGTCAGCATGGTTTAATTTTGGTCAGACATTAACCTTACCTTATCAAATGTTAGCTTCTTCTAGCTCATCTCGTATCCAAAATTATATAAGATCGGGGATCTAGATCTTATATATAATATGTGCCCGTGTGCCAAAATCAGATTGTTTTGACCAGCTCCTACCATCAAAGGGGATTCGGTTCAAATTCTATACGCGCATTAAGTCAAAAAGTAATTGTACTAAATACCCAATTAGCCTATCAGTATCCACATTAATGTTTGATTTCCTACCTATTTACATCCTTCACCGTACATTTCTGATAAGGAGAGCGAGAGATACGAACGTAGATTAGCCACAGAATTTATTGTCAAAGTATAACTGTGAGAAACAGGAATGTTTTATATATTTGACGTCCCACACACTGCAAAACATAAGGCCTATACTTGTGATAAAAGATGTGGAGCAATCAGCTAAAGATGCTTGGCTACTTGCATGAGCCAACAAGGTCCTTAATTTAGGAATACATAGAGAATTTGTAACCATGCTCTTGGGGCACCAACGATGGACAATTAGAAATAAACTCATAAGTGTGTCTTGTATTTAAACCTAGCTTTAGTTCTGAAATAACTGGTTGATAGCCAAAATCAGGAAAGAACTATGATTCACTAAAAAATAAAAACGGCCTTAGTGCAAGCTAATGCAAAGAGATGTGAAGTGCCTTTAAGAGCACACTAAATTTAGTCTTAGGGATACAGCTGGTCCTGGGTCCTTTTATCCCTAATGTGTTTTACGAGATGAACCATTAATTAAGAACCAGACCACTTAATAGGTGCCACAGTAGCCAAGCCACTATAACAATTTTTTGCACTGTGCACTGTCGAGGCTGTTGGCATAGACCTTCGCAATAGTCAGCATTTGCTATCCAATGGTCGCAAGACTGTTGGATGATTTCCACTGACACGTGATTGCCAATGCTTAAGAACGCTAGGATATGAATTCATATTGCCAACGGCTTTTGTTGGATGAGATGAGCAGGAGTATTTTATCATACCACTTAATAAAAGAACACAAATCTCCACCCTTCCCCTTAGGTACATGGCATACTCTTCGTATCTTGGGGTGCACCCCGCTACACTTCAAATGATGGCCCCATGTGTTTAGCCAAAGTTATAAACCGTGTCTGTAACCGCATTTTAACCATGGTTTCTCTGCGTAAACAAATTTATAAGTAATTAAAAAAAATCATGGAACTTTTTAATTAACCATATATTGCTGATTTGCGTGATATACATGAGCATCCAAGAAACAAGACAACTTTAGTTTGTAGCCATGCAACAAAAAATTAAGCCTCTTACTACAAACATGATCCACTTATGCAACACAAAGTACATGACTCGCCTTATAAAGTATCGAGTTTTGTTCCTCGTCAAAAGTTGGACGCTTTGTGAATCTTTCAAAGTTCGACCTCTACACCTAATTTTTACAGTGTCAAACAACTGCATAAGCGTTTCACTCCTTCAGCAACAATGGCCTGCAAATATAGCTATCTCCATGTAGATTGTAGCGCCTTCACCTCAACTACACGTTTGCTTCACATCACAAACAAGAGAAAAACATCATGAGGATGCATTCCTGTTGCATGACGGACGCATAACTTCAAAACTTTTAATCAATCGAAATTCTTTCTCGGACGAATCACAACGACGTGAATAGAAGCTTGATTTGCAAAACACGTGAGCCCAATATCTTGGTACACTCAACTCAACTGTTCCCGACCTTCTACCGAAACACCGGGGAGATCTAGCTAGTGATAGACGATTCAGAAACAAATAAAGAAATTAAGAATATACAAAAAAGGACTATAATTAGGAGCAAACAGAGAAACTAAAACCATTAAAAAAGGATCGTATTTAATAAACAAATGAAAAAAACGTATATATATATATATATGCATTTTAAGAGAAATGATCGACTTGCCAGTTAGGAGTTAAAAATATAAAATTCTCAATTAGGACTAAAAATTGAACTCCAAAAGCAATAGAATTTGTAAAAGGTATTTGTAAAAAAAGGTCAGGATATCACTACGAATGTGGGCTTTAAATGTTAACTCTATGTTAAAAGTAGTCTAAGGAAATTGCTCTGAAAAGGTCTCATTCTGTTTGGTAGTAGGTCACCTTTTTTCTACCATCAAATCGACGACTAGTCTATCCATATCCATATATGTGAGCTTGGAACAGACCATGAACGTAATTTAATATTTGCCCATCTAGGTTTGGCTTTCTTGAAACGGATAAGGATAATAATCACCAATTGGTATTTATATTTATTACCAGCACAGCTTGTGATAATAAATATGATGGGGTATGATGTAATCTTAGGAATGGATTAGTTATATTATAATTCTGCGACTATAGATTGCATAAAGAAAAAGTTGAAGATTCATTTAGAGAATGCTCAAATGATAGAATTTGGGGTAAAAATGCCTTAAGGCCAAAGAAAGTTAATTGTCTCAACAATTAAGGCGAGGAGTTATGTGGAAAGTGAGTGCACTGCCTACTTGGTTAGTATGGATGCAACTGACCAACAATTAACACCCATCAATGAGGTGCTTATGATGAAGAACTTCGTAGGCGTGTTATCTGAAGATCTACCTAGATTGCCTCCTGTACGTGAGGTGGAGTTTGGTATTGAATTGATGCCGGAAACTACACCAATTTCTTGCCTGTACCATGAGTCATGTTTCAGTTTTCTTTAAAGCGTTTGGCCATGTCAATTCCATCGTCCAAATCTCTTGGGCAACTACCCATTACCTTGCTCCTCAACCCGTCTTTGAGTCATCTAATAAATTTGTTTGCTCTGACTGAAGTGTACACATGTGGACAGTACTTCTCCAAGTGCCTGTATTTGAACAAGTACTCGTGTAGGCTCATACTTTTCTGTTGAAGATCCAAGAATTCTTGCATGTGCTTTTCCCGTGTGAAGGCTAGTATAAAAGCATGTGTGATTGCTTCTTTGAATTCCTCCCAAGTTGTTTCGTGATTAGCGAACTTCACTTCACGCTATGTCCGCCACCATTCTTCAGCATCTCCTTTCAGCATAAAGGTTCCAAATTAAACTTTTTTGTTGTCGAGCATGTCCAGGATAGTAAAAATTTTCTCAGTTTCTTTTATCCATTCCTCTGCATCATCACTTGTGCCCTTCCCATGAAACTTTGGTGGATGCAAATTCAAAAACTATTTATGAGTTACACCTCTTGCATCATAATTCGTTGTTTTGTTCATAGCTGTACTTGTCATGCCTGAAGGAGCAGGCTGCACTAGGTCATGAATTAACCCATAAATCGCATGCATGGTGTTCGTGATGAACTCCTATTGTTGTTGGATGCTTTCAACAAGTGTCTCAGATCCAATAGGATGAGTTTCAACATTTTGACTCCTGGAGTTGCGAGGGACTCTACCTCTTCCTCTAGTGTTTTCCCCCTAGTGTGCGTCATCTAAACTACACCATAAGGAGAAAACAAAAACATAAATATTATGTTTGTAAATAAAATAGACATTTAAGATTAATATAAAACTTTGAAACTCAGCATTCACACTAAATCAAAAACATTATTCTATAACAGGCTTGGATGACATTTCCTCTGCTTGTGATCGGCATTGGCAATCTGTACACTGCATTGAGTCTGGGCATTGTGGATGCTTTAGTTGTTTTAGTCTAAGTGTCTTTGTGTGGAAATTAATAAGAGTGTCTCTTAAAACAGTATTGGTGTTTGATTTGTTTACATTTTAGTCATTACTCAAGTTTGCTTGGAGTAAGACTGAATATTGCTTGCGTTATCTATAAAAAAAAAAAGGAAAAAAGTTGGTGTCAAAAACTTAGGTGGTGACATTTCGTATCTATGTTCTCTGCACTTTCTGTACAGTATTAATGCTAGGCATCCCACGACTAGATAGGTTTTGCAGTTGTTGCATCTGCGCCACTCAGATGATTTTTTGTTATATATGGGTGCAGTATGACACTATATTTTTCATGCAGACACTCAATGATGTTTCCCTCGAGGTGAACAAGGTTACAATGAATATGTCGCACAAGGTTGAGCCTTATGTGACCTATGGGTACGCCTCTCTCTATCTCTATTGGCAGTTTAAAAATATGTGATGTTTTTATTTTTCATAGACCTTGCATATTCTACATTTTGCAGCTATCCTAATTTGAGCGTGAGGGACCTGATTTAACAGAGAGGATACGGAGAATTGAATAATCAACGAATTGCATTGAGTCATTGACAAACAATGCCATTATAGAGCAGGTCTGTCCGTTCTGCCTTTTCTTTTCATAATCTTACTGGTAGAACTCTATCTCAAACTTGTCTCTTGTTTATTTAATGCAGGCCTTGGGCAAGTTTGGGATAATATGCATCTAAGATCTTAGTCATGATATTATTATGCACCTTGGGTCCCCATTTCATGGAAGCAAACAACTTTATGTGGCCATTCAAGCTCCATGCTTCATCTGGTGGCCTGAAGAAGAAGAGAAATCATTACGCGCAGGGAGGTGATTCTCGTCACCGCGAAGACAAGATGGTTAGGAGGACGAATTAAAATTTCCCTTCTATCATGAATTCCCTATTGGTTTTTGAATCATTATTGCTTTTTATAACTAGTAGCAGGGATTTCGTTTGTTTGATTCTCTACAGCGAATGAGATTCTTTCTGTTGTGTTGAAGTTTCTTAGTTCCTCAAATAAGAGAGAACTGTTATGAACATTGAAGGTTGGGAATGTGAGCGTGCTATCTGGTTTAACCGAGCCTGTTCATCCATTTTTGTGCTTATTATTATCTATGTTCTAAGCTAAAAGGTTTTGGGATATTCTTTCTTCAGGTTGTTGTTGTTTCATATTTGTCTAACCAGTGCCAATGACACTATTGATTTGTTTCACTGTTGAAAGTGGCAGGATTTATAGGGTGGGCGATACAAAGGAATATCAAGCATAGCATATGCTTGGTTGGTTTGAATCTAGATTTCTAAGTAGAGTACTTTTATGGGGCTTTGATTTTGCATGATGGTAATTATCATTACCTAGGGTACTACTGTTATTCACCTGATATGTCCGTTGGAAGGGTAGGATGATCATCTTCATTAATTTCTGAAATAGCTGATGTTGAGTTTGCATTTTGTAGGCTGTGGCAGGAATGTTTTTCCTTGTCCAATTTGTTCGGTGAAGTAGGTAACTTTTTTAGTTGCACACATTTGTCGCCTGAAAGTTAATCAACTGTTGATTCGGATGGTTGCCGGCTCCTGGAGATTAGAAGGGACAATAGGTGGCTTTTAACCTTCTACATCTCTCAACCCAATTGCGGCTCCCCTGCGCGATCAAATCAGAAAAGCAAATAAAGATAATTGGATGGGGGAAGTTGACCATTTCTTGAAGCTATCACTTGTCATGTAATTTTGGCACGACTGACAGAAGGATTCGAGGTTGGACGCAAGAGATTCATTGAGGACTGATTGAATTCCGCCGTGAATGTTGCGGCTTGGTGGGCTACTGAAGCCCGCTTCTCATCTGCCTGCGCGACTGCGTCATGGTTAAATGCTTGAGGTATGCGGCCGCCATCTATAGCCGGTCTCAGAACTTAACCAGCATGTTCAAACAATACTGAAGATTAAAGGCTTAGCTATGCAATGCCAAAAAGCTCTGGGTAATTCTAGGAGCAGCAAGAGCAAACAGGCTTCGATGCAGTTGGGCGAACCTCTCCCTGTGAAGCCTGATATTTGCACGTTTTTTTGGCGATGTGCTACCGTGAAGCCTAACTTCAAAAAATTAGTTTAATATATATAATAATATTTTGATATATTTGATTGTTATATATATATAAACGCTTTAAAGAAATTAAAGATATTAAATGAATGACTTACCAAAAAAATTTTTTTTGGCTCCACTATGCCGTGAAAGTGATTACCCATCACCAAGTTATTTCGCATTATTTTTATAATACAGACCATCTTTATACCTGCACAGATTAATATTTCGCATTGATCAAATTTAGGTTTCCGTATGTCGGAGACAGGTCGGTCGAAGGGGATGCCGAATTTTCTGGAGAGGTTACAAAGCATAAAGACCGCTTAATACCTTGGTCGTAGACCTAAATCTTATCCTTTGAGATTATACAGATGGATCGATCATAAAAGAGAGAGGGCGAGTGAAAGATATTGTAATACCTCATTGCTCTTCTTTGTACTCAATAGCTCTACCAGTTCTGGACCTTCCATCACACCATCATCATCAGGTGACACCACAAGGCCAGGATGAGAAGCAGTGAGAAAGAGTGCGTGTGCTTGAAGATTCGGAGGAACTTAAATATAATACAAAAACCCGTACATGTACATATAGGCCAGTTAATTTAACAGGAAAAAGGTGTACTCGGCTCCCTCAGTCGACTTTGTTCTACATTCAAAACCTCTACATGTATGTGGTAATGTTGAAACGAAAAAGAAAAAGGGCGTATTACCTTTTCTTCCATTCACAGATACAGAGCCAGAAAGACGGAGAAACCGCCCCTGACCTTACCACCCTCGGGCTCCATACGTCCTTCGCAGACATGGAAGGTCATGTAGAAGGGTGTAGGACGAGCTTTCTCCGGCAGAAGGTGCAGTAGTACTTCCTGCGTGTCTTGGAGTAGAAGGGCAGGAAGCAAAACCTCCACTCGCTCTCCACGTCTGCGCAGCTCACCAGACCGCCACAATAAGGGCAATTTCCAGGGGCCATCTGCGTCGCCAGGACCCTGTCCTCCTGATCGCACGTGAAGACCAAACACATGGTATGCCCAACTATGTCTTCCTCTTTCTGCCTCTCCCACGCGTTCTCTGCAAGCAGGTGATAGAAGAGAAGGCGACCACAAGAACCCGATTCTAAAGCAGCAAGCCGGAAAGAAAAAAGTAGCACAGATCAAAAACCGGGATAAGAGTCGGATGGGAATTTATGGGATTGAACAGGAAATTTGGACCCCCACCTTTTTTCTATTTCACGAAGAAACCGCGTCCTTTCCTTTTCTCAAAAAACGCGTACCAGCTCCGGTTTCTTCTAGGTTATTCGCCTTCCCTCCCTTGAAAAGGTTTCTAGAAGAGGCAAGAATGTGGGGATGTTTCTGTTTTCAAATGGAGAAACATTGCATCAAGTTGAAAGCGAAAGGTTTCTGCCCCCCAACAACGATTGTTGTCACCCCGTTTTCTAGAGAATGAGGAGAAAGCTGTAATTATCTCATTGAATCCAAAGTTTAACGATCAAACTCTTTTGAATTGCTGGTACTCTATTGGAAAGGTGGAACTAAAATTCAAATTTCAACACAAGAACCCGGAAGATCCGGAACTTTAATACAAGCATTAAAGTTCCTCCTACACAAGTGGATGAAATTAATCCGGCAAACAAAGTTGCACGTATTCAAGGTTGCGAGTGCTTCGTGGGCTACTTTAATGATGTCTATAGCCCAGCATAAATAACAGGTGTTCTCTCCATTCTCGTTTTCTCTTCTCTCTCACATGAGTTTGCCTAGTTCAAAATTTACGAGCAAGACCGCTTGAAGTGCGGGTACTCCAGTATAGTGGTGGAACTAAAATTTAAGTTTCAGCAACAGTACCAACAACAACCAAACATGAAACTAATGTTACAGGAGTTGTTGGGCAGATCGGAAACTTTAATACCACCATTAAAGTTCCACCTAAACAAATAGAAGATGAAAGTTTAGGTGCGCTGTTTAAGTGAAACTTTAATAATGGGTATAATTTTTACCCGTTAGGGCACTCATTCTCCCTATTCTATTCCACATTAGTTTGCCCAACGTCGTGAATCACCACCAACAGCCCAGCATTACTTTGATTAATTTCGGCTTCTTGGAATGCAGGCTGGACGCAAGATGGCTAAGTAAATCGAATCTCAGCCTGGAATAATATCTATTTGAAAGAAAGTTCACAATAATAAAATTGTCCTTCCATTAATGAACAATCTTGGTTTTCGTATAGTTTCTTCTTCCCCTGTATGAGATCGACAAGTGAATGATGGAACGATTTGAGTCCAAACCTTAACAAAGAACATCTTCACCAAATACAGATGGAAAACGTGAATAATGTCAAAGGCCGACTAGAAAAACAATTAATTGTGGGAATTGTGTCGATGTTATGAGCATATTAATAATATGCTCATCAAGGGCAGGAGTTGCCTTGATGATTTCATCGAAGTGCTACAGTTATTTGCTGGTTCTCTTTATCGTTCTAAAGCAATTGCTAGATTGCTGCATGTCTATATTTTTTGATGCTTTGGGCAGATCCATTTGTATATGATGTGGCAGTTAGAATATTATTTATATTTTTTTTACATATGACGAATTTACATAATTGTTATTGCTATCATTTTTTCCCTACCTATAAGCAGTTACAATCTCAATGGTTGCCTTCAAATAGATAGAATTTTATCTCTATGCATAAACAAACACGGAAATAAAGTACTAGAAACAAACGTTTTAGAAAATTTAACAAATGGAGGTATATGGAAGGTGGGGCAAAAGTTCCACCAGGAAAGGTGCCTGATACTAATACCCAGCATTCTCATACCCGTTATTTAGTTCCAGATATTGAAACATATAAGCAAAACTTCAATTCAAAAATGGAATATGGGCTGAAAATTTAAATGTAATGGCTACATTCTACATGCAATGCAGTGCATAATCAAGTACAGACGAAACTATTTTTTTACATATTACGTTGGAAACTCAGAAGCTTGATATAAACTGATGTTTAGCCGCCTACCCTGAAAGCTCTATTTAGCTTAGCTGAAAAAGAAAAATACATAAGTTCAGTGAGCATACTACCTTGACGATCCAATCAATCGAAAGGAAATCAACAAGGAACCTAGTTATAATGGTCACAGCCCTTAGGCAGTCCTCGCGGCCAGCCTTGATAGGGACTTAGTTGAGAATTTTAATTACTAATTCACATAAAATCTAATCCGTATATCATATGTTCACTTAAATATATACTCATTCAACAAGGAACAACTTCAAATCTTAATCTTTCTTTCTTGACAGTCATTTCTAGTTTGATTGTATGTGTTAGACACATGTTACTCGTTAGATGATCTTCCCTGTTCAAGTAACAATGAACACTTCAAACAAAAGTAGACATAGCTTATCTTCTGCTCCCAATTCAGATTGAACCCTCTTCATTTGTACACATTTTGTTATAGCCACTCAACACAACATCTGATTCAACATGGAGCATATCAATTCTTAATGCAAAGGTAAAACAACATGTCAAGAAAACTGCTGTACAAATAAATATTGTCATTTTCCTTGTGTAGGAGATATACATATATCCGCATACCTGCTACATAAGAATGCTGCTAGAGCATCTCAAATCACCAAAGCAATCAAATCCATCATTCAAATGTCATATAATTCATTTACACAAAAGTATGCTCAAGAAGTATGCAATTCAACATACATTAAAGAAGCTATCAAATAGATTATCCACACAAAATTTGCTCACCGGCGAAAAAAAAAATTCTATTCGGTATGCTCTTAGGGCACGTCCTTGGGTGCGGTTTCACAAACCTAATGATAATTAACATGGTTAGTCAATGACCTCAATTAGTGGGCTTAACCCATTCACCCTAAATGGCCACCAGCCTCACCAATTAAGAATCCTGTAACTATGATACCATGTCTTGCCAAATTCACTCTTTTATATAACTAAAATCTTAATTAACATACACTCTCAAAAAAAGACTAACTGTGTGTACGAAAGCCTTCTTTTTGATGCAAAAATATAGTATAACCTATCAAATTAAGTAATCAATCCCTCCTCATAAGATCCCCTTAAATATCAGCCCGTACAAGATATACAACCCTCTTTTAATTTTCAGTCTACTACATGAGTTAAATTTAATCAACTGTTAAGTACATAAATCTCATCATTTTCTTAATCAAAATGAACTCTAATCAAGGCCCAAGAGTGAACCGTACATACCTTCAGCCCCACTGAAATAAGAAGAATGTTATTCTCACAAGCATTTAAATCTGGTTGTGCAAGCTAAAGCTGGCTGTTGTTACGTAACAGAATTGGACTTGGATCAGATATTATAGGTATTAGGAATATCAGATGTACTCGATTGAGATATAACTACTACAAATTCGGCCTTTCGGATGTTGCTTAGTTAGTTAATTGCAATTAGATTCCAATGTGTGTCAAAATAATACATTTATTGGACACAGTAAGTAAAATACTACTATTTATACTAATTAAATCTGCATTCGACTCCAATCTGGACGTGAATTTTGTTGCAGATTTCAAGTACCATTTGAATTCAAATTCAAATTGAATATCACATTCTTGCTCAACCATTGACATCTCTATATGGATTTGTATGGTTTTGACGTTGCTGCTATGAATGTTTGGCACTGACGTTTCTCCGTATGCAACAGAAAATAAGTTCTTAATTACCATGCCTTTTCTCCTCTTAAAGTTTTGTAGTTGGTAGTTTGATTCTGTGACATACATGCAGGATCTGCCTGGCTAGTCTCAGTTGAACTCCCTCAATGATCGAAGCAAAGGTCGAGGGAAAAGGAATTGCGTTCAACAAATTGGTCGCATATGAATGAATATCGGTGAAATGGCGTGGAATATGAACCGATCGACCAGTTAATTTTGCTCCATCTTGACGCTGAGAAGTGTTTTCCTATTTATCCCGCCTGTGGAAATTGGATAGTCATATTGGTATAAGAGGGCAACACTTTGAGTGGGTGCTCCTTCCCACGGATGGATAATGGAAGATTTCTAAGTTGGTTATGTCAAGTGTAGGTTTCAAACTTTGGTATTAGAGACGGGATAGCAAAATTATGGTATTCATGTATAATAATAGAGAGAGAGAGAGAGAGAGAGAGAGAGAGAGGACTAATTGGGATCATATTCCGAAAGGGTATACTTTGTTACTAGAAAAAATATTTTCTCCAAACCAAAAGAATAAATTCAAAGAAATTAAATGGCCTACATAAATGTCATATTGATGTTAATTATTAATGATTGTCTTAAACACAATCTTTAATGAAGATGAATTTGATTGATTATTGTGAACCTATAAATTGGTGTTGTCTAAGTAAATTTTATGTTGATGTTATTTATTCTCAATCATCTTAAACACATTTATTAATGAAGATTAATTCAATTAATTTGATTATGAACATGTGACTTGAAATTAACTACATAAATGTTATATATATATGCATAAAAGAAGGCTTTGGACCGACCTCGAGACAATCAGAATGCAACTATACGCTGACGTTGATGTAGTTAATTTCTGCTGTGTATCTTGAACAGGTAGGGTTTGCCTAATCCCAACTACCATTAATTCTCTAACAAAAATCCTTTCAAAAAGTTCTCAAAATGCGCCTTCAACATTGCAAAATATCTTTAAAATGTAATATTATTTTCAGAAATATTTTAACAATTTGTGTGGACTGCCCATGTCGTTCACCAACACAAGAGAACTTGGTCTAGACCAGCTTCATTTCGTTGTTGACCTGTCATCCCAGGTGAAACTTTATTTTGCTTCGAGTGTTTTATGTGTTTCTTAACGTGACGTGTCTCTTTTGTTTGCCACGCAAAAATTAGCACAAATCCTTCTTTTTGCTGGTGGACAGCTCAATCAAGCATGTCTCTCTCTCTTTTTTCTTTCCTCCATTTTTTGACGTTTTCTACCCAGCTTGAATTTGCATCGATATGGCTATGAGTAGTGGAAACAATCAATGTCGCAGTTGGAACTGCCAATTTGCGGGGAGCTTCTTTCTCCACATAAAGAAATTAAGAACGTCGGGAACAATGTAGTGGATAGGTATTAATTCGTGGAGTGGAGTTCTATCTAAGTTTTGCACGTAAATAAAGTACATCTTCTTTTTCCTGGGGATGAAAAAGTTCAAAAGAGGTTATATCTACCACATGAAAAAACTAAAAAAATATAAGAAATACATTTTTATGAAAAAAATTGTAAATCAAGTAAGAAGAAAGCCTTTTACTAAAATAAAAAGGGTATCATAAAAAATGTCAAAAATCCAAAAAATACATTTAAAAAAAAAAATTTGTGAAATGCCTGAAACCCCTCTCGTTTTCGCTTTGTATATTTTGTTTAGTGCACCAGCTGGGGCGGGCGACCAAAACTCCATTTCGCTTCTACACACTGCAGTGGGGCCCAGCATTGATGCCTTATAACAAGGGCTGGCTGGTTACTTGGTAAGAAAAGGAGGTGCGTTGTACACAGCCTTGGCGGTTAGCGGAGACGGAACACGAAGCATGATGCACGTGGTCTCAGCAATCTGTCCTTACTCGCCTCCAAGACAAAAGGAACAATGGATGAACGGACAGACCAACTTAATGCCCGGTCCGATGTTTGCCTCACAATATCTATCGGATGTGCTGGTGTTTGTGTTTGAAGCCTCCGCTTAATGCCTCTTCACTCTGATTGTGCATAAGTTCATATCCACCACAGTAACTTAAAAGTAGGTCAAAGATATTGTGTACAAAAAGCTGTGTACTGTAGCCATTACTGAGTCATTGGTGCTGTTTATTATTGTACTTCAGACTTTTCTATCGTTCCTTTTTGCTTCAGGTGACCAGAAAGAATATTCGATAAATCAATCCGGTACAAGATTTTGCTTTCCGCCCCTTTGCCCCACCGCATTTGGAATTGCAGGCACCCCTTTTTACAGAAGAGACAATGAACACCATTCTGGCCGCTTGCTATTAATGCTTTTACTAGTTCCAAACAAATGCAATGAATTTCAATCACAGTTACAGACACGAATGTTCTGAAAACAAGAACGCGAAACGCCAAGGAGTAAAATATTTGTTCGTTTCATCAGTAACAAGGTGAAGGCACCCAGATGGTGGCAAACACTGCGTTGTGGCCCTTCCACGTGAGGGTAAGGCCGTCGTCCTCCCTTTTCACTCCCCACCCGGCTGCGTGGTCTGCCAGCACGCTCTTAGCACGGGCAAACATGTCGTCGCTCGCCGGAAAGCTGCGGAAGAGCGCCTTCCTCATCCTCTCCGACCACCTGCTCCTGGTCTCCAGCCGCTCCACCCTCTGCAGCCCTTCGCAGGCCACCACGTTCTCTATCTTGAACCGAATGTCCGACTCGTATCGATCCCTTTGCCAGCAGGCTTTGGGCAGCACCGTCTCGATGGCATCGAGCGGGATCCAGAAGTACTCCATCGCCGACCTCATCCTGTCCACGAGCTCCGTGGACGTCAGGTCCGCGTCCTCGTCGACCAGGATGAAAAGCGAGGGCTCCAGCTCCCTCACGGCGCTGAGAAACCCGTCCCGGAGACCAAATCCGGTTTTCTGCACTGTCTCCTCTGGCACGTAATGCAGCATCATCTGGCAGTTCACGATGAGGGCCTCCTCCGATTTCAACCCTCCGAGCATTCTGGATGCGCGCAGGTGCACGAGCAGGTTCTCCACTCCGGTGATGACACGGAACTCGAAGGGGACGTGTCGGGTCCTGGCGAAGTTGAGGAGCCGGAGACCGAGCTCATCATACGAAGCGTTCAGCACGGGAGGTATGAAGGCAGTGGAGACAGACACGGTGAGCTTCACCAGTGGAGGTCCTCGGGGCCTCTTGGAGAGGATGTCGATGAGGGTGGGGTACTGCATGCAGTGAGTCACGCCGAAGTCGACGATATGGACCGACGTGTAGTTCCTGACGGCCTCGTACACGGCGGAGTTGGCGACGCAGAAGCCGAATCTGTACCAAGGCGTGAGGTCGATGGAGTAGGCCAGGTCCATGACGGAGAGAGTGGGTGGCTGTTGCTCGGATATTAGGGGATTGCCGGTTGCCCTGGCGACCAGGGCCTTAAGGAAGGCGTGGGTGAGCCTCTGGTTGCAGTCACCCTCAGAATCAGCATAGTTGTTGAGGACCCACATGAGCTGCTGGGAGAGGGTGATGTCGCCAGTCTCCAGCGCTGAGGCGCAGTGGAGGAGGAGCTTCTCCATGAACTTGGAGTCGCCATAGCCGTCCATCCTTCGGCACAGACCTTTCGCCGGAGAGCCGGGCGCGTCGTCGAAGTCGTCAAACTCGACGGAATGCCGCATCCTGCCGCCCAATATTCTTCCACGGACTCGATCAGAAGCTCCCGAAGGAAATTGACTGCCTCAAACTCACGTCCTAGCGGTGCATGTCATACTGCAGGGCTTTGCTTGCGAGTTCCTCCCGCCACGAGGGGCCGGGGCCTTCATTCAATTCCACATGACAATTATTCAAGAGAGAGAACACAGTGAGAGAGAGGAAAGCGTCCAAAATCTCGTGAGAGTGACGTTATGGGCGCAAATGAGGAGACACTTGGAGGCATTTCATGCACGCGTTTTCGCAGACTGCACAGAGACAACGGGCTCCCAACCTAAATAAAGAGTCCGGGAGTAATGGATCTCACAGCTCATTTGAGATGGATTGATTTTCTCGGGAAAATTTTTTTATATATAAGAGAACGGACGACGAATGCATGGTTAAACATGACAAATATTAGATAATGTTTATAAAATAAAAAAATATTTATGAGATAATAAAATAATATTAAATATAAATAATAAGATAATGTTTATGATGTAATAAAATATTTATAAAATAATAAAATAATGTTATGAATGAGAAAAAAATATTTTTTACTACTTGAAAAATATATTAATTATATATATATATATATACTAACAAATTTTACTTTTATCAAATCTTTAAACTCTTTTTATGATTTACTTTTTTATTGACATGAAATAATATATTCAACTTCACCCTAAACTTACTAACTTTTACCTGGTATAAAAGGTCCCGTGCAATCTAACCGGCGTCACGGACCAGATGCCATTGGTGGTTTGATGCGACCACCTGCACATGATTGTACGGGTGTTGGGAGAAAAGAATCAAAAGTGTTCACCCCTAACTATATGCTAACGGAAACCGGTTGAGGGTCTTGCAGGGCAGCAGCATGGAGTCGAGTCAGGAGTAGAGCGGAAGGCGCAGAAAGGTAAAGCAGCGGCTTTCTGTGTTGGCCGACGGCCTCCCATAAGTTCGGGGCTTAGAAAGAACATCACGTCCGCTGGTGGACGGACTTTTGCAGGGAAAAGGAAAAAGGGGAAAGAAACCTGTGAAGAAGGTAGCACATATTTATACTGTAAGCGCCTGTGGTGCATTTTTTAGTCCGATGTTTCTCTGCAGTCCTGCCCCAGGAGGCGGGTTGCAAGCTTGGTTATCAACATTTAACCGGCCGGGAAGCCCCTCTGAATTGGAAACGGAAAGAACAGGACGAAAAATGGTAAATCTTATCAGAAGGAGAAAAAGGAAAACAAAAAGTCCCTTGTTCACCATTTTTTGTCCCTCCTTCCCTTTGAAGGAAGCAGTTTAATCCTTTCCAGCCCTGACATACCGTCCAGCACGCGGTCATTTAATAACATGCTGCCGTGGAGATCGTACTCGCCACTCTTTATCCCTCCATCGGTCATTCCATTTTTGGATTCGGACACACCGCCCAGGAAGATGACGAATAACACCAGAAATGAACAGAGAAGAAACTCAGGATTCGGTATCCAGCAGGTACAATAATTAATGGGTTCTAATCAGTTCTGCTCAGATTTGTACTGAAATGTGTAAAATGCAAAACCGGTTTTAAATTTCTACACGTAATCCATTTCAGATGCCCATGACAGTTGGATGTATATTTCTTGGATTTGGTAAGATTTTTTTTTTTTTTTTTTTTACCAAACTCTAAAATGAAACTACGTACCGATCATATTTGAGCTTAGTTATCAAATCCCATAAATAACTCTGCATTTGAAGAGATCGTGGAAAGTCAAGCTGAAACCTATCTATATTGTTGTAAACGTCGGTTTCTGTCTCGTCCCAAGGACACTGAAGATCAACGCATATCGGTGATGCACATCACCACCACTGCATGTATCCAGTCATCTTCAACGTTCCACTTATAAAATTGAATATAGGCTTGTAATTTTTGCGTCGAAAGCATATCTAACGTCTTCCATTTTAACGTAACAGGAAAAATAGTTCCTTAGAAAAAGCTATTATTTTCGTCGTTAATTTAAAAAAATAATGTTTACGCAAAACTGGCTTTGAGTTATTAATGCATACAAACAACATCTCAAGAACGATAAAACGAAGAGACATATATAATAGACATCAACCTGCTCAGCAGCCAGCAGATTACACTGAACAACGTTTGCATAAACGGAACTCGAGTGGGCGGCTAAATGGCATTATGAGTCTGCCTGCCTGCAGAGCAGAGGTTTCTTATGGGGAAGGAGTCTTCTTAGCTTCTCTGGCATTTTTGGTTTTGGCTTTACCTTTCAGTGGCAAGAGTCCGGGGCAACTTTGCTTCATCAGGCTTAGCGCCAACCCTTTAGTTACAAGCTAATTCAGCCAATTGTGTTCCTGCAGCAATTGATTTTTCCGCCATTTTTGCATGGGGGAAACAAAATTTAAGCAAACTATGCTTTCGAGTTTGGACCATTGAGGAGTCAAGCGTGGGTACAACCGGTCGATCCACTAGGACCAGCACTCCCACTGATCAGAGTGGTTTCGCAGTCATTGAAAACCAACTGATACCTACCTGCAAAGGAGATTGGTGCATAGATAGTTCATTTCCATACCCTCTTTTTCGCAATATAATGTTTTAGGAGATACTTCATTGTCTTACTGTCGCTTTCTTTCACTTTACAGCGTTTACAGTCACAGAGAAGCAGAAAAGCTTGAAACTTTTCAGGGCAGCAATAAAACATCCGAGATATGGTTTCCCTTTCGGGGACATACGCCTAATTGCTTGGGTTTTCATCAACGGAAACTTAACACCTATAAGATTCGAGCATATAGTTTGCGATTGACAAGAACAGGGAACGAATTACGTTCGCTATGGTTTAGTTAACGGTGCCAAAATCGTTTGCAAGAGCTATATATGACACCTACCCCTACCCCTAAGAAACAGTGTCCAAAATCTGTTTTGCTCTTCACCATCTCATCAGTTTGATTCATTAAAGGGATTGGTTGAGTTGGAGAGACAACGTGTACGGAAAAGACCCGCAAGAAAATGGGAGCTGCATGATTGAGGATCGGGCGACAAACGAAAGTGACAATTCTCAGAAAATGTGGGAATCACTGGAAAAAAGAAAGAAGGAAGCTCACATTCATCAGCGGACCAATGGCCGTGCACCTTTCCCTCTCCCCCTCCCTCCCCTTCTCTAGTGCATAAATTGCATTGAGATTATCACGGATGCGTTTCTTCACTGCAAACTGCAGATCACAGCGAAAATGAACCGATATGATCAACAGGTGACAAAATTTGCAGGAATTTCTTAGTCTTACTACTTCAGAGAAACAGTGAAATGAATGCAGTGAAGAAAACTTGGCGTTGAAGGAAAGCTTACCACTCTGATATATTACTTGAGCAGGCGAACTTGGCGGATGGCAGTTGCTATAATGTCGCGTCGTTCGGTGAGAGGGCGGCAAACGCCGGATGACGGAAGGGCCGGGAAATGCAAAAGCGTGGACCTCTAGATGGAATGGAGGAATTATAAATACATGCGTGGTCGACGAAAAGGCTGAAGATGCTAACTTGAAGGCCGCAATGGTTACCTTTTTTTCTGTTCTGAGGAGAAAAATGAAACCCTCTTTCCAGAACACTCCTCAGCGCTTTACTATTCTTGAAGGTGGTCATTTCCGGCTCAAGGTTTTGCAATGCGAGCCTTTTAACTTTCGACATTTCGTTGTATTTATTTTTCAAGAAAAAGAAAAGTCTGGATGTCTTAGAAGTTAATTTGGGTTGGTTGGTGGAGAGAAAAATGAGACATATACATCCCGAAATGAGATGGGCACTATTAAACTTTAACGCAAAAAAAAAAATCAGGTTGGTACGCCCCATCTTTTTAACTATATGAGGACGTGGTTGTGTTAGCAAGGGTAAGTTGAGAAGTTCATTTCCAGCCATAGGGAGCACGTAGCTTTCAATCTCACTGGACTGCTATGACCAAAAGAGGAAGCGTGCCAGAGCGACGGATTTCTTAAAGGATTTGTCTCTTGGACTTCGCCGGTAACTTTACGAAACGGAATCGGATGGGCTTCCCACTTTTTAACTGCACCAATGAATGCATACAGCCAATTTGGACAGCGCTCAATATCCCTTCCTGCCGTTAGGTTGCACGCTTCATGTTTCTTTTGTTCTGAAACTCATACTTCTGTCACGTGCAAGCATATCCAAGTTGAAAGAAGATGCTTTGTTCTTACAAAGCATGTAAAACATTTTTTGCCAAATTCAGAGAAGATACGGAGCCCTTTCTGTAGATGCGGTTTTTTGTTCAAAGTGTTCTTGAGGAGGTTCACTTGCGCAAAGAGTTTCGTGAACGCTATTGGGTAGAGGGGTCTAACTAGCAGTAGCTTGCAAAATAAAAAGAAGCCTACATTCACATTGTTTTACAATTCTTCAGCAGATGTAATTTTTCTACAAGAAGTCAGCAAACACCTCGGAATTAGTCAGGAGGTCAATTACATAAAAGGTTGAAATGGTCAGGCCCTTTGTGTTATATATATGGGAAAATAGGTAACTACAGGACAATCATGTGCCAGACTTTTAAGGAAACCATTTATATTGTTGGTTCCAATGCAATCAACTGGTAGATGTTAAGTTGCAAATATATAGAAGATCCGTTGAATTTTTTAAGAGTCCAAAATGCCCTCCAAATAAGAAGAAAAAATATAAAAATGGAAATGAATGGGTTTCCTTAAAAGAAACCCATTGTCTTCAATAGTCTAAATTATTTTAAAAAACAACTTTGACTTCTGGGGAGGGGGAGGGGAAGGGTAGTTTATCTTGTTCCAAATGAAAGAACTCACCAAACCCATATTTTCAGTTAGTTTGGTTGTATAGTATTCCGGCGATGCTGTTGAAAACGTAAAAATGTAGATCAAGAAATAATTTAGCATGGCCAGAAAAATACCGAGTCCATGGAAGGCGACCATCGACCGTATAATTGACGTTGATGTTCTAGTCCTTTACTTGTGGTGCTATCAGACTTATCCACCACTTATAACGAAGAGGTGAATCTAGCCGTTCGGTTAACCCCAGCAGTGTTTACATATTTTCTTTTTAATTTCCGCTAATGCCGTCATCCATGTTAACTTTTAGCTATATTTATGGAATGCTTATCTTTTACCTTCGGCACCACATGTACGTGCCTTATGTTCATTCGCAAAAGTAGCATGCACTGTGGCATGCTCTTTCCCACGATCATTCGTGGTCCTTCATCATCTTTCAAATTGACCGATAATCCAGGAAATCTTTGTTTGCTCCGTAGATATTTTGTAAAAGTGGATCGCCAGGTAACATCTTTGGTTGTTTGCCGGCCAGCATTAAGGCCAAAATCCTGCTCCCATATCATAAACATAAAAGCAGAAAAGTAATAATTTAACAGGGCTGGAATAATAATATTTCAGTCCACGGAAGACCACCATCAAACTTTAGAATTGATGGTGTTTAGGCCTTCGTTTATAGAGCTGTCACAATCATCCAGGACCTAAGTAAATCAAGGGGTGAAATCTATAGCCGTTCTGCTACCCCTAGCAGCATATATTAAATATATATCAGTGTCAGTTTCACATATTTTCATTTAATTTCTGCCACATTTATGGAGTACTACTTATCTTCATCTTCGGCACCACATTAACTGCCCTTACCTAGATCTGTAGCAGTAGAATGCACTGCCGTTTTCTGCAAGTTAAGATCAGGTTACGTTGGCGTGATAAACAGTCTGTAAAGTTGAAGCTGTAGTCAATAGAGAGTGCGACAAAGGTAATGTCTGTCTCTGTACACTTGTAAGGTGAAGATGGTCGTAGATCGTCCGTGGGACTTGTTCATAAACATAGTAGGTCCACCGCGCAGTGGTGCGTTTCTTTTCTTCAGTAAATAGAAAAGATTTCTTATTTCTTATCATACCGAAAGAAATCTAAAAATCGGTCTTCTCAACCAAGCGATTGAAGAGGCCATGCAGAGGGCCAGATACGTGTTTAATAAGTTTAGTACTCTGTAGCTAATTGACACGTACAAGGATAAGAGACGATACTTAGCAGCTGGTTTACCAAGCATGCACAGGGAAAATGTTGCGGGGATACCATGGCGATCGACATATCCAAGCTATCATTTTCTGTCATCGATCACCATTTTGTCTTCCAGTAGCTCATGCATTGATGACTTATTGTTTTCTTGCACGGCGTTGTTACGCCATGAAATGTTTACTGGCATCAATTCTAAAGCATTGCTGGCTAATGTGAAAATATTTCTCGCTTACGTGAGAAACTAGTAACGCATGGGAACGCGAGAACGGGTGGTCCTATAATTTAGGAGACGCCTTCATTAATAATGGAGATGTTGCTGAGGGGATGACGGAAATTGCTTGACCACTCGACGCCTGGCAGAGGCGGGCTGCGGCTAGGAGACGAAAAGGAGGGTTTGGCTGCCAATCACTTTCCATGCCCTGGTTCGTCTCCTGCACACTTAGCCAAGGCCTGGTAAAATAAAACGAACGCAATTCAAGGGACGCTGTTTCTGGCACACGCCGCCAAACGTACAAAAATAAGGCCATTTGTTGGCGCAAACCCGTATTCCCAATCATTACTATTTCTAATGTTTATTTTCACTTATTTCTGGCATTCAATTAAGACAATATAATCCTTCACGTCGTACACTTTGAAACCGAAGATTTCAGTATAATGCAACTCGAATCTCTCGATTTTGCTTCTATGTTTCCAATGCTCTTCTTTTCTTTTCTTTTCTTTCTTTTTTTTTTTGTTGCTTTTTCATGAACGTTCTTCAACAAAATTAATGGCTTTTACTTTATGGAAGCGGCCCCTCAAGTTCTTTTACATTGAAAAAAGAAAAAATATCTTCATTTTCCAAGTTCAACAAAGTTGAAATAAACATCTTCTTCTTCCTTTTTATCTTGACGTCTTACTTTGTGGATTTTAAAAACTTATTTTTTAACTGTTTATGCTTTATGTTATTTTTTAAATTTCTTCTTTTTTCTAATTTTATAATATTTTGAATTTTATTTAATTTTTAAAATCCATACTTGCGATTCTGATTCCGTTTATGGATTCCTTGAATCATTTGGCTTCCAATTGGATTCAAAATCCGATTTTAATAACCATGCCGATGCCCTGGACCATGCGTCCAATCCTGCATTTTGCTGCTTTCTGTCTTTCTCTGCCAATTTTCTGTGGTGAATCATCATCTCTTTGTTTTCTTCTTAGTTGTAGGCAGCCGCATGTTTGTCTTCTGGTTGGCTGAGAATGGTATCTCTGGTTACACAAAACTCATGTTACTAACCGCTCGATTTTCATCCCTTTGTTTCTTTCTGATGTTTACGAGACAACATCTCTCCTTCCACCACTTTTAATCTTTATGCCTCGCAAACCCCTTCCAAAAAAAAAGAAGAGGTTCTGAAAGGAAGATGGGGGGGAACTTTCACTTTGCAGCGACCACTGAAATGGCTTAGTCCGCTCTGCGACAGCATTCGATGTTGACGATACGGAGGGCAAGCACGGGCGCTGTACCTGCTTACACAAGGTGTGAAAGCATCCTTTTTATTTTTATTCCATCCCACGCTTCTCTGCTCTCAATTTCTCTATCTCTCGACAGATGGGAAAGGAATAGGGACGCTTATCCCATGAAATACATTGGCCGACGTTAAATGTCACACGGGGTTGATTCGTTGCAGCTTGACGACGGAGAAATTTTAAGCCTTCTCGGGCTTTCTTGAAGAACCAACCGCCACCTCTCCGTACCTCCGTTTTTGTTCCTTCGTCTAATTAATTAATGTTTCAAGTTTCACGGGGCGTCAAATCACCTCGTCGATCTTTACTGCACGAACCTAATTTTACATGAACCAGAGCCCACGAACCTAATTTTACATGAACCAGAGCCCAACCAATGATCTGCTTAATGCTTATACTATACTAATATTCTCCTGTCGTTGTTTTATTACAAGCCGAAGAGCCTGAAGCTCTTATAATTTTAGGTCCACTAGACGTTGGATCTATATATCAGACAAGTATAACATACATGTCCTATCAGAAAGTTCTTTCCACATGTGGTCAGTCCTGTGAGACGAAGTAAAACTAAAAATGGAGGTAGCCGTTACAGTGCAAACGTCAGAGATATCAAACGCTTCTGAGAGTAAACTTGCATTCATACTGAGTTGCAATTTATGCACCAGGCCTTGTCTCACGGCGAAGTAACATTTGGATAAGGTGGCTGTAATCAGCCAACGTTTTCGCTTTGGAGAGTTGCTTTAACATTACAAATTTTGGAGCAAGCATCTCGATTTGTGGAGTTAGAACTCATACAGGACTCGTAGTTCTCATATTTCCTTGTGTATATATCTCATATAGAAGCATCGTGGACATTTATATGGTTCATCTAAAACCTGAACTTCACATTTATATGGTTCATATTAAAAGTTCAAGCAATTCTTCAACAATATTCTTTCTATGGGGTACCCATTTCTATGTTTTTTGAGAACACCTTAAAGAATTGCCTACCAAAACATAATCAGTTTAAAACTGTACAATGGAATTCTACAGAGTCACGTTACATTAAGCTAGACGCAGTTTGAAAATTGTTTATAAAGGTCATCATAGTGTTATATGTATCTATTTTTATTAAAAACAATATGTTCTTGTTTCAGGAAATATGGTTTGATTGTAAATATTATTCTTATACTCAATAATTACATGATAGGACATATTCACATTATATTCCCAGCCCTCCAGCATCCGCTCCACATAAATCGTTGTTAGTAAGAGAGAGAGAGAGAGAATAACATTAACATAAGCCCAACCAAAAGTTGAACTTGAAAAAAAGATTAAATTTAAAAATCAGTTCTTAATTGTTGTAAGAAGTCTAAGCTACCACAATTTCCCCATAGATTACATAAAATTAACCAAACAACACACAAAATAAAGGATGTCATGCGCTAAACTGAGACAGCCTCATTTGGAGTTCCAAATGACCCACCAAAACGTAAACTGTGAAAATAGAGAGAGAGAGACATGGATTCCATATCTTTTTAAACTGAATGTTCGAATTCCCTCTAATGGATCACTGTGCTTCGATGCAATTCCCTTTGGTCGCGGGTTCTTCACAGACTGCACTTCCAACGGAGACGGAGAAAGGATGTCATGCATGAGGGTCGTAAACAAAGTGAGTGCGATCCGTTGGATAACTGCATACTGTTCGTGTTTTCATCCATGGCAGTTGCATTCCTTCCTCAGCCGTTCAATTCTTTTCAGGGGGGACCGAATGCGGATGGTCCAGTTGGAATCAGGTCAGGTCGATCGGACTAGTAGCTGCGCACTGTAGCTTGTCTCTACATGCTTCATATATTTATTTTATCTTTTCATGAAGACGAAACATCCAAAACAAAGGACCACTTAATAATAACCATGAAGAACAGATCACCCTTAGTGGTTCCCATTCACTACACCTCATTGCTAGCGACCTTATAGAAAAGTTCATGATGTGGAGCACCAAAACTAAAGGTCTTGTCCTTTTTTTGTAGGTTTTCTTCTAGGCCCCGTTTATCATGGGGCTCAGAAAGTACCAGAAGCAAGATAACCACGCAAGGATGGTGAAAGAAGACATACACACACACACACACACTATATATAAAGCTGTCGCTAATACGACTTTACCACAAGTTTACTGTTGTCCAAATAATATTTTCGAATATGACTAGCTCTATTTTCTAGGCCATCAACTTAATTTTATGCATTGTAGACTGCCGTACGTTTTTGGTGTTCATCTCCTTGATCTTTCAAGGGAAAACGTGATCGATTCCGCATATCTTACTGTTTTACTGGGAAATCAGGAGTTGATGCCATCTTTTTTTAAAAGGCCGATCACTCGATAAAGCATAATTATGCGAAACATGTCCCGCATCATGTCTTGCCAAGGGGCACTCTAGAGGGCGTTTCATAGCAGGAACGCTGCATTCTTTACAATTCAGTGTTTCATGAATCTGGACATATTCGTGGAACACGGTATTCCAAAGAATTGCTGTGTTCCTGTTACAAAATGCCATCTTAGCTATCGCTTTATGATTAATATATATGCGTTACATGTATTCGATGTCTGATATTTTATACACGGGCGGAGAAAGTCGTATTCACGTATCATGTTCCTTGGAAAAGTTATAAAGATTTTAATAAAGATAGCGCGTGTATCTGCTGTGATATTTTTTGCGTGTCCTTGTGACGTAGATAGGACGCTTGCTTTCAGAACGCGAGGTAATCAGTGGTGGTGGGGATGATAATGATACTGGCAATGGCGGTGGAGGACTCGACAGGTGAGATTTATAGGAGTTTATATATTGCTCAGCAGAGGAAATGCCAGTGAATAGTTCAAACATGTCACGACGACTGAAAAGAATGGTTTGGCACTGCGCAAGGTTTACATGTGAACACATTCGGCCGGAAGAATGTGGCCTGGCGACAGTGATAATAACGGAAATGGAATTTACCTGGTTTACCTGAAAAAGGAATCGATCTGCAAGACGATCAGGAAGGCCTGCTTCGCGGTCCACGTGTCTACGGTATCTGCTTTCTGTTCTCTATCATTTGTCTGTATAAAAATGAAACAAAAATTTAGACTTCGAGATGTTTCGTGATTGATTTCATTCTGTTAATTTATTGATTCTATGATCGACATCTCTTCTTCTTCGATTCTACATCAGAAATATTTCGATCGATGTAAAACTGAAAAAATATAGATGTGATGTCGCGTCTAGTTTAGCTCATAAACATCTCTGATTTTGATGTATTTGGCGGAGTTCTTAGTGCTCAACCTATGCACTTTCAAGTTTCTGGGTTACCAAATCTTATTAGTCAATGGAGTAGCAAGAGAAAGTGAGTAAACGAAGCACCATTAGTAGCTGCGATGACACTGCGGAAACTGAGTGGTTGGTAACTAAGAGAAAATGACAAGAGCCAACGGGATCAAGTTTCAGTCCCTGCCATTCTATTGGTTCGAGACAGATTTTAACCAAACGCGGTCAATTTATCAAATCCATCTCATGATCAACGCTGCGAGGTTTGAGTCAGAGTGTTAACCTAAATATCCACATTTAGAGAGGGGATGCGAGCACTTTGGCATTTTTACCAACAACGCGTTAGGTGCGACGAGTTTTTGGCGACAGAAACTTTAGGTGATATGAACAGTACTTTTGGCCTTTGGCTGTGAGCTCTACTACAGCCAGTAACAGATCAAATACTTGGAGCACCATCCGAATGGACTCTGACTTTACTCGTTCACCCCATCCAAACACGCCTGACATATAATAGCTATACGTTAGACATGACAGCAAATTCAATTACTCACATGACATCGTCAAACATTAGTCGTTTATTATCATTCACTCCTCAAATTAGACCTTGCATCCTTAAAAATGGATAAAGGTCCTTCGGTACAAGAGAAAGAAAGTTAATTGTTTCTTTGATTTTGTTTCCTGATGATGAACTCTATTATAACCAACGCCCTTGGCTTGCTGAAAATATTGGCATTCAGATAAACCTACAGAAAAAAAAAAAAACCCTGGCTATAATTTTTTTTTGCATGCATGGCCATGGGTACCTTTCATAACTTCTTCTTTACGTTGTGGACGTGTAATTGCTTCAAACTGACAGTTCGAGGGAGACGTACGTCTTGTCACAAGTAGGTATAAGTTGGGGGGAGCATGCTTCTCAAGGATAGTACTGTTAGAGTCCCGGCTGTCGTGGCTTGTTTATATAAAGCGATGGGTACACTCCAAATGCAACAAGAAGAAGTTGATTTCTTTTTCTTGTTTGAAGAAGAGCTTCTCAAGGATCAGATAACTCAAGAAAGCATGCTTTCAAGAGGTAAATCTCCCTTTTGCATGGTCGTCACACCACACGCGAGCAGAAAGCGAGGGGCTAAGAAAGCTCCCAGTGCAGAATTTACCTGCTCACTTCTTTCGTTGATGGCAAGACTGGCGAGATCTCACGATACAGGTGGCGTGGCAAAAGTGTCGTTAGCTTCTTTCTTTCAGCTAACGTGGAAACTGAGGGATATTTTGGCAACATTTTGGGTTCCACTTTTGCCCCGAGTCTTTCATTTAATCAAAATGGCATTTTGGTCATTACTGCCCTCACGCAGTCCCTTTATCGCAGCCTTGATTTTAGTTATCTCATCTTGTTAGTGTTGTTTAATTAATTTGCACGAGTACCAGAGGCCTTTTGTCATCAATTAGGAGCTCTTCGTTGTATGAGAAAAAGGTTGATTGGCTTGTTAGCTGGATTCACATAATAACGATCAGTATAACACCATAAGAAAAAAAGAAGGGTGTTGAAGTTTGTATTTTGATTATTGAATATTTTTTGTGCACAGAGGTGTACATAAAACCTGTTTCGATTAAGATGTAGTTTGAACTTGTGCTTTTGTTGGAATCAAATCAATCACAAACATATTTAATTCTATAGTCAATTAATTTAAGACTGCTATGTTTTCCCTCTTAACTATGTTCTTGAAAGTTCAATTGCAGAAAAATCAGGGGTTTTACGCCACCGGATGAGCAACATCTCTCGGATATATGAATACTCAGATTCACGTTGGGGCCATTCAGTTCCTTTACTGCTTTCTCGTGAAGAAAAAGCTCTTAAACAGGCTCTAAATTTCTGCAGTTTTAAGTATGAACGCACTTTTCCCAACTAAATGCAAGGAGTCCCAATCTGAAGACTGCTGTTTTCATAGAATGTAACTTTTGTATCCCCCCCCCCCAAAAAAAAAAATGGTATTACTATCTGGGCTGGTGAATAAGAGGCTTGCTACCCACCGCTTAAAAAGCCGGCAACTGGCCGGAGAAAGCATTTGAATCCTGCAAGTTGAATTATAGTCAAAAGTTATGCTTTAGAGCAATTATAAAGTCAGGTGTCCATTGCCGGATGGTAAAATTAAATTTGTGATGCTAAAAAGTGTCGCAAACAGTGCATTCCGTAATGGCATATAATTAGTCGTGGTTTATAACCATGGAATACACTATTTCAATTTGTGACAGTTTTTTAGATTTGTACTTAAAAAAAAAAAAAAAAGGTTCATGTGGGAGAGATGCTCCGGCAGGTTAGCCGGGATGTGGAGCTCGCCGATGCACAACAAGTCAAGCAACGAGGGAATGAAGATTAACGTATGTGGCAGCTAACCGCTCATCCATAACTACAACTTTGAATCATAGAAAAATCATACTCTGTTTGTGGAGTTTCTCGGATACCACCACCGATGCCCTTAATCAATCACCAGGAGTACCAAAGAGATGGACGAAATTCCTCAGATAGGACGACCGGTCGATTTACAATCCATGGGAACTGTTAAGCGCATTTATTCGCCATTCGGTGGTATCTCCACTGATGCTGTACACGCCGGAAGTTCACGGCTACAATTTGTTTGCCAAAATGCCTAAACGAAGCGTTGTTCTTTGCGCTGTCATGGTTTCCTTTCCCCATGTGGAAACAACAGTTTCGAGTTGTAATTGCCCGAGTACCTTGGCCCGTTCTTGAAATCCAGCTGTAATTTGAGTCTGCTTCTTCAAGTAGGCTCAATCAAGCCTGGACCAAAATCCTCAAAGCAAGGTCCAAGTCGGCTCAATGAAGTAGCGTTTGACGTAGTCCCGAGTAAGTACCTTGGCCATGTCTAACCTATTTAGCATTATGGGCGTCTTGGAACATTAACCGAAATGGCACAGCCTCCTCTCCCCCATGTTTCTCTTATTCTTTGACAGCTCACATTTTTTGCTCTTGGGATGTTTTTGAACAGCAAAAGAAATCTAGAAATCAATAAAGTTTTTGCTACGAACGAAACTAGATGTTTTTCAATCGCATTGATGCAAGAAACACGACAACCACCAAATTAACTAATTTGGAAATGTAAGCATAATGCTATACAAATGTCACCAAAATTTTAAATAAAGATAATTTAGATTTTCTAAAACTGTTCCAAATAAAATAGCCCCGCTACGGCATGTGCCTAAAGCTTTTTTAATTTGAAATTGGGATCATAAGTGCGAGGTTGGATTGGAATAGATTTGGAGAAGTATGCAGATGGGCAAATTGGATCTAGTCAAGAAAGCTGATTGAACTAGCAAAAGATATTTGGTTTTTTATCATATTAAACCAATCTTCAATTTATAATAACTTACGGAAAATGGGTTAAATAATAATTCTGAACTAATGATGTAAAAACCTAGTTAAGAGTGTTTTAATCATACGAGAAGGATAGGTCCCGTTTTTTTTAAGAAAAAGTTTAAGTGCTTTTACTACTAATTAATTCAAAAAGTTTCCTAGGTAGGACATACGAGAATTTCCCTAAATTGACCTCAATAAGATATCCTTGTGATTAATGCAGTGACAATGGGTATAAAAGTAATGTAGCGAATATTCGGCGGAGATCCCTTGTGGAAGCTAGCTGCTGCCAGCCACTTGACCTACCGGTCCGGTGGAAGAAAAACCGAAGAGGGCAGTCCTCAAATTGTATGAGAGAGAAATATTTTCCCACTCTATCTCTGGTTAGTTTTATGGATGTTATAATTTTGTGTCGTTACAAAAGGTGTATTTTGTTGCTAAAAATCATGGTCAAGTAACTAGTTATTGCACATGCACTTTTTGTGATAGACGAATAAGCATCTGATATATATATATATATACATATGTAAGCACTAAGCAAATGAATGAACGTCGATATATGAATAAGGAAATGGTTGAAGACAACCCAATATATAAATAAATAAGTTGTGTGGGCAACTTAACTGCCCATGGAAGCCTACCTGCATATGACTCTGCCATTGAATATAGAAGCTATAAGTATGTATGTGACAAGTCACATTTTCGCTTGCTTTCAACTATCAAGGTAGCAAGCAATAAAAGAATCCCACGATCAACACCTCACACTTATGTCTCAACTTTTTGTCATTTGAAGAGCACTCTACTCAGGGTTCCCTTTCGATTGAATGAAAAATAAATGAGCAATTTCGTCTATAGACATAAGGTAAGGGTAGATATGTTAATATTTCGTTTGGAATGCAGTGTTCTCCAAATGTGTGATGTGAGCGTGAATTGGTCCTTTATTCTCCATCCAAATGCACATCCATCCTTCGCTATTTATTGATTAGGTCTTAGGGGTATCTTAGTCATTTTCCGTTGATCATAATCGTCCTTGTCCGGCAGTCTTAAACGGCGAAACAAGTCTGGCACAAGTAAGTAAAACCGTATTTCTATATTGTTAATTATTATCGATTAAAGGTGTGTTTAGTTATCTTAAAAAGTTAGGAAAGCGATCATTTAAATTGAAATAAAAATTCCAACCCAGCGTCAAGCTCCCCATGGTACGTGGCGGCCTTGTAGAATTAAGGACTGCACCCAGCACGAGCCTCAACTGGGCTTCCTTGCTCCATCATTTTAGGCCGCCCATCCGACCCAGAAGCTGATCATAACGAGAACAGGGAAAGACAATCGAATCAAGCCCTTCCATCGATTGATTGCCGCGTCAAACAAGGGCCCGGCCGTTCAAGCTTCTTGCGAAGTTGGCGTCGTCTCCCGTCTAACCGTCACCCTTCGGTGCTTTGGTTATCACTTCGCAGCCGACCGAGAGAGGGCGAAGAGATTTCCGGAATATAACGGTTGATTGACCGACGAGGAAAAGCGGTAAAAAGGTGGAGATTCTCACCGTCTCGCTTTTGTCGAGTGATGAGCTGTGAGGCCTGCGAGAAGAGAGGGACGCTCGGCAGAGTCAGAGGACGAGGAGGAAGAGGAAAGAGAGAAACCAGGGGAAGGGCAAGTGGAAGAGGAGTATCGAATTACGAATTGGACTCGAACGGGTCGAAATCGAGATATATGTTTATCCTCTTGACAGGGATTGCAAGAGGAAGAGGACTCTCCTGCCTTCATGGGATTCTACCATGCCCAGCGTCGTTTTCGAGTTACTTCTGTCATCCGGGAGTGATATTATCGGTTGGTGGCTGATCGGTTCGCCTCTTTCTCCTATCTTGATCCCCGCAACATGTGGTCGTCTTTCTGGAGGAGCCGGAACCGGTTGTCGATCGATCAATTCAGGTGCCATTCTGGTGTTTCTACTAAGCGCTTCTATTCCCCGGGTTTTCTTGTTCCTTTAATCTTTTTTCTCTCTCTTTCCGGGATTGCGGATTAGATCGGAGGCGAATCCTTCGCTTCTTCCTCCTCTTTCGTTGGGAATTTTAGGGCTATTCTCTTGCTGAAAGTTCAATTTCAGTATTGGATTTCGGATCCCGGTATTCGTGCCCTTTGGGTACATCTTTGCTCCGGTCTGACTTCTGCTTCCTCTGGCATAATTGCCTCTTTCTCGTTTTGTTTGTGAAATTTTGGTGCGTTTGTCCTACTTCGGCTTGTCCTAGTTAAAATTGATAGGCTTGTGCTTGAGGCTAGTACTTGGAACGCTCTCTTATACGAGATCATGTGAGAAATAGCTGGAAAATGTGGAAGCTATAAAGGGAGCCTCGAACTTGGTGAGCAATTCCAGATGCGATGGACCTGCAAATAATGGGAATCGGGAGCGGTTGGGAGTCCTAGTGTGGTTAAAGTTTTAAATAGGGATAACGCAAACGACCTAGTAAGGAGCGGGATTATCAGTTTTCATCTGTAAAAGTGTCCAAAGGTTTCTATTTGGTAAATTGGTCTTAGAATTTTGCGTACCATTTTAAATCCTTTAATGGTTTTAGCAAAAAGAGATTGATCGCCTGGATTGGTACTTTATACAAAAGCAGCTTTTTGTCGTGTGCTTTAAGGCCCCGTCTGGGATAAGGGCAGGTAAAAAACATCTGATGGATCGAATTTTTCATGTCTAATGTATTTAAATAGATATTAAAAAAAAGAAAGGATTTCATCCAGAAGATTACGCTTCTTTTTAGTCAACAATCCTTTGTGTGAAAGCCTTCAGATTAAGCAGACAAATATTTGCAATTACGATGTCCTCTTGTAATGCAGAGGATATATGTTGAAGTAATGCTATTGCTACCTATGTAGAGCAACCGTTGATATATGTTTGTACGTTGAAGTAAGACTTGTTTGAGATGAACACTTTTGGAGTTTCATTTGCCATGTGGAAATTGTAATGCTAGTCAGGCGGTGCTTATGGACAACGTTTATTTTTGCTATTTCAGATGTATCGATGACAATGGTTCTCCATCATTAATGAAATAACGGCATGATGAACTAATTCTGCCACTTATGTTTGCTAGACAAAGTCAAGATGTTTGAGCCCCCGAACTTCAGTCTTCCGCTGTGGACTATCTGAGATTTTCTTATTCAACTAATTTAGGTGTTAATTGCCCCTTAATTTTGCCCATAGAGCTGAAACTGTCTTGTTGTTTAATCTTATATTGCTTTAGCTGAACATGTGTGAACTAGTTACCAAGTCTTCACATTACAGATATCTCATTGAGCAGTTGCAGAAGATCCAATTTGTCAATGAGGTTAATAAGGTAATGGATTGTAAGACCATATTTCAGGACATCTTTGTATATCTCACCTACACAAAATGTTTTTACCTTCTTTTGTCTTTGTGTGAAGGATTTTGTGATCGAGGCTCTTAGGACAATCTCTGAATTAGTGACTTACGGTGACCAGCATGATCCTGCCTTTTTTGAGTGAGATTCAGCACCTGCGTTTTCCTTTATTATTTTTGTTGCCCCTCTGTATGTTTTGTCCTATAATATGTCATTTCAGATTTTTCATGGAGAAGCAAGTCATGGGTGAGTTTGTGCGTATACTCAAAGCTAGTCAAACCATGAGTGTTGCCCTCCAATTGCTTCAGACTCTCAGTATAATGATTCAAAATTTGAAAAGTGAACATGCTATTTGTAAGTTTTCGAGCTATTGAACTGGTTATAGGATCTGTCCTCTGGATGGATGTGTGCTAAAGTGTTGTCCTTCACGTGCAGATTATATTTTCAGTAATGAGCACATAAATTCTCTGATTACATATCCTTTTGATTTCCGTAACGAAGAGCTTCTTTCATATTACATTTCCTTTCTGAGGTTTGTCCTTCTCAATGACCCCTTCCAAGTAGTTGCTGATTTTTCTAGGAAAGTGGCTTTCCTTGCCATGTTTTTTAGGTCCATTCTCAGATCTGATCTTCAACTTCTTTATGTTAAGTTGTTTTCAATTTCTCATGACCTTCTTGATACATTTCTGTAGGGCGATCAGTGGAAAACTGGACAAGAATACCATCTCATTGCTTGTGAAGACAGACAATGTAAGTTCAAGGTCTACAGTGTGTCGTGAAAATTTGATGACTTATGTAATCTTGTTATTATGAGTAAGATACACTGTCATTGTCTGTGTGCATTAACCTCTTTCATTGATAAATCATGTGTTTTATGATATATGTTGCAGAAATTTAGGCAGTGGCTTTGCTGCATTCAAATTCAATATTCTTGAAACCTAACCTACATGTTTCCAAATGCTTGTAGAATTGGTGCTGATTTAAATAAAATATATACCTCTTATCTGGGAGTTATAACCTTCATAATTGGTAATATACTCATTCAGGATTTGACAGATACAATTTCAAACGAGATCCCTCTAGGTTGCACATCATTTTTTAGCTTTGCTGTCTTTATGATCTATGATATTCCTTGCCATTTTCTTCTTTCCTGGTTTTGCTGCTCAATATTTTTATGCTTTTGCTGTTTACTATTATGAGGAGAATTTGGTCTGCATAGCTGTTTGTGCTTTGACACTAAATGGTACATTGCGCTGTTCACTGTTTTGAATATTTCTGTCTGAAATTGGTCAGGATGAAGTAGTTTCTTTCCCGCTATATACAGAAGCAATAAAATTTGCTTTTCATGAGGAGAATATGGTCCGCATTGCTGTTTGCGCTTTGACACTAAATGTCTACCATGGTAAGTTTATATTCTTACTGCTTGAGTGTTTCTGGGAAAAGGTCTATATTCTTGCATCCTGTTAGACTGGCATGGATTGGTGCATTATGTTATTATATTTAGACTTCAGGTAGAAGTGTCGGTGCATTATGTTTCAACTGTTCAAATTTTCCATCACATTTGGACTTGAAATTGTTTCTGGGATAACTCCACGCATAATGCCACTTCTGGGTCCACACTTAGAGCACAGACAGCATACTTAGTTAATTTAAAAGCTTTTTTTCTGAGAAAAATCCTTCTCTTTAGATTATTGAAAAACTAGCATATGAAAAGGTAGTTATTTGCTATCTTGTCCGGATATTGCAGTTATTTGAACCTTAGTAGGAAATCTGGATTAATTTTCTTTATGTTTATGCATTGAATGCCTTTAAGTTGCAAGTTTTTGGAGACTAATTTATTTTTCATATTTTTCAATGAAATGGTACATCTTTCCATGGTTTTTTCAGTTGGAGACGAACATGTGAACAGATACATCACAGGACCAGCTGTGGGAAATTATTTTTCTGATTTTGTCACCTACTTTAGGAAGCAATGCATCAAATTGGATAAATGGGTCTCTGAAGCTTCTAGGTAAGAAATAGTTACTAGTTTGGTGGTTGATATTTGGCATTCGTGCTTTGTCTCACGTGGTGTTGCTTTGTGCCTATGGAAGAGGGAAAAAGAGAAAATGGATGGCAAGGTCCATATTGAGCCACCTGAGTGCAACTTAGAAACAACTGCACAAAAGCTCATTCGAGTGCATTACTTATTCAATTAACGCTTACAGTGAGGCCACTCAAAACTCAGTAACTAATGAAATCAACCTATGGTTGGTTTAATTTGTGATTCTGGTCATAAGTTTTGCAACTTTGCATCTATGCTTAATGAAACATCTGGGTTTATTTTCATGTTTGTGCTATTCTTCAAGTGCTTACAGTTTGTAGCTTTCACTGTGGAATCAGTGGTCATATCTCTTTTTGTTAC
The DNA here is from genome assembly GCF_008831285.2 of Nymphaea colorata. Classification (NCBI taxonomy): domain Eukaryota; kingdom Viridiplantae; phylum Streptophyta; class Magnoliopsida; order Nymphaeales; family Nymphaeaceae; genus Nymphaea; species Nymphaea colorata. The sequence goes on from NC_045140.1 coordinate 15,418,962, forward strand.
TTTGGTTTCTGTTTGTTTCCTCTGTCCGTGTGGTTTTTCTAAAGGTGTAAAATCATGTTTCCAAATTAGGGAAAGTTTTTGTGTTTCATTTCTGGAATCATTATTCATTTCAAGTTTGTGTTAGAAGTAGGCATTTTAAAATGGTTTTTTGTTTCAAAAATAACTTATTGAAATTGATTGAAACCTGAACTTGGCACTGAGCTCACTTTCATTATGAACCTCCTGAACAAAACCAGTCCAACTTTGAATATATAAACAATATATTTGCTAGAAAACCAGAGTTGTGAGTTCTGGATACTCATGTTTCCTGATAAGCATTCCTCAACTTGTATGACAGGGATCCTGGATGTACTCGTGCAACTTCTAATATTAATTCTGCAGTTGATGAAATTGAAGACAACTTATACTACTTCAGTGACATTATTTCATCGGGTGTTCCCAATTTGGATAGGTTAATAACAGATAATATATTGCAGCTTTTGGTATTTCCATTATTTCTGCCTTCTATTAAGATGGATTTTACTGATGTAAGTATATGCTGCATTTGTATTTTTTTATTTTCTTCAGATTCTTTAAGTAGTGACTTGTTTCGGGGATTGACTTATCAAGTTTTTGGTATTTGATTTCAGGAGACAACTATTGGCACTACAACATCTTTGTTTCTACTTTGTTGTATCTTGCGAATAGTCAAAACTAAAGACTTAGCTAGTGGAATAGGTGCTGCACTTTTCTGTCCACCTGAAGTTTTCGTTCAAAAGTTGGACCCAAGATCCAATGGTGATGCATGTGATTTTCAGACGTTCCATGAGAACTTAAAGCCAAAGCAAGAATCTCTTTATGGAGAGAAAGGCATAGAATGTTCAAAAAATACCGTACAGAATATTTCTTCTGCTCATATTGGTTCAGCTGAAGAATTTTTCTTGCATCACAATTGTAGTGCAAGAAATCTGGCTTTGAGGTGAAAACCTGTTCCAGTAGTCATCTTTACATTCAAGAGCAACTTGTTAAAGCCTGCTTTGTTGCTCCATCGACAAGGAATTATTTTTTTTTGTTAGGTTTTATTGGTGAAACTTTCAAGGTTCAATAAACTTCAACTAAGTAATATAAGTAATCATTGAATCTATTGGAAATCTGCTCTTTAGAAGTACCTTCATCTTGACATAATCTATTGTTCTTTCTTCTGCCCGCAGAACTAGTAGTTTCATTTAAGAGATAATCTCGTAGCAGAACTCTTGCCTTTTGTATGTGGATATGTTACATTATGCTCTGTTAATATGAAGGTCATGTCTTAACCATGAAATTGTTTTTTGTAGGGAGATACTGCTATCCTATATCATCGATGGTGAGGAGGTGCAGGTCCTTGGTTCTTTGAGTGTATTAGCTACCTTATTGCAAACAAAAGGTTATAATGCTTGGTTAGACTGCATCCTAAGGGGTTTTTGCATTCGCATTATGTGTTTTTTGTCTGACAAAGATGCTTTGTTCTTCTTATAGAACTGGATGAATCAATGCTGGATGCACTTGGAATTCTCCCCCAAAGACAGCAACATAAGAAACTTTTGCTAGTAAGTTTCTATTTCTTTGATGGTAGCCTGCTGATTGAAAAACCAGTGAACAATTTTACACTTGATGTTTGATGTTTTTCATCTATACATGATAAGGAGGAACATGTAGTCAGCTGATCCATTGGAGAACTTCACTGGATGACATTGAATTTTCTTTCTTTTTTTGGTGGAAATTTGCACGGTTGTCTTCATGATGATGAATTCTTGCAATATATTCTCTTACAGAGTTTGTTTTTATAAGCACATTAGAATTCACTTTGTGGCCTTTGTATGTGGCAAGGCAGAATATGCTGAGTGTTTTACATGTTTATTTAGCATTAGGTTCTGTTGGTTTAGATTTCTATTATATGTGAATGTTTTCTTGGTTGTTAAAAGAAGGGACATGAAGGTTTTTTTGTCGGACAAGGTGCTTGGTAGTTCACATGTTTGTTAGAATAATGACTTCAACGTTTTTGTTGGACTCTGTTCCAAGGTAGGTGATGTTAGAATGATGATTTATAGATTTAACGAACACATAAAAAATTTTGTTGCTTGGGTCGATTGGAAGTAACTGATCATCAAGTTAATGACATTTGAAGATGCTAAGAATGCAACTTTGCAAGTTCTCTAACAGAAAACCAAGCAAAAAAGCCTGTTAAAGAGTTAAGGGCATTGAATTATGAAAGAAAGTTTGACAAGCCTATGTAAAGTAGTATTAGTGAAGTTTGTACAAGGTTATCAGGTCCTTCTGTATTTGACCTAACAAAGGATTGTACGAGCTAACGTGTGTACTTTAGTAAATAAATAATTGCATGTCAAAGATTGTTGATTTTCTTGTGCTCTGTTTGAGGTTCTCTTATTTCTGATTTTCTCTGTTTTTCATTGAAGCAGCCACATGAAAGCATCCAGTAACAAAGCTATACGAGAAATAACTTGCATAATAGTTCATTTGAAATTTGCATGGGGTTTCTTTTGACTAGAGATATAACTTGTTATGGTCTGGAAGCAGCTAATTAAGTTGTATGCTTGGGACATATATTAGCCACATTTGAAAAAAAATTGGGGGAAACATATCCACTGAAGTTTTTGGAATTGTCAAATTGAATGGCATGGATATTTTCCTTTTTCTGGACCAAAGTGATCCTTGTAAATGAGGATTTTGCTTTGCATGAAGTGCATTTTCATTATAAAATGCTTATAGACGTAATACTTGCAACCCCAGCAAGCCTTGGTGGGTGAATCCTCTGGTGAAGAGCAGCTATTTTCATCAGGAATTAATTCATTGAAGGATGGCATCAGCAGTGAACTTGACATGTACCTGCAAAAACTCAAGGTACTTATGTTGTGTTCGTAGTGACCTGTACATTAGTTCTCTTTTATGTTTCCTGTGCTTCGTTCCTGACTTTTGATTTATCAAGGGCATGTGTGGCTTCTTTCCTTTTAGGAAGTAGAGAAATTTATTGCTTTGCTATGGTTTCAACTTTCAAATAGTTATTGTGAATTGAATAAAGACATGGATTCTACAGAACAAATCAAAGTCATATTTTTCAATGTTTGCATGGCGACCTTACTCAAGTTCATTATTTGCATAACATTCTTTCCTGTAAACTTGATGATGCAGAGCACATGGAATGAGCTCTGTATTAGATTTCATTTTCTATCAATATAAGTTTGGAAATAATTCTCAAACATAGATGATTCTGGTTCAATTTTTTCCAGACAACTTTTTGGGAATCATCTGAATAACTTCATGGAGAAGAGTGAATGTTGTGCCTCACCAAGAGAGACTAACTTTCTTTGTTATTCTGAGGCAATAAGATGTGGCTCTTTAGCATATCTTGAGTGTTAATAGTGCATAGCGCATGCATATGATTTAAAATTGCCTTCATCATATATAATTTTGGTATCGAATCCTGACATCTAGATGATGTCATTTCCTTGTTTGAAGTGCTTTAGCATCTTATCTCTGGTCTCTGTGGTGAGCCGATAGTAAAAGGCAAATGTGAAGAGTTGCATGAAAGCTGAAAACCATGAATCAACTCCCTGCCCTGCCATTCTGTTGCCTGAGTTTTTCAATAATGTTGTTCTATAGGGCTTGGTGCCAGTGGTCGAGGCACACCCGAATTCAAGAAAAAATGAAAACAATAATGTACATCAAAGTTTCTGTTCAGTGCAGGAAAGATGCATCGCATGTTCTGAGCACAATTGCTCCTGGACAATGTCGGGTGTCTTTTTCCATATTTACATTTTGTAGGCAAGTGTATTTACACAAGTTTTTATCAAACTGGCCCTTTTGTTTAGGTTCAAATTCTAGGAATAACCCGAGCCTCAACAGTCAATTAAGCTTTTATTCTACAGAGGGAAGTTCATACCCATTGAGGCTGGCAAAGATAATTGGATCAGAATAAGTTTCTGAGTTGATCCGAAGAAATCCTTTTCGTGCTAGATTACATACATCTAGGTTGGATTTGGTTATTCACCAGTTTTGAACCATTAAATTTCAAAAGCTAAGCTAAGTGTGCACCTATCTTTCCCTAATATCAAGAACAGACAATGTTCATATAGAAAACTGATTGATCGACACCTTGTTTTAAAACTTTAGATTGTTTTGCCCATTGTGTTATCTATTACTTGATGTTTATTTGATTTATTTGCAAATATGCTTTCTTTTGTTATTTTTGTAGGATGAATATGGTCTATCTTCTTCAACTATGGACCCCGAAATAAGTCCACAAAAGCATCGATATCAGGTTCATTTTCCTAACTCTGATTAATTTTGTTTAAGAATGTAAGATACTTCAGTCATAAGGTTTGGAGCTAGGAGGTAAATGCTAACTTGCAACTTCTTCATAACATGGTCAAGTATCTGCTGTGCTTGTTATGAACTTTTACTCAACAGTCTTTTCAACCATTCTGTGGGAGTATTCCATTAAAAATCATATTTGCATAAAAAATTATAGGTGTTTATGTAAGTAAGTGTATCTGCATGTATCATTTCTGAACATTATGATCGTTAAGTCATTAATAAGGAACTAAAATGTATATAAGAAGTAAAACATTGACCATGTCACAATTATATTGTGATATCTGAATTTTTTGTCATTTCGGTATCTTGCAATAGTTTCAACTTTATGCCATGATAAAATCCTGTGTTCGTCAGAACCTCATCTGGATCTGTGACTGTGCTTTTGGGATAGCTGCTTCATCTAATGTTTCTTCTTGTTGAAATCACATGGTTATGTCTAAACTGTAGGACATGCTAAACAATTCTTTAAGTGCATGCAAAGGCACTTTTTTGTGTCTTAGTTACATTTCATACATGCTGAAATTTTCCCATGATACAATGTTATGTTTCTTTATTGGCATTCTGGAGGTTGTTTATGGCCATAGGATGGGACATTGTTGTCATGGCAGTCTTGTAAAATTAAACAAGTGTAGCACATAAAAAATTGATTTATGCGTTTTCACTAGGAACTTATGTAATCACATCTAAGTATTTAATTTTTCCAAGTATTTGATTTTTTCAGGTGCTTGATGCATTAGTGCATCTTCTTTTCAATAGATCAAACATTTCTGCTGAGACGTTGTGGCATGCTGGATGGCTCTTGCGTCAGTTGCTTCCTTCTGGTGAACAAGAATTTAAAAATGAGCACCTAAAACTTCTCCAGGTAGGATAAGTTTGATTCAAATACTTCACTGAAATCAACCAAAGAGCAATTGACAGTTTGGTGGATGATATTTTTATAATCTCTATGGCATGTTCTGGTTTACAATTTATATGGTCTTTTCTCATTGTATGCTGGTTAAGCTTTCTGGTACATATACTCATCAGGGGATTATGGCTTTGGCCTTGTTGGGCTTGTCAAGTTGTTGCACATGCACATGTTTGCACCAGTGTTGTACGTATCATACAACATGGGGCCGTATTGTACAATACGTATCTTTGCTTTTTTATTTTATGATATGATACACCACCCGTATCGCAAATAGGTGGTGTATCATATATGTATCACACATATCGTGCGATACATAGCTTGTATCGTATGGTATGGGGCAATACGCCCCGTATTGTATGATACATGTCTACTTTGGAAAATAAGGATGATAGTCCCACTCAAGATCAAAAGAGAACAAAAGAAAAAAGGCAACAAGACAAAAAAAAAAGAAGACAAAACAAAAAGGAAAGAAGAAAGAGATAGAAAACATGCCTGTCATCATTGTTTTTCTTCTTCTCCCTACGGTCGGAAAACTAATCGCTGCAACTTTTCTGTAGAAGCTCCGTCCAGCTCTTGATTTCTTCTCCGCTATTTTTCAAGTTTTTTTGCTTTGGGTTTCCCATACAAAGTCTACAAAGGCATGCCATCCGCATCGATGACGTTCTGACGAGTTGGCGGTGGTTGGAGAGTTTGGCTCGGCCTCTGCACGCTGAAAACCCTTGGAAAGAAGAGAGTGTTTGAGAAAAAGGAGAGAAGGCATAGAAGAAAATGAAAAGATGCACACTGGGTTATTTATACCCGACTTCAAAATTTCATGAATCATTCTCATTTTTCTAAGCTTTATGTTAGCAATTTTTAATCCTTTAACGCACAACATTTATTTTATCAAAATATTTGAAAAGTGGGTTGCATAACAAAATTCACCTTGTGGAAAATTTCGTAAAGAGGCTTGGGTTTACTATCTTCCCTTTGTTTCGGAAAGCTGTGAACCAGTTCCTGTTTAACCTAGTTGACTTGTTTATAAGCTTGAGTTTAAATTTAAGCTCGAGCTCGAGTCAAATTTACTCGGACAAGCTCGAGTCAAATTTACTCGGACAAGCTCGAGTCAAGGCCGAGTTGGCTCGACAGATTGAACATCTCTAGCATCAGCATATATTATATATATTGCATGGTGTACAATGACATGAATGACAAATATAAAATATTACTGGAAAACTGCAAAGAAGCTGTTGGGCATGTTCATGCTACAATAAAATTGACATTCTAAAAAAGGTGATTTTGAAGATTTGAGTATTCATGTTGGTTTTTGACAATCTCATGAAGGGTCCCGTTGCTGCAAAGCAAAGCCTAGCAGTTAGGCTAATGAAAATTGGAGAAAGCATGACACGGACCTATACTTGATGCATGCCGATGGAGATTGTTCTGGTTTAGTTTTTATCTCTCAGCATCTCTTTGACCAGTGACATGCCAAGTATGATTGCCACAAGAATTAGCGAAAGTATACATTCATTTGAAATCTCTCTGTCTCTTTCTCATGAATGTGTGTGCGCATGTGGGTTTGTGTGTATGTGTGTGTATATGTACAAAAGGAAAATATCTTTCTAAACAGTCTGTAACGATCCCAGTAATACTCAAATAAGGAAAGACAGTAAATGAAGTACATGTGGGGGAGATGAGGAGCCATGTCACTGTTGTCTGCCTTGTGGTTGGATACATATTCCAATGTTAACAAAATCAAGTTGTGGATAACAAGAAACTATTATCATGTGTGCAGAATACTGGAATCAGTTTTTCAATATGCACTGACTTCCGACTTTCTCTTCCAAGTTTTCTTATGATATTTGATACATAGAGCTTTATTTTATATGCAGGACTCATATGAAAAATGCTCTAATAATGTACTTAATGAAGTCAAAGGTTGCTGGTGTGACTTGCTTATTGCAATCATTATAGAAGAGTGGAAAAACTGTAAAAAGGGTACAAAATCTGACCTGTGAATTTTTGTCGTTTTAGGGATTTTTTTTTTCCTTTTCAATGATTTGAGGTTACTTTTATTGTAGCAATTGAGGCTTCATCCTTACAGAAAGATCTCAAGAGTATTATCATGCCTCACCAGTATATCTCCTCTGATGAAGGTTAGCCTTGGAAATTTGGTTATCTTTGCAATGTTGCAAAGATAAGAACAGTGTTTCTATATTCTTTTGCTACTTACACAACCAAGTTCAAAGTTCCTGGTACCTAGTTACGGATAAGTGATAGCATTTACATGACTCTTTTCAGATGACTCCTCTTCTGCTGCTGGCGGGAGGATGTGCGAAACAATAAAGGTACTATTATGGTCACATCATCTCTAGGAATACATTGAAGGCACGTCTAAACTCTAAAGCATGCCATCATTCATCCAGGGGCAGAGTGTGTTGTAGTATAAAATTGATCTTTTTTCTGCTTATATATGGTTGCTGAATGTGTGGCCTGCGTAGAAATGTATGGTGCAGGTTGTTGAAAAATGAGCGATCCATGTCTTTGAGTTCTTATGGCCATCTTGTTGAATTCCTTATGTAGTTCCATGCATTACATTCTGATTTCCTCTATACATTCAGGTGTTTGTACTTCATCATCAACTGCAAATCTTATCTCATGGAGGAACTTTGCCTGAACAACCTCGGGTCGGGACTCCAAGAAATGTCAACATGGAAACAAGAGCAAAAAGATCTGGCCTGGGTGTTATTAGCCCAAATCCAGGCACTGAAATAAATCTGGGTTAGTTTTCATAGCTCGACATATGACTTCTTATTGTCATTCACATCAAAATTTATTTACTTTATGGATAGGATTTCTGTGGTTCACATGTAAGCCCTGTTGCTATTGCCATGACGCTATCTGCAGTGGATGCAATGCCTTGTAGAATCTCATTTGAAAGAGGCAAAGAGCGCCACTTTTTTTTCTTGGCCACTTCGACGGGAATGTTAGGATGGGTCCTTCTTGCAGAAGAGTTACCTCTCAAGCCGCAGCATGGAGTTGTTCGCGTTGCAGCACCATTAGCTGGGTCAAATGTATGTATACTTCACATCATCCTTTTGGAGAGTATCTTTTGCTGGATTCAACTTGAATTCTTCTCACATTCTTGATAACAAACTTAAATGTAAAAAGATGTTAGGATTTTCACTTGGGGTACCTTGACATGAGTCATTTCTGTGTCTTATGCTGTTTCATGCATATAAAATTGGTAATCTGATAAAAGTCAAGAAAACATTGGATTCAAAAATTGGTTGGGTGGAAGCTGTCATTGGGCTCTCAAGAGATGAAATCTTGAAGTGTGCAACAATAAAAGGCTTTCTCATTCCATCAGTCCATACATCTTTTTTAGAGCGAAGAAGCCACATTGTGTTTGTTAAAGCTTGTTTTGTGATTTTTGTACTTGCTTGAGATATGTTGCTAGCTAGACTGAGCTTACAGCTATGTGTTTAGCTATGTCAATGGATGCTGGTTGGTTTTTACATACAAGACATGTCCCCTATTTTCTTGTAATTGTGGTATTTTCTTTTATCAGTAAAACTATTTGATCAATAAAAAAAAAAAAAAATCCATGGTACATTCGTTGAATTTGAGCATTGACAATCCTTGTACTATAAATCTTCTTTTGAGGTAGAAACACTTTTACTCTTTAGTTTTTGAATCCCGTAGAAGTTTGCATCACATTTACATGTTAACAAGAGAAAATTATTTTTGAGAGAAGGCGAGTAGCCGAGTCTTCAGCCTTTTGATTCTTTCTTGTAGAATCAGATGTAAATATTCTTTGGCTACCAAATGGCCTTTATTTGTATTTCCTTTTTAATATTTTGAATATGGTAGAAGTTAATGTCGTATTTGTCTGCTGCTAATATAAGAGAGAACATTTTTTGTCAGAAGGGTAGTGGCTGAACAGGGGCTCAACCTTGGGCTTTCCAAATGGGGAAAATGCTCAACCGTACTTTGTTGTTTTACAAACAGTTAAAGAACTTCCAAAAGGATCACTTTTATGACAACGATTTTCTGCATTTTTTTCTCCAAAAGAGTTTTTGCACTTGGGAGTTTTTATGGTACATATTGCATTGTAGTGGACTTAGCAGATATATGTATGCAAGCACTCCGAATCGCAGTTTGTGGCTAATTGTTATTTTAAGAATGAGAGATGGTGAAATGAATTACTGAACATGGTAGGCGGCGATTGATATCAACCCGTAGAAGGTAATTCTCCATGTAAATAAATTTTAGTACCAAAGTTAGTACTTATGAAGTCAGTCTACTGTGTGTTAATTTTGTGTGGGAGACACTGCGTGCTGTTGTTTCATATTTAAGTAATTGAACATTGGAAAACTGATGATAATGTTACTGCTGAGAGTGTCTTACTCAAAGCTCAAAGGTTATGCTATTCAGTACATATCAGATTCATGTGCAATTTTCACTGATGTGATATGGTTGACTTCATGCTTATAGTACATCTTGTTCAAAAGCTAAGAGGATTTAACACTTTTTGAATCTGAAATATTAATTTCATGTACCAACTGTCAACATCATTTTGGAATTGCATTAATAAATTCTGGTGATTCTGATATTGCATGAATTTTCAAAATTTAGTTCTGCGGAGGTTTTGCTTGGGGATTGGTTTATCAATCTAAATTCTATCTGAACAGAGATACGGTCATCTGTCAGATTTACTCGCGGTTTGCCAAAACTCAAAGGTAGCAAGTGTGGAAACTTGGGTAGGGGTAGGGGATTAGCGTGGGGTGAAGACTAGTAAGGCGTTTATATTTCACGACTTGATCCATGGTCTCGTGATTGAAAGATTTCAGCTTCAAGTTGTAAAAAATGCCTTTCACAGTGCTCTTACAAGCAAACTTTTCGTTTTGTCTATTTCCGTTGCTGAAATTGTCATAGGCTATACAGTTTGTAACTAGCGTCTGACTTTTCAACAGCCCAAAATTGACGGTAAACATCCCAGGTGGTTACACTTGCGGATCCGTCCCTCTAGGTTACACTCCAAGGGGCAGCCGAAGTTGGAAAACCTTGGGATGGTGAAGACGAGACCAATGATGGATGGAAGATGGACTCTTGCTTTCAGAGACGAGCAATCTTGTAAAGACGCAGAAGCTATGGTACTTGAGGAGATGCATCTGCAAAGCAAAGAAGTGGAAACGAGACTAAAACCGTTATTGAACTTTGACAGCCCCACTTCTCAAGATGCAGCCATTGTGAGCTTGGATCCCTCTGGCACGACATCTCTTCCATTGTAGATATTGATATTTTCAGCGCTCCTCTTTTCATGTCTCCAGTATATCCTCCTGAATAAAGTTATAGACAGACGCAAGAAACAAAAACAAAAGTTAGGGGTGCAAGAGACTGGTTTTGGGATGCATGGTGTCCTGCATCCGAGCAGCCACAGCTACCTTCTGTACATTGCGAGTTCAGTAGGCGAATGTAGATCAGAATGAGTGCAGATTTTTTTTGTATAGTAGGTCAGTTGTATTTTAAATCTTGTTATTATCAGGCATTCTTTAACATGCCCATATTTGGGCTTCCATCTGTAGCACCATCTAATTTCCTTGTACCGCAACCGTGTGCTTTTCGTGTTGGTCTGAAGAAGGCTATTGCGTTTCTTTTTCGTTTCTCTATACTGAACTTTGTATAAGGTTTTCCTTTCTTTCTCCAATGAAAGACTGTTGGAGGATGGGGCCCAAGGATTGGCCTTCTAAATGAATGCTCTCTTGAGCGACAACCGAGTGAGAGTGAAGAGTTGTCCGGGTGGCATTTAACCGAGATGTTCCGCACATATTAAAAGGCAACATGGAACCTTTTCTGGTTCATTCCTTTTCATGATCAACGGAGATTGCCGGGTGCAACCTTACAGGGACGGCGGTCGTATTGCGGTTCATCTATGTGGATAAAGGTATTAGGCATGGCTTAAAGTCTACAGGATGGTCAAACATCAATCCCCATGAATGACAAAAGCAGGTTCCATGTGAAAAAATGTAAAGGAGGAGGAAAGAGCGGGAAAGAGACTAAGGATAAAGTATGCTGCCATCAGGAAACAAAATGACGCCATTAACAAAATCGAATTTGTTGGAAAACGAAAGGCACAATGAAATTAAAGATACGAAAAAGGAAAAAAAAAAAAAAAGGAAAGGGGAATGAGATCCTAAATCCAAGTCCCTTGTACTGCTGTTGTGTGCATGAAAGAGAGAAAGTCTTGCGTTTTGGGGAAAACACGAAAAAAGAAGAAAAGTGCTGATGACCACATCTGCTCATTGGATGATAAAGTAAATGTGGTAGGAAGAAAGTACCACAATACCAGGGATTTGACAATGCTTTTAGGGGCAACTTGTAGAATATGGTTCCACTTTTGTTTGCAACACTGATCACATTGGCATATGTTTTCTGAGATGGCCAGCTTTGTTCTTTAAAGATACTTGGGATTGGGCAAGAGTGGGGACCAGACCCAGTCTCTCAGTTTATGTCTAGTCAACAATGTGAACCTTTTGGCCACTTGTGGTCAAATCAGACAACCCTCTTGCCTTTATTCTGCAAGTTGAACCTCTTAAAAGAACTACAAGTTTTTCTTTATCCCTGCATATAAACTTTTAACACAGCGCAGTGGGTGCCCCACATTCGGCTGGTCATAAAGTGGAAAACTAATCCATCTTTTGAAGCGTTTACTGCCGACTCTTATGATGACCTGATTAGCGAATTAGATACTTGTTTGTTTTTGCCACTTGGTACGGTACAAGTTCTCCTGGTTCATCAAATGTGGAGCTTCTTTCGTCCCCAGTATAACCGTATAGGCTTCTTAATTTATTTCTCTTTACGTGCTTTTTCTTCAGCTGTGTGCTACTTTGTTTTCTTGTGTTCGCCTTGTTCTTCTGTGGTGGACCAGCTAAAAGTGAAAAACCATCAAGTCGTGTACTATATGAATGCTATATTCTCTCTCCATCTCCCTCTCCCTCTCTCTAACTATGTATCACGGGTCCAACCCCGTGGAAATGTGCTGATAAATTTTAATGTTATTTTGATCGTCTATTGTGTGTATTAATTGGGTTCCCACCCGCGTCCTTACCTCCTATTGTTGGACTTGCTCACTGAAGTTTTTGATAAATAGACGATCTACCTTGGCCACGTCCAGGAAGTTGGTAGACGTTATTTCGCCTAGAACATTAATGCCGTCAATGCCTGTGGGGGCAACTTCTATTGAATTTAGAACACATTTTCTCTGTTACGCACTCTTTTGGTGTTGGAGAACACTATCATCATTCATCACGAATATCATTATGGTCCACGTTCATAAACATGTTGGTGAAGGAATTGGTAAAAGAGAAGCGGGATCTGAGTGGAGCACTCTTTCAACATCAGTTGCATACTTTTCTCGCTTGTAAAGCATCTAGACCATCGATTATCTCAAGTAGGTGTTGAATAAGAATGTATTTAAGCAGCAAATTAAGTACATTGTTGGACAAAGCAGGAGGTGTCCAGATAATTCAATTTAAGTACAAGGAGAAACGGTCGAACAAGCAATGCAGAAGGCTTGGGCTATTGTTGGAAAAGGAGTGCGAGTCTTTCCCTTTCTTATATCGAAAGACCCCAGACTCGAGGGCTTGCTGCACGAAGAGTCAAGAAGAGAGGTCGTGGAGTTGTATGGTCCATATAGTTCAAGCATTTTTATATGGGACACTAGCAACTTGTATATGCGCTTTTAGAGTGTAAACCATTTAATCGGTAGGTCATCGTTAAGTAATTTACGTAAAATTAGTTCTTATTTGAGGTCCAAAAAAAGGAATATAAAAAAATCAATATTGCACAGATGGGTGTGTAAAGCTCTTTCTCATCACCGGGGAAAGTCCCTCTATCTCTCTCTCTCTCTGGCTCAAAATATATATATATATATATATATATATATATATATATGTGTGTGTGTGTGTGTGTGAAAATTGAATGGTGTATGTGCATAAGAAAAAACTGATGACATAGGTGTATGTGCATAAGAAAAAACTGATGACATAGTGGATTCGTTACGAGTCATTCTTGATTGAAGCTTCACATAGTAATATTAAAAAAATACGCATACACGTCGTTTAAGCAATATCTAATTTTCCCTTCTTGGTTAATAGAATCCTCTGACAACTTACTATTGTTCCTTTCACGTGACGGCCAAAGGTTCCCCTTTTTTGAAATTTTCTAACCTCACCAAATGTTTTTTGTCTTTTAAACAGTCGATGTTGCACTGCAGACCTAATTCAAACAAGATTTTCTTATCAGTCCATTTAAGAGTATTTATTTATCTTTTTCTTTTCAATCATAGATGTAACACGTCTAGCTTTTGTGCTACTTTACAACTTAACTTCTCTTTCTTTTCTAAATAATTTTTCGAATGCGTTCAATTTCCACGAGGATGTTTACTCTTAGAGGGCGTTTGGTTTGGCAACAGGAACATTCCGTATACTGCAATTTTCCACTCTTTTTCTTTTGAAAAAGTTTGGCTCATGTCTTATTGATGAGGCGCTGGCCTTCCACCTAAATGCTGCAGACGGCGTATCCATATACTGGAATTTTGGACAAGGGTCGACGCCTGAGCAAAGTGGCCGATTCTGAGGTTCGCGACCATTCGTTCCAACCAGTCACATTATGCATTTTCAGGCAAGCTGTAATGAAGCAGGAGACGGGTAAATGGAACGAATCTAGCCGGCAGCGTCACTGACCTATAAACTCATTTCAGAGTTCCCTAGTAGAGGATTCATGTGGTATGGGCTTGTACATTGCCCCTAGAAATTCATTTGGCGCATCCTCAAATTTTGGGATGTCAAGTCCTAAATTCGATATGGCTGTCCAAGTCGAAACCCTCTTGGAACATTGTCTTCAGCGTTCATCATCGTGTATCTGTTCAGCATCGCCACCACTCTGTTCCCATTCTCATAATTTCTCGGATGGAAAATCTCGTCTCGATAATGAAGTTGCATTTGTTCTAGCAACATACTTGGGAGACCACAACAAGCGGACAGCTTGGGTCCTAACGCTCTTAATTATTCTATCATCAAACAGGCAGGGTTGTCGAGCAGTCACGTCTTTTGCCTCATCATCTTAAAGGGAAAAACGAAAGGTAAACTAGTTAAATAATGCGTATTAGTATGCCATGATGCCAGCAAGCCCGCAGACAGACAGAGACAGAGACAGAGCATGTTTACAGTGTTAACAGTAGCCTATGGTTACACTGGCTAATTTCCTCTGCAATAAACAAAATTCAGTGTTCACAGTAGCCTATTTACAACTCTAATTTGATATGCTTTGGTTCTGATGACTCGTTTTTCGCCGACCCGGAGCTGGGACACCAACTTAGAAATTTTTTCAGTTATCCTTTACAGTCGTCAAAGACAACCTCTATTCTGTTTGGCAGGGGTGAACCTTGGTACCCACATTCCCCCTCACTCAGTCTTTCAGAATCAAGGCAGAGTTTCATTCTAATCCTTTCGTCCTTCCCCGCTTTCCTTAGGATTTCCATGTTTCTCTGGAGGACATCTCTAACCCAAGCATCCATCAAACAGTTGAGAAATGAACATGAAGCGTCAACCAGTCTCGTAAGGACGTCGTCCTCAACAAGAAGAGACCACGCTCCGTCCTCGAGAACTTCTCCGAACCCTCGCCTCAGCCTCCTAAGAAAACTCTCCGAGATCGTGCTTAGATCAGCAGGGAGGTCAAGAGCAAAACGCTGAGTGATCTTACTAAAGAACCAATTCAGAACGGAGTCATCATTCTCCATGTTTGTCAGTCGTGATTCTTGAGTCAAGTGACTATGAATGATGGCCATCGTTTCTTCCTTTTCTTCCTCTTCTTCCTGAGCCAACACATTAAGATCCAGTGTACTCGCATAATGTTTCTTCGTGCCGTCTTTCTTCATATCTAACCCAACAGTCTCAGATTTTCTTTTCTTCGATACATCTTCTGATGGGGGCTGAAGGCCATCAACACCCACGTGCAATTTCATAGGAATGACACTCGAACTCTGCTCTTTAGTACTGGCTGTTGCCCTACCACTCGTCAAAATAATTATGCTGCTCGTTAGGAAAAAATCCTTTCCATTTGGGTCCTCAACTTTTCCATCTACCATGGCTTTCCTCAGTAGCTCCAGAAAGGATTTCTCCGCATGGTCAATGTCTTCAATAAAAATCAACGCTTGAGGTTTGGCGTTTATATATTCTATGATGTTCTGTGCAGCCACTTCTCTTGTTTTCGTGCTCAAATGCAGTATGCCAGCTGATCCAAAGAAGGACTCTGCAACTGTGATTGCTAGCCTTCTCTTCCCAATCCAATCAGAGCCAGTTAACAGAAACCATATATTTTTCTGCTCTGACAAGGCATCTGATATGGAAGGCATGATTTTGGATTGCCAGGGTATGTTTTCTTGCAACTCAGTACATAATTCTTTCCCGGATACCGTTTTTCGTTTACTACTTTCGGCAATCCAAGTGCATGGCAAGAACGCTTGCTTATTGTTACGAAAATCGTCATCTTTGATAGAATTATTGGGTACCCAAGAATGTGATCCTCCATTGCCTATGCCAAGAGCTAGAGTGGTTTTCACTTCAGTAGAACCCGCTGTGACCTTGCTCTTTTCAACATGAGAGCTGCTGCAGCACAGTGGAAATGGCGCACTGAAGCCCTGAGTATAAGCTAAATTTGGAACCATACGAGGACTCCCAGCAGAGGCTTCTCCAGAATTCAAATTTTCATGACGGACTTCTCTTGATTTCCTCTGGATTTGATTCGGCAGCGAATGATTTAAACTTTGACATAGTCTGTTCCATTTTTTCTTTAGTTCCGACAGCTCCTCGCATGACCCATCCTGAATGAATTCGCAAATGTAATCAATCTAGACGCATATGTTTTATTATATGCTTACCGAGCAAAAAGAGTGCAAATAACTTAATGAATGAATAAGTTAATCTACCTTGCGAATCTGGTTTCTGTAATGTCGCATCCAGTAAGGGAAACTCGACGGACCATTTTCTATCTCATTGGAAATCTGATGCTGCTCTTCTTTTAAGAAAACCCGGGCTTCCTTTTCATAATTGGAGGCACAATCCTTGCACAAACTGAGTTTATCATAATCTTCATCCTTGATGAGACTGGATTTTAATATCTGCGTTCGGTGTAGATATTGTGGATAGTTCGCCCCTGTTATGAAATCCATACCACTGCATTCACATTAAAAAACAAAAAAAAACAAATGAATGTTAAAGTCATTACTATAAAGTTTTGTGCAAACAATCCCTCGTAACAAATTTGTTATAATATTTTCATATTTTACTGTTCGCTGTCTTTTTTGTTTCTCTGGAGGCTCATGATTTTGGAACTTCCTAATGATGGCTTCACCACATTTGCATTGTTCACCTTTTTATAATTAGCATAATTTAATACATGTTGCAGTAGTAGGAGCGATAGTGCTCGAAAAGTAAGAGTGTCAAGTTTCAACGTCCAAAATGCCGTAGTGGAATTCTGATCACCACCATTAGGACAAGATGAATCCACCACTATGATCAAGTCAAGACGTTTCCCCAAAAAATGGTTGCTTTTCAAAAATCATCAGCAAGTTATCTAAGTGAAAACCTTCTGCTTGTCTAGGCTTCGTCTTTTCCCTTTTTCTTTAAGATACCTACTGTTCATCCAAAAAAGTACCGAATATGAAATTCAACATGTAATTAGCATTGTTCCAGTCCCTCATGAGCAAACAATTTTTACCTTGAAAAAAAGAGGAGAAAAACAGGAAATCTCTAAACAAACATAAGTAGACAAAAATTTAAAGGAAAAACTTAGACAATATCTGATCAAATTTAAGAGAAAATCACCTGGCTGAATGCAGAGTTAACGACAGACCACCTGAGGGAATTGGAACAGCTTGAAGAGCCCACTGGCTCTCTATGGAAGGCTGTCTCGTCTGGCACCTCATGAATGTCTGTGTATTTGCGATGCCCAACAACCACAATTTGGTGTAGTGGGCAAAATCCGATAGAAATCTCCCGATTTCCATAATCAGGTGTTCGGCTGGGTTGTAATCTCTAGAAACTGGGTCTGTCTCCAAGTATTCGTCCACCACCCATTTCATGTTCCCCACATAGATGATGACCCCACACGTACAAAAGCTTTGAACCACCCTTCTTAGGTCTGTAAGCCTCGAATCGACATCTTCCCTCTTCATAATTCTAATGGAAAGAGCGGAGAAATCCAGCGTGAAGAACTTGACCGATCTCAGTTCTTGAGGAACGACTCCTGCTTCTATCTTGTATTTCAGTTCTGAAACAAGGCCTTCAGTGCTAGCGATTGAGTCTCCAAGAAGAACTATGTTCCTTTTCCTCCTCAATAACAGGACATCGATCACCAGCCTCAACTGTTCCCTCTCTGCCGCACAATGCTTCCAGTTAGGAGCATGGATGGGGGAGTTGATGAGTGGGCTTTCATTGATTATGAAAGGAGGGTTCTGTTTGACCGAGTGAAGAGAAAGAGAATTAGCCCAGCGGGCCTGCCACAGATTGTGTGCTGAACCTGGGAAGACCTCTTTTGGTTCAGAGGAAGCGTAGGAAGCGAAGATGGAAGCAGAGTCCTCCAGGTTGTTCTTGACAGAAGTGCTCGAGAATCCTGCCTCTCTCATCACCCTGCTAACGCTAGGATCATCGAGAATCGAGATAATTAGCTGTTCCAATTCAACCTTGATGGCCAACAGAGGCTGCTGCTGTTGTTGGTGCTCAAGGCATCCTCTTCTCTGGTGAGCTTGAGCTCTCTTGAGAGCAGCAACCAAGGCATTAGATAGAGAAGGTTGAGATTGCAGAAGCGGGCCAGCGGCTGTCGGTAGACGGTTAAGTGCGACGTTGAAGCAGAGCTCGAGAGCTCGACACTGAAGCGGATGGGGGGTGGGATGAGGGTGGGATTTCAGGCATGCTCTCCTGAGAAGGCTGGATCTAGAGGAGAGCAGAGTAGCCGCAACATGAAGAGGGGTGACCTGGGCATGGCCTCTCCTCTTTGCTAGCGCCACTGCTTGCTTTATGACAATTGCAGCCTCCGCGCCGAGGGTCTGCTGCACTGCGCCCGCCCCTGCACGCATTCCTCACTCTCAACACCAACCCCTTAAGCCCTTTATTCTTCTTCTTCCTCCTCTCGGTCGATCTCCCTTCTTTTGTTACAGGACTACTTGCGCCACTCCCTCGACCATCACCTTGGTCCTCGTCCTCACTCCTTACAAGATGGTAAGCAGAAGAGCCAACATCATCAAATCCTTCTCATAATAGTCATTTTATCAGGCTACCCACCACCACCACCGGCTTACTAGAAAATGGCCGAACACATCAACGATTCTTTTACGCTCTCAACAACACAAGCATTAGCCTTCGCACCAAGTAAGAGATTGTTGCGACTCGAGCAGAAATTATCACCACCGAAAGCAGTGGTGAAAATGACGACCACCACCTTGGTCACCATGGCCCAGAACGAACCAGCGGTTGGAAGAAAGTAAGGCTCACCAAAACCAGCAACAACCTCTTGTGGTTCTCATTACTCGCGCTTGATTGCAAGGAGATGAACGTTTTCTTGCCTTCCTTCCTTCGTCTAAATTGCCATTCCCAGCTTTGTTTGCAAATATTGAGGTGCTGTGGAGCTCCTTTAAAAAACAGCGGCCACATAGGCCCATGCAAGCTTCGGCAGTGGGACCCAAAATTTCAAATTTAATTTGCAGCGTGTCTCTCCTCTAAATCATTGTCCCAGCCAGTTTGCAGAGAACCCGATAGAATACTTTTATTAATTTATGAGGAGGACATGATATCGATATAAAAAGAAGACAAAGGAGGTATGAAAAAGCAGAGGTAAGTCCTTTTCTTTATGTTTCGTCACCCACATACATCCCCACGCCAATCCTCCTCGTAGAGGCGAGCAGCTCCGACATCAGCTGCCTAAAGTTTATTCCTCAAGTACTCCAAAAGCAAGCCCCTGTCTGCTATCTTAACACTATTCGCTTCTCCAACCCGTACCAAAGCTTTCGTCCTAATCCCCACATTCCCGCTAATCTCATATTTTGCAATGTGTAATGTAATGTAATTCATCCATCTCCTCCCCACTAATTCTACATGCGCATTTATGTACTTTCCACAACTATTTCTCATGCAATCAATCGGATCCAGATTTTACTATCTCAGATGATTCAAATTCTTTTCTCATTAAAAAATTAACCAACAAAATTCTTTGCATTCTATGTTTCAACCATTGCTTTTCCAAGGCACTCAGATAATCATGTAATGTCCCGTTCTCAAAAACTTAAAAAGTTGGTCTCCACTAAATCCACCCCTATAAAGTATATATCTAGGATTGATCAGTGGACAAAAAAGGTGTTAAAAAGTTTTATAGAAATGAAAAGCTATGCCAACGAATATTATACTGAAGCAAGCTTAGTTGAATGCGTACCAGAAAATATAAGGGATATTATAGGTACTAATTACAAAACGTACGATCGGATTCACAGAACAGCTCAGGCTGTCGTGTGCTTAGCTTATGAGAAATCATCCTCCTGTTTATCGTATTTCAAACCTGATGTTTCATCCATTGATTTTTAATCCTTGAGACGACACATTGAATTCAACAAATCATCTACGTAGGGTTGCATTTTAGAGAATAAACGAAAAGAAATTACACAAGTGAATCGCAACTTAGGTGCATGTACAGACCACTGCAAAAAACATAGAGCAAATGAAATATGTGAATGGCCGCAAATTTGGACGTCCATGAATATTAATAATATATGGGTTGTGTGGTCATGTAATTTAATGAAATGATTTATAAGTTCTCATTTGAAAAGCATTTTTTTCGCGGAAAAGACTACCTATGAGCGACTTTTATTAGAAAAATTACTTTCACACGATATGATAACTGTCCAATCATATTCAGGAAAATTCCTGCGTGGGGGGTAAGCCCCCGGATTTTTGTTCGCATGGCAACTACTGAAGACTAATCTCCACTATTTGCTCATGTACATCATATGGTTGTAACGTCCACCAAGCCAAAAGGAAGTTGTCGACTCAAAAGGCGATTCTTACTTGACTTTTTAAAAGGAGTTTTACGTGTGCTTACTTATTTGTAAATCAGTTGGACCATATTGTCGAATGGTTGAGTTTAATACATACAAGTCTTCAAAACCGGCGTAACTTCAAGCGTTGCACCTTTCAATTAATCAATCGAATTAATAGAATGACCATTATATATATATATAAAGAGAGAGAGAAAGCATGCCATTATTATTTTTTTCTTTTTGGTGTCAAGGAAACCGCCCCTAATTAAGCCAAGAGACATTCAGAAAAATCAACCCAAAATACGTCCTCAAGGACACTTAATTAAAAATGATACACACAAGTAAACAAATAACAGACGTAGACTTCTCATAAATCATAATAATTTGGTACTAAGTAAATGTCCTAGACACTAAGCTTGTTCTCTTACATAGGTGCATCTTCAAGGGCGCTTGTTCTCCAAATTAGGCCCCCAAAATATTTATCATCTCTTTAGTAGGAAATAAGGGTAAGGATGGGGTTTGAATTTCATTTGGCCTATAGGGGCCTGTTTGGTTGGAGGGAAAGGAAAGAAAAGGGAGGGTTTGGTTAGAAAGGGAGGAAAAAGGAAGAGAGGGAAAGGAAAGGATTGTGTAGTGTAAATGCAATCCCTCCCAAATCGGACGGATTGGGAAGGAAAGGAAAGGAAGAGAGGAGCAAAAGTGTTGACTGCCCACAATACCCCTCCCTTCACGTTCTTAATTTTTTAAACATTTTGACTGTTAGGGGTATTATTGTAAAATATTAATATTTCCTTTCCTTTCATTTCCTTTCTTTTGTATTCAAACAAGTTTTTTAATTAACTCTTTCCTTTACATTTCATTCCATTTTTTTTCCTTCCCTTTCCTTTCCTTTCCCTCCCTTTCCACCCATTCCTTTTCATCCTACCAAACAGGCCCTAAATTTAATTGGTCAATCTCAACACATTTTCATACTCTTATTTGGAAATAAAAAAAAAAAACAACAACAGGAGAGAAAAAGAAAATGAGGCTTGTTGGCTTTGTAATCATGCACATGAAATTTTACATACTGTGACCGTATGATCCAAATAGATTTATTAAACAAAAGCTTTACGTTACCTTTGTGTGATCAGATTTATAAAATCATGTTTGCGTGTCAATATAACTCAAAATTCATGTTAAACATATACGCACCCTCTCTCGTTTACAAATACTTATTAATGTTATTTTCTCCTTGTTTCATGAATTAAAGTGTCGTGCTAAAATTTGACGAGACCAGCAAAATTGAGAGGAAATCTACAGGACTATTTCCTTCATGACGTTTCGTATTCTAAGGTTCCGTGAGCTCTTTAGTTGTGTAAAGGAAAGATGAACTCCGTGCAACCCATAAAGTTGTATTTTAAAGATAAAAGGCAATGATGCGTTGAAAAATAACTGAAAACACCGGTTTATTTATCCACCGCGGTAAGTTATATTTTCAACCTTAGAATTAAGAGGTCCTACTTGAACTTTTTTTCTTCGATACTCAACCTTTGACGATTTTGGAAGTGCCATTTTCTCCCAACTGATGAAAAAGGAAGGCATTTTAGCATTTCATCCTGATCAGAGTTGCGCTACTTTTTTTTTTCAAACTTTAATGCATATTTAATTCACACACATACGCCGGTGGACTTGCACGCTTTAAAGAAGTAATCATGGTTGAATGTTTGATTGATCTTAAAGAATTGAACGCATCTGAACACCAGCCAACATCCTTTCGCACTGCAGACCGCCCTTCAAGACCGATGTATCCCTCTATGCTGTACCAGGCCGAGTACTTCTTGTTATTTTTTATCAAATTCGTCGCGTCAGTTGCTAGAAGACTCCCAAGTCTGATATCAAATAATTCCCAAGAGGTTGAAATAGCCCATATATTCAAAAGACATTATCTTTGAACTTTTCTTTCCAAAGGAAAAAAAATGGATTGAGGAAGACGAAATCTTTGAGAGTAATAATGAGTTGTTGAACTTTGCAGAAGCAATTTACAAGTAAGAAGATAACACGTACATACTAGTACTCCACGCAGCAAGAACGGTGATGATCTTTAATCAATGGCATGTTCATGAGGACGACATGACTTTACCGGCTGCAGAAACTAGTTGTTAATGTGACAGGAAAGACCAGAGCAAGTTAAAACGAAATGCCCCACAACGTTGGCATCATTTGCTCGTCCAAAACCTTCCTGAAAACTTTTTAAGCTATTTGTAAATCAATGGAGATGGACCAATCCTATTAGCTTCAAGGATGACACATTTTCCATCCACTTCATGGGATGCTTTTTTGAAACTCAGGTAGCCTATAATAGCACCCTATAACCTAATCACATGTAGCACTATTTGATCAGTACTTTTCTTTTTCCACTTTTACAGAGAGAGCACTATCGATTAGTGATGATGAAAGATAGGGCTATGACTTGTTCTTATTTGTATGGATTTATAGGCAAAGACTAAAGAAGAAGAACTCTTGCTGCCAACAAAAGAAAAGCAGGTCCAACAGACAATGTCATTACTCTCTTAACATTTAGGACGATCTCGATCAGCGATACTTGTGGTGAGGAAGCATGAGAACTCCAAAAGGAAACATACAGGATATGGTGGTGGTACAGACAAAGTGGGGAGGGTCGATGGAATGCAATAAATGTTTTGGAGAACATCAGAAGCTTTTGAACTCCGTAAAGCGAGCTAGGTGTTGAAAAAGTCTGCCTGCTGTTCAGAAATAGTAAGTGTCAATAGTTCTGAAGTTGGTAATAAAAGGAATAAAGTTTCTCCTGCTGGTTGATACTATTAAAACTAAAGGTCGTCAATCAGCGTTGGTGTTCCAGATGGAAACGCAAAAAGATGCACAGGTGCGGTATGGGTGATGAAAGAACACTTTCTCTCGAGACTAGACATGAAAAATCAGAAAGGACGAGCAGGTATTAAAACGCACTTGGGAATGGATGAAATATTGGATTGAATTAACTCGACCCACATATCAAACTCCAACGTTTTAATGTTACGTTGAATCCTCTCCTTCGTTAGACTTGTTATGGAGATTGGACTACGGTTCTACCACTTAACGGAGATCTAGAAGATTGCAGGCTGACGGACCCATGGTTCTACCACATAACGGCGAGAGATGGGCCTATGGTTCTACTTCTACTACAAAAAGCGGAGATCAGGTTGCAGTAGTGTGATGGGCCTGCATTGATACCACACAGACAGCACACATGGATTTGCGGATTAAAAAGAAGAACGTTTCATGTTTCCCGGTACAGACTTGACCTGGTCATCCTTGAATCCATAAATAACCCGTCCAATGCCCACAAATGTATTTGATCTGGAACGAGCTACCGTACTCTTTTTGTTTAATTATTTCCGTTGTGGTGTTCTCTTAGTCTCTAAGGATGCAGTGAAGGTGGATTCATATGCACGTGGACCAAAGTTCGGGGTTTACAGTGTATTAGTTGGACCGGGTCAAATTGAATGCATACTCACGTTAAAGCCCTTTGTATCTTCATTACTACAGATACTTCTCGATCGCATGCACATTGATCTGAAATGTTGGCACAGTATCTCTCTGTTCACACGACTATCTTTAGTCGGATGTGGTCATAGAAAACTATGTCTATCATGGTCTGGTCACTTGACCTTGTCATAAATATACCAACCGCGTTGGATGGATTGGAAGATTTTTATTTGAACGGAACCAAAGAAAAGAAAAGAAGAAGACGGGTGCTTTTATTTGCGCTGGGTACTTAGACGAAGCTATCATGACACATGCAGAACCATCCATGGTCAATTAGATTTGAGCATCAAAATAGTCCTGCAGCTGGTAAAGCTATGAAGCAGCTTGTGGAGAATGTATACATGAGGAAGCTGGGATGATATGTTACAAATTGGCATCACACTGACATCGGTATTGGGAATCCTTATAATTCTTTAGTTGGGAAAATTTTATATAGACTGAACATTGTCTGGAGAGGTAGGGGAGGGGGCCTCCGGCCTCGTGCCCTAGGGAGATACGCAACAATATTGGTTTAAAATTTTTTGTTGGGAAAGGTAGCCAGGATTCTAAAGTTGCTTGCCCGACCTACAAGAAACGCATTCCGTGGGGCTTTATCGGGTTGCACATTCTTTTGGTTGAGATCGGTCCCTGAGAATAAACCTTTAGTCTAGGCCTCCAAAAGGCGTCGAATGCTAGAAAAAGTTGTTCGAATAGCAAACGTCCACAACACCTGATGGCGATTTCTCTCTTTTTCAAAAGATGCGTCGACGTTTCTTACCTTTATCCCTCTTCTTTCTAGATCTCTCCCTCACACCCACAGCATAGGATCATAACGTTAAGTCCATCTTCATTATGAAAATATATTCGATCGAAAGCTACTGTAGCTCCGACAGCATTAGTTTTTGATATTTTTATTTGGTCCTTCATTTCTTTGCAAATCAAATCGTAGAAACCTTTTCAATGAAACCAATATCCTTCGTCTTTCAGAAACAACCAATTATCTGACAAGCAATCGATATACGTTAAGTGCACCTATTATCTCATATGAATCAAAAGATATGGGCGGCTTTTGTGGTGCACACCGATCGAGTCCATGGTCAGTGTAGGCAAAATTGTACATATTGCACATAGTCAGATCTTAAGTACTACCAACCACGGGCTTGGATTGTCGTTGCCATATCAAATATACATAAGCATTGGGCTTTGTAGGGACACTGTTGCCAGCAGTGGAGTAAGTTTTTGGCCTTAAAATTCGAAGAAGAGACCCGACCAACGCCTGGGCACGTTGCTTCCTAGTGTCTCCCGTTGATGTTTTACCCTGACATGAAGCCAGCCCTGCTGGTCGCATCATGTGACCGATCACTGTTGGCTGCTGCACCAAAGAAAGCCGCACTCGGCGTAACTAGCTTGCCTTGGCTATCAGCCAGGAATCGATTCTGATGTGTACCCTTTCCGGAGTTTGGATTAAAAAATACTCATGAGATTTAATTCATTCATTCTCGAAGATCTTTTTGGAAGAAAAAGAAACCGCAGATAGCTGCAGGTTAGTGATGATGTTTGTACTCTGAAGTTTTTCACTTGGGATTGTGAGGAAAGGAAGCCAATGTTTCCGCTTATGTTGTCCTCAAATTTATATAACAGAACAGTAGCAGAACTTTCATTGGTCCATGCCTCATGGTGTAAGACGGGAAGATGGAAGAATGAGGAAAAAGAGATGAAAGATCTGGAGGATTATGCCGACCAGGATCCTGCAATAATCCCGGTTCCGTATTAGATCTTAGAACAATATACTCAGAAATTGTCCCGCTCAGAGAGCCGTTTTGTCAGATCTGGACCCTGGCTCACTGTACAGGAGACCAACATGTAAAGCGAAAGCCAGTCTAGAACGAACCTTTTTTCTTTTTCTTTTTCCGCTTTTTCTTTTATTGCCTTCAGAAGTAAGGCTATTAATATTACTCGCGAAAGACGATTCTTCCACGCTTGTAGATCACTCCCAACTAGATTGGTCGTCGTATTTTGTGCAAAAATGTAAATCTATTTATTTGATGGTGCAGAAAGTCAGGTGTATGAGTAGCTGATGAGAAAGGTTCGGATCCTTCTCATGCATCTACAACTACAGTAAACCATGCCAATTTTCAGATCTCACGATCCAATCAAGGACATAAACCTCCACAATTTGGATTAGGAAACTACTTCCACAGCCAGATTGACCGGAAAGGTCCGGAGAAATGAGATCTTGTTCCTTCTTTGCTTTGCTTGCTAATCTTGAAATGTCCGTGCAGTCCTTCTCACAATGTCTTCCGCGCCTGTCAGGCTACATTGAATTTGACCGACTTAAAATGCGGGCACTCAAAAGTAACATTTATGAATTAAAGTTCGTGCGGGAACTCGTAAATGAAATGGGATGTGAGTGTGAAGGAGAATTCATTATGGTCTGATCACTTTGTCTTGGTTGAATTTAGCCTAATGATTAAAACGGCACGAACGTTATAAATGCTGGACTACTATCCTTTAATGTTGTGTCCATATTGCATCATGTAGTTTTTTTGGTGTAAGCAAGGTGGGGTTAGGTATTACCCTATCAGAATTAAAGCCGGCATACCCTCGCAAGGAACTCTTGGCCTTATGCTTCAAAATTTTAAACAATTCAAAAAACCTAAGCTTTTGTTGGTGCACAGATAAAGTCGTCATCTGAAGTTGGTTCAGCTTTTTACATATAAAGTTAAATAATTGAATGAGACAAAATGTTAAGGAAGGTTGGGAAGTGAGGTCATCTAATTGAAGCGTAAATGAAGGTTTAAGGGTTCTTCATATGATGTGTAAATGTGCTGCCATAACGACAATCCTATCAACACTGACTTAGTGTGTGGTTAAAGCCAGTTTAAGGGTTCAGTTCAACTGATAAAGAAATATGATGGCACTTACAACTTTTACAAAAGTTAGCAACTTTATGGCATGTGAGTGATCTCGTTTTCTTCTACCCAAATTTATTTGTGGTCTTGACTTTCAACAGAATAAGCAAAACATCATTAAACACAAATGTTGCCAAGCTCTCAAGATCAACAATACCTTCCACCGAACATGGCTGATCCCATCGGCTTAAATCGCGACCATGGTCCATCGATAAGAGAAACGTTTGGTGGGGAAGTGTGTCCAACTGTGATGGAAGCAAGAAAAAGGAGAGGAAGAAAAGGTCGCAGCAGCGTGATGCCTTTACGGAATAAATGCCCTGCTGCGTCTGCGGCTGCCAAGGCAAAGGTGCAGACGCAATCCCAAATCATTCATAGTCCCTTTACCTTTTTCCACATTTCCAACCCCCTATACGCGCTGCTCCATTTACCTCTTTCTCTCCCTCTCTCCCTCTCGGACTCGAAGGGGACGGATGGGCTGCAAGCTCAACAGGAAAACAGAACAGAGAAGTGAACTTTTGACCATCTTTGACTGTCATGGAGTCCGCCATTGATGGCCGATCCTCAGCCAACCAACATACGTGTAATGGTAAAGCCAACTTACTTAGCGAGCTGCATTCCCTCTCTTTCTGTCCCTCCTAAACTCGAATAGCAACTCTCTTCTTTTTTAATTAAGCACCAAAGAAGTGAAGTGAGATCAAGTGAGGAAGACCTCTCTTTTTGGAGGAAGGGGTGTTGGGTTTCTGGGATGGTACGGACCGCAAGTCCCTTTCTTGCCTTTAACTTCACGCTACGTTTCATGATCCATGACCGATTTGTCGTCCGGTCATGCAAAAATTTTAATTCCAAAAGGAAAAAACTGGAACAGTGAAAAGGAAAGAAAGAAACGGGAAAAAGAAAGGGAGCAGGAAAAGGGAAAGTTGCGGAAAAGGCGAAGAAGAAAAGGCATGCATGCAGAGCAAGACAGCATCTAACGCCATTATTGAGGGAGAAGAAGGAAGGGCACAAGAGTCAGGCCATCCCTTGATGGTACCCAAATTGCCCTTCCGTCTTGTCCCTCTGCATGGTGTACTTACAAAAATTCTGCAGTTGGGTATTCTCTAATGTTTATCATCTTTTCTCGTCAAATAATCATTCCTCTTCTTCATCATCTTCTTGGTGCATTCCATTCCTGAACTTGTCTGACAAATTCAAAAGGAAAAGGGCGGTGTGAAAACCAAAAACATGCCGCATCATATTAGAGCTGGGCGTTCACGTACTCAAAGATTCTCCGACGAATAAAGCTGATAGAGTCCAGTGGAAAAATAAAGGTTAAAAGTTAAAGAAAAGAGCAAAAGATCGGTGTTCAAAAAGATGCAGTGTAATTCTCTCATAATTATCTATGCAGCTTTTTAGTTGCATTAGAAAAACAATATTTGAAAAGGAAAAAAATTCAACATATAGAGCATCGTAACTGTCATATACTGCGGAATGCATAAGCGCCTTACTCATGCAACCCAGGATGAGCTCATGATCCAAGTAGTCCTCCCTTGCACATCTATTTGGTACGCACTTTCTCCCTTGCTTTAGCTTTAGATAAAGAAAAAGGTGGAGGAATGGTTGATGCACCATCCACAGGCCGTCATGGGGAGCGTGCAGCATGGGCTGTGTGTGTTTTGCCCTTCTTAACCCGCTCATCAGGTTTCTGCTCAATTAGCAAAGCACCCGAAAAATGCATCTGACATTTGTGGTACAACTAAAAGAGAGGAATGTCGTGGAGTGTTCGACTTGTGTTTTGCTCATTATAGCCCTGTAAATGAACGACCAAATGTCCATAATTTGTCTCATTTGCGTACTATTTGTATTGCTTTCATATATATATATATATATATATATATATAATGGGGGTAGGTAAGAGAATAGAATGGAGACTCATGAAAGAAAACGCCATATGAAAGAGGCCAAAAGCCTGATATGGACTGTTGGGAAGGAATAGTGAGAGGGATGGGGGAGTGAGGTAAAAGAGGAAGCTTGCTTTTTCAAGAGCGCATGCCTTCTATGCGGACAATGTTTTTCCCCATCTTATATGGCTCTCCTTTTCAAGCTAGTCGACATGGATTCTCCCTGCCAGTACAAACACACACCACTCCTACACACACATAAGCGCGCGCATATGAACGGCGGGAAAGAGAGGGGCGTGCCGTTCTGCGTTGTGGTACTTTGTGTTTTTTCCTTTTCCTCAAATTGCCAAAGATCTACAAATCTTTCGATGACCACAAAGTAATAAAAGCAGCTCAACGATTAAAATCGATATCTACGACTTTGTTTAGATAGGCCTAGAAATAGACTTACAATCGTGTTTCCGTGATTCAGTTTTTCGAGGCGCTTTAATGATAGAAACAATCATGTTTTTAGTGCTAAAAGCTCTGGAATATCGTGTTTATAAACGAGGGGAGTGGGTGCATTAACAAAATACTATTGTTCGCTACCTTAAACTCTTCATCACTTTTCGTATCACTCAAAGGCTATAAGCGTAGGGCATGAAACAAGGCAATTCTTTATTCTTCCCAAAGAGAATGTTTTTCTTTTTGCATGAGAACAAGAACACAGGACCAAGGAGCAGGAAGTGTGGACATGTCAGTTTCCAAATCAATCAACTTGTATATGCTAATTATTATAGTACTGCAGCACAGAAAAGAGCTTTGTGCCTGCCCCACCCTTTTTTGCCGGTTTGGCAGTCATGTCTCCTCTCTGTATGTGCCTTTTGAACACATTTCCCTAGAAAATGGACGCGACGGGCCAACACTTTCCTCGTTTACTGTCCCTAATTACCGCTGTGAACCTCGACACGGATTCGTTTCCATCACCACAAAAGTACACTCCAGACCGCATAACCCTCTCTTATTCGGACCTAGTAAAGATACGTGCCCACAGTGCGGATAAGCGCAACTGTTGGACCTCAGTTTGACTGGTGAAATAGCAAGTATTCGAACTAAGTGTTCACTACAATGGGGCTTCGAGGGCAAGGATTATTTATTAGCCCTCGTTGGTTCCCATCACATTGGACCAATTAACGGGAAAATCTAAGCATCATGATTCTTCATGTTCAGCATTCCCTTGGAACAGTAAACCTGCATACGCACCATCAGCCAACTCATTCCCATTGTTCACCAGGAATTAAAGGCAGTCATGCGATGACAAGGCACAATCCACCATCAAGTATTGCAATGCCAAATGGCACCTAGGTTGGTTCACGCAGTAGAACAGACATGTGAAATCTATAACATGAATTTTCACAACAAAGCTAAAGGACGCACTGAGGTTTGATAAGAAAAATATTACGTTTTTGTAATACATTCTTCAAGCGTGTTTTGGAAAACATAATATTCTTGTTCTACAAAACATGTTATAGTTACATATTTGCGTCGAGTGTTTAACTATTTAGATCTAAGAATAACATCCATAATTACATCATATTCATGGAACAAGAACATACTATTAAATCATGTATTTTTGACAAATTCTCCAAGAATACATGTTCTAATCTAACGCCTCTGAAGAATTGATACAGATAGGATTCTAAAAAAAAGGAGCGACAGTACCCCCATGGTTTCAATCAGTCAACATCCCATAAATGTACAGGGTTTCACTATTGCTCCATCAAACATACAGCTAATCAACTAACTGAAAACTATTATTATCAATTTGATGATTAAACATCTTAACCGAACCTGCCGTTAAACTAATTTCTTCCCTGATCTCCTTGGTGTCATTAAATATTATGTATTCCTTCAAATGCCTGATGCACAGGCAACAAGATAACTCACCAAAACTGTGAGAAAAATCTGGGCTTATCTAGCTAATACACAAACTGGAGGTAGGAGAGCAAAAGAGATATATTAAGTAGAGGCAATTCCTAGTGAGATATTGATCTACCCTCCTTCCTCCCCAAATGCCGCACAGGAGATTTGGTTTTCGTTTCTGATTGTACATCCTCTTTGCTCTTAAAGATTTCCTGTTTAAGGCGAGGTGTAATTCTCAAAGGGTGAGCTTCGGTGTTGAACACCCACTCATCAAAGGAGATGACATCTGGTGGTGAGAACAGAAGATAAAGATATTTAAGCGTCTCTGCAAGGAAAAAGCTTTGCATCATATCATCCTTTACTCCTGTGTTCACCTGAAGAAATTGCAAGAACATTTTGTAAGATAATGAAATAGTAGCTGAAACCAAGTTCTCGTTAAAGAAAAAGCAAATGTCTGGAGTTTTCTTTTCGTATCCTGTATAGATGATCACAGTTGGAAATTGTTGGATTGTGTTTCTAAGGGGAGAACCAAATCATAATCAATTTAAATTCAGGGCAGCTATTTGAAGTCTTAAAGGAACACTTCTGCTTTCTCATTGTCTGCTTTTTGTGGAAAGAATTTTTTTTTCAATTTGCCAAGTACGATGGCCAGAAGAAAAAGCATGCCAATAACTTGAAAAAGGGGGAATGAGAAGAAAACA
The DNA here is from genome assembly GCF_008831285.2 of Nymphaea colorata. Taxonomy (NCBI): domain Eukaryota; kingdom Viridiplantae; phylum Streptophyta; class Magnoliopsida; order Nymphaeales; family Nymphaeaceae; genus Nymphaea; species Nymphaea colorata. The sequence continues at coordinate 15,450,203 of NC_045140.1, forward strand.
GTTTTTCTATCTTAGACCCATCTTGGAGCATGTCAAAACATGACACAGTAGGAGAGAGAAAAAGTTGTACTGCAGTATGTCAATGCATGACCCACTAAGAGAGGAAAAACTGAAACAAATTAATGAAGACCAGACAGGGTAGAGATGGATTACATCTCTAAGCCCAACATAGCCTGAATCAATTCTTGAGTTCTTTTCAAATGCTTGAAAAATATTCCACCCCCATTCCTGATATGTCTTGTTTCCAGTCAAACGCCAGAGGTACATAAGTGACTCAACAGTCTCAGGACGCAGTATATTCCATGATGTACCAACACTCATGTCCTGCAATTTGAAATTTGGATGGAGTGAATATGCAGATGAAATAACATCAGAACTCAAAAAAATGAAATGACAAACCTGTCCTCCATGGAAGTAGTAATTTTCTCCAGCCAATTTTGTGGGTGTGGACTGGTAGAAGTTGTAACAAGTCCAAGCAAGCTGCAGAAAAACAAATGTTCTGAGCTCAATTTACTTCCTAATTCTAAACTATGCCCCAAATGCCTGAACAAGGAAGAATATTATGCACACGAACCACAAAGAGAAAAAACAGAACTAGGCATTTCACAGTCAAATTTGACAAAACTCTTAAACCAACAGCATCATAGTTTCCAAGCAAGACAACAAATGTATTACATATTTGAGTGGAAATAGTACCTCTTTCGCGAGTGACATAAATTTTGCGGCATCTTCAGGACCATAACCAAATGATCCTAAAGCTATCATTCCAGGAGCAAAGCATGCTAACTCGTCCATCTTGTAAAAAGGAACACAACAATCTCAGAACAGGTGGGAAAGAAGCCTTATAATGATGCTGAGTTCCTTGACTGAAGGATGTTTAGGACATTCCTACCTTATCTGACAGTGAATCACCATTTTTCTCACAGATATATGAGAAAGAAGAAGGTGTAGATTTCTTGACCAAGCTCAGCAGACCTTTCATTGAAGTCTCCCACATCTGCCTACAGTCAAATGCATGATCTAGTTAACTACCATCTACATATAAAAATTTGTGTATGTCACCACCAAAACAGAAGGCAGCTTTCATGGAACATAGAAATTCACACACTATTTAGTTGCATTTTATTAAGTCAACAAGCTAAAAAACTAAAAAAGAAAAGAGAAAACTATTCTGTAACATGAACAAACAGTTACCTGTAATGTCTTACAGCTTCAGTTTTGTTCCCATGTAACCAGACTTTAAGCAGATACTCATAGAAACTGTAAGAACAATTACAACAAGAAAACAATTATCATTTGTCTTAAAAATATGGTTTATCAACCTTTCAGATATCTTAAAATGTCATATCCAACACAAAGAGCAAGTTAAGCATATCTCCAGTTGCTTAAGAACAAGAAGAGTGATATCATCCAAAGCCATTTAAATGACATAGTAAAATGGAAGGAATATATATGCAATTTTCATATCTTCATTGACTACTAAAGTAGAAAATAAAGATGATATTCAGAAAGAAATAAGAGTACACTCTAAGAACATGCTAAGAATGTGTCCTTGTCTTCAAACAATCACATATTCACATTCATTCTCTTTTCTGAATTTTGAATTTTTACTGATGTTTTTGTAAGAAAATTAGTAGAAACTCAATTTTTCTTAGTTTCATTGTTTTCCATATTTATAGTTTTCTGAATTCTCGAAAGTTTCCCAAAAGAAACAAACTTCTCAATTAGCACCCAAGAAAAGCCTCATGATAAAACACAAGAATATAATTTGGGACATATATATATATATATATATATATATATATATATATATGTTACTGTTTATAGAGTATGTGGACTATATAACTATGAAAACTGTTTATGAACTGTCTCAACTTGATTCATCGTTCATAACATGTCACATGTTAATAATAATTAGTATTTTGACTATAAAACACCCCCTAAGTTTGGGCCATCAACAAGCTACCACCAAACTTTTGGAAGTCAACAAATAGCCGCCTAAGGTTTCATATAAATTTTTGGAAAGCCGCCTCGACACCAAAAAATATTAAAATAAAGTAAATGACAAAAATATCCTTTTATATACACTATTTAAAAAACAAAAAAAATAAAAAGAGACGGAATCTGCTGCCAAGGAAGTGGAATTCTTCGACAAAATTCCCACAACCACAGCATGCAGAGAGCTGCTTTTCTCTTTTGCTCCTTCCAACCCATCTCCCTCCACCGTTGAGGGACCCAAACCCCTTCCCTCCCCTCCCTTTTCCTCCCTTGTTCAGCTCCAAAAGTTAGGCAGTAGTTTGTACCTGGCCCAAAACTTACATGGTGATTTGGAATTTTCTTAATTAATTTATACATGACATCTTATGAACCATCAATCAAATTCATTGGATTGTTCATAATCAATTCACACAGCCTTTATCTTTACTTAGTCAATTCTCTCTCTCTCTTTCTTTGTGTATCAATATATATGCACAAAGAGAGGGACAGAGAGAGATATTAAAAACAGCCAGCTACCTTTATGGCTGGATGAAATTTTTTTTATTCTGTGCTGCTAAAAACTGTCACAAAAGGTGCATTTGCAATAGCACTTGCTTAGCCACAGTTTTCAGCAACATAATGCACGCAACAGTCTTTAGTGACACAATTTAAAAAAAAAAATCCAGCCACAGAGGTAGCAGGCTGTTTAATTTTTCTGTGTGTATATCTATATAATATATATATAAGCTCTCCCCTTATGCCAGCTATTTGGCGTAAGGGGTACGATAACTTCTCAACGTCCGATCACTCATGACCGAACGTTCAGTTTTTTTTTTTTTTAAAGTTTTTTTTTTTGTTGGGGGTGGTCGGAGACAATCGTCGGCGCCTCCCCATTCCGACAGCCTCCATCGCCTTCTGGCAAGCGACAGTGGCTCGCTAGCGTCTACTGCGTGAGCATTCAATCATGCTTTTCGGATGCTCGTTTTTTATTTTATTTTTTTGGGCTTTTTGGATAGTGGAGGCGGTGGTCAGTGATAGTTGTCCCCACCTTCCCATTCTGACAGCCTCCACCCCTTTCAGCGAGCGATAGTGGCGCACTGGCGAGCAATGCGTGAACACCCGATCGTTTGTAATTAGACGCTCAACCAAACGACAATGGAGAAGGTTGTTGCCTCTCCATTCTGGCAACCCCTGCCCCCTTTCGCTCACCAAAGGGCGTGATCGGATGCAATGGCCTGCCAACAAGCGGAAGGGGGCAGCAGCCTGCCACAGAATCAAGGTGGCGATTGGATGAAGGGTGATGACCTCTCCTCCCCATTCTGGCAGTATTGGGGCAAATTTTGCGTAAAGAGGCTGAGGCCTCCCTTCTGCATTGCCGATGCTCACCGGAGCTTCGCCTGCTGCGAGCAAGGCCCCAGCAGATATCATCGGTGGGGAAGAGGAGAGGCCTCAGCCTCCCCTTCTTGAGGGCGTCGAGGAGAGCCTCCCTGACGCTCTCGTATTTCTTTTTTTTCATTAATATGGATCATCCGATCAAAAAGATCAGACGTTCCAGAGTGTATATATATATATATATATAAGTTGTCTGACCAATTCAATCGATGGTTCACATGGTGCCACGTATAAATTGTTTGTTCAAAAAGTCTGACAGCTATAACTTTGAAAGAGCAACTCAAATGTGACATCATGTGAACCTTTAACAAAATTAATGAATCATATTTACCATATATTCTACTATTATAGATTTAATTTGTCTCTCTCTCTCTCTTCATATAAGTAAAGAGATAGTGATCGAATATTGTTGCCCCAAGCTGGTTTTTGTTCTCATATTCCCCAACCCCAAAATCATTTGATCAATTGATCATATGGATAACAACATAACGTGACCTACATAGTTCACTTTAACAAATAAAAACATTTGAAGCACATAACTGGAAGGTGTAATCGGGATTATTAAGAGCATAAAAAAAGAACGGCTCACAGTGCATCAAAATTTGATGGGATAAAAATTACAATGTAAAAAATGATATGTAACAAAAACTTTATGTTGAATCTATCTAATGTCACTATATCAACTATCAAGTGAAGCAATTATCTTTTAAGCTACAGTGCACACTAGAACCTGGGGGAAACCATATATAGAGTATTTACATCTATGCTCATGAAAAAATTACCATGGTGTCTTAAGTGCACTGCAGTGTTGCTGAATATAGTTTTTTTCACAAAACCAACCACATGCATGCTCATTGAAAAAAGAAGAAAAGTAAATCAATGTAAATATCTTGTTCCATAGGGATTTACAAAAGTGCCTAGCCCCTAGTTCATATTGTTGAAGCATGTAAAGATGGGTCTTGGGACCAGGTTTGGGTCCAGACCCGATCCAGCTTGTAGCCATTGTTGGACCTTCCTTAAAGACTTGTAACCCTAATTTCTGAAGTGAATGAAGTTTTAAGAGAGAGAGTGTCTGGCGGCTAGTGGGCACCAGACCTCCTCACCCGTGGTTTTTTCTCCCTCTCGTTGAGGGTTTTCCACGTTACATCCGTGTTCTTCTCGCTTTCACTGTTTCTACATGGTATCAGAGCCGTGACTAGATTGTGAAAATTTTTGCCGGCCGTGAAGTTCCGGCCCTGACCTTTCCATCACTCGCTGCTCTTATTCCACCGCCGCCACCGCTTCCATTGTTGCTACCGATTCTGGCTGCTCTTGCTGCTGGTTTCTGGCTGCAGCCCAGCATCGTTGCCCAGCTCACGCCCGTTGTGCTCCATCGCCAGTGCAGCTCAGCTCCGCCTTCTCTGTCGTCGCCCTAAGTCCCCGTCGCTCAGCATCTGTCAACGCCTAGCGTCGTCCATCGCTCAGCGCTCACCGTCGCCTGCCATTTTGTGCTCCGTTGCTGTTGCTCGAGGCCTCCCTTACTGTTTGCCATCGTCTGGTGTGTGCCGGTTGCCGCTGTTCTCTTCCTGCCCGTGGAGATCTGTCGCACTGATCTGTCAGCTCCCTGCATCACCACCCAACATCGTCCCATCTGCTATTCTCGGTTGCCGTTTGTTGTTCCTTCTTTGTGTCTGTTTCTTGGTTAGGCCTTTTTTGCTTTGGTGAACCCGACATGGTGGCGGATTCTCATATGGGGGAGTGGATTCTTGACAGTGGTGTTACCAACCACATGACTGGCGATCCTAAGGTATTTCATGAGTATAATCTTTCGTTAGGAAAGGAACGGATGTCTCTTGCCGATGGTTCCTCTATTTCTGTGGCTGGAAAAGGGAGTCTCTCACTTTTGAACAAGTACTTAGTCCACAATGCTCTATATGTTCCTCATCTTCCCTTGAACCTCTTGTCGGTTAGCAAGATTACAAAAGAGTTGAATTGTGAACTTATTTTTTTTGCTGATCGCTGTGTTCTGCAGGACTTGGTGACAAGGAAGAGGATTGGGATTGGTTTGTTTTCTGAAGGGCTATATCGTTTACCTATGCGTGCCGCTACTGCCCTCATGACAGCCGCCAGCAAAACAACGAAGAGTAGAGAGGACTCCCTTTAATCGATTTTGTGTTGGCATGAGCACCTTGGACACCTTCTTTTTGGAATTCTAAGACAATTATTTCCTGATTTGTGTTCCAGGTTAGATATGACTATGGTGTCTTGTGATGTCTGTCACCTGGCCAAACATGTTAGGGCTTCATACCATGTGTCTACCCATCGTTCAAACGAGGTGTTTGTCATGATTCACTTTGATGTGTGGGGGCCTTCGAGAATTCCTTCTTGTCATGGTTTTCAGTATTTTATCACCTTTATAGATGATTGTTCTCGTAACACCATTGTTTATTTGCTGAAAGACCGTAGTGAAGTTTCTACTGTCATAGAGACTTTCATTGCTTATATGGAAACTCAATATGAAGCATTTGTTAAGACCTTTCGGTCTGACAATGCTCGTGAGTATACGTGCCAGTTTGTTGATAGCTTCTTTCGGAAAAAAGGAATTGTTCATGAAACTTCTTGTAGTTATACTCCTCCTCAAAATGGAGTTGTTGAAGGAAAGAATCGCCAGTTACTGAATATGTCTCGGACACTTCTTTTTCAACGTCATGTTCCAAAAAAATATTGGGGGATGTTGTGTTGACCAGTGCGTATCTAATTAACCGTATGCCTAGTCGTGTGTTGAATGGGCAGACGCCTCACTCTATGTTACCGGGGAGTCGTGAACCTTTCTCTCTTCCACCTATAGTTTTTGGATGTGTTTGTTTTATTCACAATCACAGTCCTAATATTAAAAAACTTGATCCTAGGTCGGTTAAGGGCGTTTTTCTAGGTTATTCTCCAACTCAAAAAGGATATAAGTGTCGAGACCCTTCCACAAGTCGTGCCTCTGTTACCAAAGATGTCACCTTCCTAGAACATGCTTCATATTTTGGAATACAAGAAGGAAGAGATTGAAGTTACTAACCCTCTAGAGCACAATAAGGATGATGGATGTTCAACTGTGGATAAGGAGGGACGTGATCGTTTGTTTGGGCAGGTTTGCTCTAGGCGAAAGTGGCCTGCGGCAAGACCCATTGATGAAGCTGACCAAGCAATGCCCTCTGGTGACAAAAATCCTACTCCAAATCCTAATGCTACTCCTTCCCTGGATGACCCGAGTCGTGCCCAAGAGATGTCAGTTGAAGTACTCAGGCAGAGGCTGAAAGTGAAGATTTACCTATTGCTCTTAGAAAGGGTGTCAGGTCATGTACTCAACACCCTATTGGTAATTTCATATCTTATTCTAAACTGAGCAAAGATTACAAGTGTTTTGTATCTTCTCTTTCTTTGGCTGTGATTCCCAGGACTGTTGCTGAAGCAAGGTGATTCCAAGTGGGCTGATGCGATGCAAGAAGAAATGGAAGCCCTGAGAAGAAACATGACATGGGAAGTTGTAAAGATCTTTGAGGCAGCTCACTTGGTTGGATCCAAATGAGACTACACCATCAAATACAAACCAGATGGAAGTGTTGAAAGATACAAAACTCGTCTTGTGGCCAAGGGGTTTAGTCAGAAATATGGAATTGATTACTTGGAGACCTTTGCTCCAGTTGCGAAAATGAAGACAGTTAGAGTTGTTATTTCCCTAGCTGTGATGAAGGAGTGGAGGATGTACCAACTGAATGTTAAGAATGCATTTCTCAATGGCGATCTCGAAGATGAAGTGTATATGCATATGCCCCCAGGATATGAAGAACCAGAAAAATGTTGTAAACTAAAAAAGGTTTTATATGGCCTCAAGCAATCGCCCAGAGCATGGTTAGAACGACTCAGACGAGTAATGCAACGTTATGGCTACAATCAAGGGAATGGAGACCACACTCTGTTTGTGAAGAGGAAAGAAGGGAAAGTCACTTTGTTACTTGTTTATATGTGGATGACAACAGGTGATGATGAGGATGAAATCACAAAGCTAAAAGTGTTACTGGCCGCCGAATTTGATCTAAAGGATCTTGGTAAACTGAGGTACTTTCTTGGTATTGAGATTTATAGGTCCAGTACCGGCCTTGTGTTAAATCAACGGAAATACACACTAGATCTATTGGAGGAGACCGGTAAGCTAGGGTGTAGACCAGCTTCTACTCCTCTTAATGTTGGGCACAAGTTGAGCCTTAGAGATGGGGAGTTGCCCTGTGAAGAAACCAAAGGAAGATATCAACGTCTTGTTGGGAAGTTGATTTATCTTACCCTCACTCGATCAAATATCACTTTTGCTGTGAATGTACTGAGTCAATTCATGCATGCCCCGACTGATATACACTTAAAGGCTGTGGACAAAATATTGTGCTATTTGAAGAGGAATCCTGGCAATGGGCTCTTATATGTGAAACAAGAGTCTGTTGAGATCGAAGGGTATTCTGATGTTGACTGGGCAAGTTGTGCTGATACTAGAAGGTTTACCTCAGGGTATTGTGTCTACTTGGGAGGAAACCTTGTTATCTGGAGAAGCAAGAGGCAAGATGTGTGTTCTCGATCTAGTGCAGAGACTGAGTATAGAGCTATTGCTATGGGAGTGTGAGTTACTATAGCTGAAAATATTGCTAGCTGATATCGGGATAGAGATTGGAGGACCTATGAAGATGTACTGTGACAACAAGACTGCAATCAACCTATCTAATAACCTTGTACTACATGACAGAACAAAGCATGTTGAGATTGATCGCCACTTTATCCGTGAGATGATTGATGCTAAAGAGTTAATCTTACCTTACATAAAGTCTGAAGACCAAACCACTGATGTTCTGACTAAAGCTCTATCTTCAACTTCTTTTGAGAGAATGTATCCAAGTTGGGCATGTTTGATATGTATGCCCAACTTGAAGGGAAGCATGTAAAGATGGGTCTTGGGACCGGGTCTAGGTCCAGACCTGATCCAGCTTGTAGCCCTTGTTGGGCCTTACTTAAAGACTTGTAACCCTAATTTCTGAAGTGAATGAAGTTTTAAGAGAGAGAGTGTCTGGCGGCTACTGGGCACCAGACCTCCTCACCCGTGGTTTTTTATCCCTCTCGTTGAGGGTTTTCCACGTTACATCCGTGTTCTTCTCGCTTTTACTGTTTCTACACATATAACCTTATATATATTTAAAAAATATATTTTCAAGGTTTCCAAACATGGAAATAACATCCATGTGGTTACTCATGCAGAAAACACATCCACAAAGATATCCCACTAAAGTTCATTGCACTTTGCTCTCTATCTCTCTCCCTCTCTCTCTCTATGTGTGTGTGTGCGTGTGTGTGTGTGTGTGTAGGCGTATGTGTGAGTGTGTGCACACGCATAGAGAGAGAGAGGCACACGTTGAAGGTTCCTTTTACTTAATCCAAGTAATTAGATCCATATGTCATTCTTTATTTGCAACCATACTTGGGATTTACATCAATTTCACAGAAAACTTGACTTTGAAATAAAGTTTTTGGCACCATATTAATCTTTTCCTTTTTTGACATGGATAGTGGATCAGGTTGCCTGTGAGTGACCTTGTGAACGCAAAACAACACAAGAACCACTATGTAGAGCAAAACAGCAGGACAATATATGTGATAATTAATTAAATCAAAAGACACTTTGACTAGCATGTCCGTCACGATGACATGTCCTAGTTTTCCACAAAAACTGGTCGTATGGATATGATATTCATTTTCCACGTTTTTAAACAAACTGGTGAGATGGATATGATCACCATGTCTAAAAATTTACGAATGAACATGAAAAACATGTTCCCTGATATATATATCCAAGCTTTCATTGGTCATATAGATATTATCTCCATGTAAAAAGAAAAAATCAAGGATCTACACAAAATTATGTTTCCTGATTCCTATATTATAGACAAAAACATTTGGATCTGATTCAAAAAATTGAGAAAACACAAACAACAACATTCAGATCCATTTAAAAAAATTGAGAGAACACAACTTTATGTTCATTCCTATGTTTCTTTCAGGGAAGTCTCATCTGGAAGGTTTTTCTTATTGAAATCACATCTGTATGGTTTGCTTCATGAAGAACTTGGGAGTGGCCTAGAAACCTTATGCAAGTGAGTACATGAATCAAAATAAGCTCCAGAGCAAACACACAAACTCTAGCAGGCTTTTCTACTTGTATCCAAGCATAATAAAAAGGTGAAAAACTTAGACTAACATGCATAAATTACAAACTCAACACTTAAAGTTCAAATACAGAAAAGCAACCAACACAGATTCAAGGGAAAAATTAAAATAAAAGAAGTACTAGCAGAACTCCGTACCTGTCACCCATAGCACCAAACGTGATTGTCCCATGTGAAGGTTGTCCTGTGTGAGGATTAATGTATATTGGAAGCAACCCATCACTAGGGAAAACTTTTGCAAGCTGATCTATGACGTTTTCTACCTGCACAGGAAGATCAAAAGATAGATCTCAACCTAAAGCAAATGAAATCAGAGTTGTTCTGCTCACAGAGCAGGAAAGGAGTCATTTAAAACAAAATTCAATGTAAGCCAAATTGAGAGGCACATGGACATAACACAGTCATGCTACACCCAAAAATATCGACCAGCAAACTGTGAAACCCACAGAAAATATGCTCCCATCCAATTTTCTTCTATCTTAATCGCTTTCGAACAATTGACAAAACGATTTTCCTAAAAGTAGGCCATGAACATTATTAATATGTAACTAACAAAGAAATGTATAGATATCTAGTGACAAATTGAAGAATTATGGACTTTTAAGCCCCACAACATAGATGATCATTAGTAAAGTAACTACCCCTTAATTTAACCCCCCATATTGATCTCAAAAATTGATTTGCAATCATCTCCTAGAAAAATTCAAGTTATGAAAAAGTTGCATTCAAGACATGGCCGCAAACCTTTTGCTGATATCTTGGGTCTCCTGTCCTCTCAGATAAAACAATGAATTCTAGTTGCTCAGTTCCAGAATCTGCTAAGATGCTATTGCCCTGTTGATGAAGAACTTGTCAGTTAAACAGTTCGGCTTAAATAACATAGAGAATTTTGGCGAAACCATTCTAATAACTGGCATTAGCCGCATGAACATAATTCATGAATAACTGGTGGCATTGGAAGAGATAAAGCTATTAAACCTGAATTAGCATCGGGTTGACAAAGAGATTCCAAAGTAAAACAAATATAAATATGGATATGTTAAGATTTCAAATTTCAAGATAGTCACCTTGTTATAAAGAAAATAGAAATGGAAATCACGTTCACAAATTTCAAGATAGTTTCCTGGTTTGTGGTTGAACATGGAGATTCTGCCCCCTGCTTCCTAGGAATCAGAGTTACCATAAGTGGCCCCAATAATAATGCACTTACCTATGTCGCACGGACTTTTCACAAAAGAGTAAGCACCCGTGTAGACACGACATGGGTGCAAGTGCGGACGCGGATGAGGATCCACAACTGCATCCTCTCTTATTCACTTTGACAATTTTCTCTCCTCTTCTTTTTCTTCTTTCTCTCCCTCTCTTTCTTTATTTATTGTAATAAAAGTAAAAAAAAAAAAAAGACAGATTAAGATAAAAAGCATATATATATATATATATATATATATATATATATATATATATATATATATATATATATATAATTTATTTATTTATTTACAGTTATATATATAATAAATATATGTATATACACCATGGCCGCACCTCCGCACCCAAATTTTTTTAGATATGCCACACCCACACCCTGCATTCATGTGACATAGGTACTTATTGTTATATTTTTTATGAGAAACCCTCTTCCCCAGAAAAATTGAAATTTGAAATTTGCTCGCAAACACTCTATATATCCCATCTCTATAATTGGATGCAGTGTTATCATATCGCATACATATCGTATAGGTTTAAAAAACCTATTTCAGACTTTTCTTTTATATTACAGACACAAGAATTTGAACATACCACAGTAGTTTGGATATAATAGAGAACTATGTCGTACAGATTCTTTAGGAACTTGTTGCACCTGTGTTACACCTACTCTGGGTGCTGTGGAGGTCCAGGTGTGTTGACAACTCACCAAATCCAATCGGCAGCCCATGACAAGGCACACAACTGCAACTTGTGCACATCAGAGTTTCTCCCAAGCTGTGTTGTCAAATGAGTCATAGATTCACTCATTGATTAGCTTCGTCTAGACCTTATGCATTGCTACAAAATATTTCTAAATTTTGTTTTGCTTTTGAGGTTAAAAAATGAATGTGTGTGGGTGCCCCACCTACTCCCTTAATTTTTTCAGAATGTCACATCAACACTCACATCTCTATCTATCTTAGAGATGTACAGAAGAGAAAGAACTATGAAGAGGCATATCACAAATTAGGGTGGTAACATTCACAGCCCGTATAAAAAAGAAATGAAACTTTGTCAATGACTGTATGCAAAAAAGAGAATAGATGATCAAATAAGAAAAATCATGATCCACAAAGTTCCTCCAAATAAATCAGTATCTGGTATGAACTTATTGAAGAACCACAAAAGATTGCCATCAGTTCTACACTTCTATAAATTCAGTAGAAAAAGAAGACAGGAAATACCCCAGCCCATCCTAAGTTGTATGCACGTCCACTTGCCAAATTAATCCGGTTATAAGGAATCCCTGAAGGAGTATTCCAAGCAGGAAGCAATCTGTCTGCAATTTCTTTTGCTTTTCCAAGAAATAGCTTGTCACCTGAGAGATCATATGCACTGAGGAGTCCGCCAACAACTCTGAAATCCATATATATTGTGAAATCAAATACTAAACTAAGAGACAAGCATCAGACGTAGCGCCTTGCGATATACCTTTCAAGTTTCAACAACAAAAAGAACCCTACAATTTAGACATCTAAAAATTAAACCTTACAAAGCAACCTTATGGTTGTCTCAAAAACACTAGCTTCACACTCCTTATTGAAGTCCAGAGAATGTGCAATCCATCTGTAGCCAAATGACAGAATAAGTCACAATATTAGAATATAAAAGCAGGCTAGAAAGGTAACAGAAATAGATCATACCAGAGAAGCAACTACCATAAAGTTACATTGTAATCTCATGCTGGAATCAAAGTACCAGACAAAGACAAAATATCAAAGAAAATGCAGTGAAAGTAAACCTTTAGTTTGACACCAAGTAAAAGCCTAGGAGGTCAGGATTAAAAGCTATGTCACATGCAATTTTCAAAAAAGGGACAGCACCCACATCAACGCAACATGGGGGTGGGTGCGTAAGTGAGTGCGGCTTCGACACGCACCCGAACCACATCCTCTCTTATTCACTTGAAAATTTTTTTTTCTCTCTCTTTCTTTTTCTTCTCTCTCCCTTCCCCTCTTTCTTTATTTATAATAATAAAAGTATAAAAAAAAAGGATGCATTAAGATAAAAAGCAAGCACCCCCACACCCAAGTTTTTTGAGATGTGCCATGCTGGCACCCGCACTCCACATACATGTGACATAGATTAAAAGTTTACAAAAATTCAAATTGCAGGAAAGAAGATTCAACATAAATCCATTAAAAAGCAAACAGATAAAAGCATATTTGAAACGTCACACATGGTATATCTGAAAACATCTTTTGAGAATAAAATCACAATATAACACCAAAGATCTGAGTCAATCTCACTCTTTAGCCTTTTGGAACTCTTTGTCTAGGCCCATTATGTACAATGTATCAAGGGAATCCACAATGGTTGCTCCAAGGCCACAAAAGCTATTGGTGCCGCTCTTGGATTGTGGCTGGAAATGTTAAACAAAAAAGCTTAGTGTAAACAACTAGTTGTTAATATGGTAGCAGCAACTCGAGAACAAAAGTTAGCATAAGAGAAGGTAACACAGATTATTGCACATGTAAATGGAGAAGCTTCCAATGGAGCTAGATGAAAGTCATCAAACATTTGGAGAACACACCAGACAGCTTCTTCACATGAGCATTACATATTTAGCAACATAGTTACAAAAAATGTGTTTTTTTCCCAAAAAACACATTGAAAATGTGAAAAATAAAGTCAGCCCAAAAAAAGGCAAAAAAACTGCTTTTCAAAAATCGCCAAAACGAAAAAAAATGTGTTTTTTTTTCCTTTTTTTTCATTCTTAGGCATTTCTTTCTCGCTTTTTTAATGCCAAACTGCTTCTTTCCATTATATAATTTTAATTTGTTGCTTGTCTACTTATTTTTTGATGTTGTCTAATGTCTTATTAGTTTTTCATTTATTCTATTTTTCCCTAATTTTTAAAATTTTTTAAACTTTTTAAAATTTACTGTATTTTTTCCCTTTTTCTAACTCGCCGTATTGTACCCGAAAAAAAAACCTAGCCGCTTAAAATGCAAAAAACTATACTTGTGACAATGTTTAGCAATAAGAACTTCTCAACAAAAGGTTCAAACCTCATTACGGTAGTTCAAAAGTATATCCTTGTACAGAGTTAAGCATACCTGAAGTTCATCCTGGCCCCAAGCATATTTCTCATAGCTGGTCCAGGCATGAATCATAGCTTCTTTAACTTTCTCCCTGCGCTGCATGTCAAGGGGGTCCATTTCTTGAATGTGATTCTCCTCCTTATCTTTATCTTTAGAAATTTCAAAGTGAAGATCCTCTGTTGATTCCCCAAAACGACGCTTTGTATCATGTAACTAGAAGGAAATGAAACGAATTCAGGCACATTTCTTATGACCCAGTCCACATTGAACAATTTGATTGCTGATACAGAGATGATTACCACCATACCTCGACACGTAGTTGATGTAATTCTCCTTTTAATTTCAATAGCTCGACCTGAAACAGAATTACCATAAAGCTGATGAATTATGTAACCATGTCAGCAAATAGCAACAAGATGAAACCTAAGGAAAGTGCACAGGAAAAATACAGCCCACATATGAACGTCAAAATCTTCACCGAGCTACATGATAAAAAATGCAAGAACGAAAATAGAGTTGAAGCAGCTCCCAAAATTATGTTTCATTAACTTATAATACTAGTGACTGTAAGAAATAAAACGTAGGAATAGGTAACTACAACTGAAGCCAACAAGGAATTGTTCGACCAACATGCTTCATGGTTTGATAAGTCGAAAAAATGCTTCTTCTATGCACAGGCGATCAACCCCCATAAGGCCTAGTCTATATACCTTGGCAGGAATTGTTCAGAACCCCAAAAAGGGAAAAAAATGCAATTCTGAACTACAAAGTAAAAACAGCAGAAATTTTCGACATGATAAGAGACACAATGAAAACAGTTTAAGTTTCAAAGTTCAATTAAAACATTAGAAAAGGGCAAATTTTAATCAAATCTACGCATTAAATTTGTGGTCGGGGTGCTTAGGCAGTCCAAATGGCTATACCCAGCTTCTGAGTCTATCAAAGAAAATGGTATCATACTTCAGAACTACTGAACAACAGGAAAAACCAAAGTGTAAAAAGGAATCTATGCCCATCACATGCCATTTACGAGGCGTACTCTGTTAAATCAGGCAACCATTTGACAAAGAAGTTCAAAAACTAATGTCGCTATTTATGAAGACAAGCATATCTGACGCAGCAGAATAATTTAGGACTAGTCCAACAGGAAACCATTTCATTCGACCTAATCTAACTCAAATTTCTTCACTGAGATGGCTACAGAAGTCAAACAACCGCGTTGGAACGACCAAGTAACTCGATCGTCAGCGGACCAGAAAGATATGAAAAAGATGCCATCGAAAACCAAGGGTTTGGAGTTTGGAGCTCTAAAATCTGTAGGAAACAACTGTCAGACACTGGCGATTCTGAAAACTAGAGCATGCTTTCTAGAGAAAGGAACTCAAGCTGTAGTACGCAAGTACTAATGCACGAACTACAGACCAAGATGCCAGCTTTCGGGCACCAGAATTTCGTCAGTTGCGCTTGATCCGACGTTAAACAGGCAACTATCAGCCCGATCGTACCCGCCGTTAAATTTAAGCAAGAATCTAAATAGCAATCTATCAGGAATACTCCGAGTTCACCGTTTCGACTTGCTTGATCAGAGCAAGCACAAAAAGTGCGATACTGGCAACCGGCTCCATTATCGCTGCTTTTGAACAAAATCGATATTGTAGAGATCGGAAGACCAAGTAGTTAAGCAACCATGTGAAATCGTAGATCTCATTATCTAGGAACTTCACAATCACAAAAAGGTTCGCGATTCACAGTTAGTGGCGAAGAACATGACGAGATTTGAATTATGTGCTGTCTAGTTAGGACCAATCGTTAACAAGAAAACAGAAAATACCGTGACCTTTTTGAAAGAGAGAGATGTGGGGAGAACCTCATGCTCTCGGACCAGCGTCTGGCGATCCCAAAAGAGGAAACTTAAACAGACGAAGGCGATGAACAGGGCGGCTAGGCGCTTCGGCCTCTTCAAGTAATACGATGGCTGAAGAAGTCGCCACCAACTAGATGAAGACGACGACGATCTTCGAGCCATTCTTCTTGAACTCCCTTAATATGCCTCCAGATCCAACGTAAAAATTGCTGGAGGAATGATCATAAGATCCGACCACTCTCTTCTGTAAAGCTTCCTTTGCCTCCCCACTCAGTAACGAAAAGAAAGAGAGAGAGGGAGAGACGACGAGCGGAAAGGACGGTCTCCAGAGCAGCGTCGTCACCAATGAATCGGCAGAGACAGAGAGCGCGGCCGAACAGCAGATCCACTGCCTCTCTTCGTCCGCCCAAAAAAAAAAAAAAAAAAATCTTCTCCGAAAGACTGGATTTGAGAGAATGGGTTTACGTTAGAACGGAAAGAGAGAGGGAGGGGAGACCAATTCCTTGGCCGTGAAGAGAAATCCGCTGCGGAGCGGAGGTCGTCGCTTAGACGGCAGACGTCCTCACCCCCTGAGAAAAAGTCCAAAAAGCCCCATGAGAAGGGACAAAGAAAATTCTTCGTGCACGCGCTGGTGTTCAGTGGTGAGTGGTGAGCAAAACTACCCAACTGCCTTTTAAAAGCTCTTTCGCTGCCTTTTTTTTTTTCCCTCATTCACAAAGAACATAATCCGTTACTTACTCAGAAAGTGAGCTTTTTTTTGTATTATTTTTCATGCGTCTAACGTTGACTCATTCATTATTATAGTTATATGACTATTTATATTGGATTTGGCTTGACAGGCCTAACATTTGAATGCACGCTGCACTTTTTACTAAAGATTGTTACAAATTGCTGCTCTTGCATATATTGTTGTCCACTCAGAAAAGTTATGATTATATGTGCTAGAAATACACTGTATTCGTCTTTACCCTTGCAAACAAGGTTCTTTCTTCGTTGGAAAAACGAAAATATAGTGAAAAATGCATGGTGTTTTCTATATGAAAGGAAGTTAGGAATGACAGTTGATTGGATGGTCTTGTGGTACAAGCTTTTGGTTGTTGTATCATTGAGTTGCATGTTCTATATCCCAGGCAACATATATCTTGATGCATCCAATGCCACATCTATGCCCTTACTCTGTAGTGGTACTGGCAATTCCCTTGCTTTTGGATGCTCGAAATGGCTACCTAACCTCTTCTCGCTGTTTTGGGCACGCTTAATTTACCACCGATGTAAAACCAATTCACCTCGACATACTCATGCATTACTCATACTTGTCTTTTTTTTTAAAAAAAAAAAAAAAAAAACCAAAAAAGGTGAAAGTGTTGCTGCAGTAGTCCAGAAGCTAAAGCTAGACCTTGTTCCAAACCTTTTAAATGGGCTTGGATACTGGCCAATCTGTGATTTCATCACCTTCAAGCTTCTACTTGCCCGCTTACGGGAGATTTTTTTCTGAATTTTGCTTCCTAGTTTGTTTCCTTAGTTTCTCTGGATTTTTCATCTGATCATTTGATTTATTACTGTCATCCTGTCGTAGCCCTTGGTCATCAATTTTTTTTGTGTTCCTTTAGACCATCTAGCTCTCATCATACGTGGGTAATCTCATGAAAGCAAGTAAACTGGCCAATTGGTTACAGGCGCTTTATCTCGTTTTGCGACAAGTTTCTTTTTATCCTCTATTGTTTGTGTGTAGCCTTCCCATGAAGGGCCAAAGTTACCTACACGAATACAATTTCGAGTTGCATTACCTGTCGGCTTCTTTACTTGCTATAGAAGTCGGCAATCACCAAAGAGATATGCAGTTCATAAAGAGAGGACATATTAAGCGTTAAAATATGTTCTCTCGAATTCCATTGTTAGGGATTGTCTACCTTGAATGGTTTCCTTCTGGCCAATGTGTTTTCTCGAAATGGGGTATTATACCTTGACCTTTGTTTCGGCATACCATGCTTCTACTTCTCTATCAAATCATGTTTTTTGGTTGCAATGGTTTTGCGCTTTTTTGATGCTCCGCTTTATAATTTACTGAAAAGAAGCTGGGTGGGTTCTTCACGGCGACCCGTTTCGTTTGTGCTGCTTGAACTTGAAGCCGGTTGCGTTTATGTGCCCTCATGGGGGAGAAGATGTGGTACTGCACCTTTTCAGGAAATGCTCAGTTAGTGTCCAGAAGCCCCATGGCATCAGCCAATGGTTCTCGTACACGATGAATCCGCAGTCCAGGACGCCATTTTTGGGCTGCATCAAAGGTTGAGACATACAAGAAGGGTGGAAAGTTGTGGACTGGAGAGGCGCTATTTACTCAATGGAAGACGATATACCCGGCTCGGAATGAGTTCTTTTTTTTTTTTTTTTTTTTTTTCGAGGAGCTAGCCTTGACATACGGAAAGTAGAGCTTGCTATCTTGTTCGATACATTTTGATGACCTTGGTCCCTGTACCTTGTAGTCTTTCCAAAACACTTTTTGAGTAACGTTGAAAAATGTACTCCCTCTCTCTCTCTCGGGGTCATACACTAGTCACATATACGAAGCATGATGCACCTTGTTTTGGTGCGGTGCGCGTGAATGGATGGTGATTGGACCGTCTTTGTTGACTGTTGACTAGTTCATCACCTCCAGCGGGGTGTGGAGGGGCCCGTTGACTTAACCCCATTGACTCTGACGCCGTGGGCTGGGCTGGCTAATGGGCACCCTTCCCTCGGCCAGTCGCGAAAACAGGATTTCTTTCATCTAAAACGCGGAATCTCATTCTCATATCTCTTTTCCAAGGAATGTGTAATTTATTTTCCTTCCCCACAGCGCAAACGGTTAGAGTTCAACCCGGTTTCAAATGACAAAAACTGGCCGTGGTGGCTGACGAGTTGCATTGAAGTTGGTGGGCAAATGACCGGAGGTTTGGTGGGATCAACACAATCTAGAGATCCTGTTGCTGAAGAAATTCTTCTCATCTTGTTGCAGTCTTTTGTAACCTTCTTGTTTGCCGTCCTGTATAGCGATTTTGTAATTGATTGATTTGCGGTGCAAAATTTTTGGCAATAAAGGTCGGAAGGCCAAACCTCCAGCAGGGATGTTTTCTACCACAGGTCAGGTCTAACGGCTCCAACCAGCATGTATCGTGGAGGAAGAGAAAATAAAAAAAGAGAAAAGCCTCATCTCTTTGTGAAAGCTACTTATCCTCTCAACCAATTATTAGTCAAATTTTCACCCGAAATAACGTAAATTTTGTTTCCGTTTACTTTATGGGAAAGTCTAATTGTCTAGATATTTGTTCTCATTCTCTGAAAGGCGTGATTTTTATTTGGGTATGGCAGGGAAGTCTTCCCACATCCCTCTGAGCATTTCGTAGCAAATTAAGTAATCTGATCCAAATTCATTCGTTAGCCTTAAATTCGTTTTTTATCATTGAAAAGGAACAATGTAATTCGGTCGAACTTGTAGGTCGCAATTGTGTCCGATCCATATCAAATTTGAATAAATATTTGTAGTGGAATCCAACTTGGGTTTTGGTTAATATCACCCTCCCAAAATTCTAGATTTAAAAAAAAAAAAAAAAAACATACACAATTTGATCACACTTGGTTAGGTGTAGTACAACTACACAAATCCCAGTCCCAGATTCAACGTACATCATCCGGTCCTGTTCGTATCCTGAAAAACGTCAACGATTCAAATTCAATTTAACCCATGCAAAATCGTTCCAACCCCATCTCCACATGGCTCGGGCATCTTCCATCAGTCACCCTCAAACGTTCCACGCATTGCAGCACGGCTTCGTATCATGCCGAATGCACTCGTCGGCGCAACCAACTTAAGTCCGACATTTACACGAAAAGCGCATCAAAGATAAGGATCGCTCTCAAAAGGAAAACAGAAAACCAAATCTGCCTCTCTAGGATTAACCATAGTACACTTCAGTAATTAAAATTTTAAGAAGGAGAGTCCAAAAGAAAAAGAGAGAGAAAAAAAAAAAGCGAAGGCACACCATTTTACAGAAAAGGATTGCATACTCTATATGTAACGCAGTTACTTCAAATGTTCCAAAGCATTCCACCACGGACGAAAGGAAAAGAATTAGAAGGGCAACAACGCCCAACTCTCCAGCTAACAACTCCCTTTTTCAGAAACCTGAGTTACAAATACATATAATATAATGAACAAGATAAGTCACTTACAAAGAGATTATATACTAAGTGCATCTGGTCGTCACCAGAAAATGAGGGTGGTTACGAAGAGGAATTATGACCGTCCATAGGCAGCGCCTGCTCATTATTCTGCAATCCAGTTTTATGCACTTTAATCAGTATATAAATGTGTGTGATGTGGCTACTGGAAATATATAATACATGCAATAGCAAGAAATGCTGGAGAAAACGCGTACAAAGTACACCTGCTCACTGGAATTTGCCGGTGGGTTCTGCAGTGGAACAGCTGTGCTCTTGGAAAGATCCCTCAAAGTTCCCTGCATATCATTAACAACGACAGAAGTGTGATTAAGTTAACGACAATTAACATTTACTTTGAAACGTGAGGTTTTGTAATGGTCCACACATTACACGACAAAGAAGTGATGCAGAAAACTTTCCTAATGGGCATGGCCCAAATAAAATAAGTAGCAGAGGATATTCACAGGATATTGCACTCTATCAAAAAAGCTGCATTTTCCTAAAGACATAAAGTGAAAGAAAGTGAAAGAAACAATTATACCTATAAAGTGAAATCACACCATCAGAATGACGTTAAAATATAATTATACTGCAACATAATTACTTCAAGCATTTTTTAATAAATATAAAAGCCTTAGTTATTTTCTTCTTTCTATTCACAATTTCTCACAGAGATTGCCACCATCTGTGACGGTATTACCATGCTGCTAAGAAAACAAGCAAAAATTTTAAAAGGAAGTGCCTGAAGAAGCGTTAAATGTAGGTACCAAAATTACCTTGTTTGCCCACATGAGTCCACATGCATTGCATAATGTTCTTGGCCCTGCGGGCCCACGACGCATCATAGGTGTGGCTTTCTCACTGATGCCACAATGACGACACCTGACAACCAGAACAGAAACCAATTTCAGATTGTGAGAAAGGAGATTATTCAAACATGTGTGCAAGTATAAAAAAGATTCATAGACTCATGATGCCTCAAGGGGTGTGGCTTTCTCACTGATGCCATAGTTACACACCTCGACAGTCGGATCAAGGGACCAGATATCTAAAAGTTGCAGCTATGGAAGAAAATATAGAAAACTAATCAGGAATAAAATTGCATAAAAAAAAAAGCAATATGCAAAAACAAAAATAGACCAGGAAAGAAAGATTAAAATTTAGTGTTCATGTTTAAATAAATCACGTGGTTCTTCCGCCACAATTTCTCCAAAGTCCTGGTCCTACCAAGAAAACAAGCAGGAAAACCCTAAAAATCATTTGAATTTACTTACAATGTTATAAAGTATATACATTTCATTAAAATAAGTGGAAGATATAATCGCTAGAAAAAAAATGTTGACAGATTCAATCAGAACAGAATTAAGATCAACATCGAAATTAGTAAATCCACATGTCCTTAAAACAGCACCTACATGTGTTAACAGTGACTGCAAACAACTGAATATATGAATAGGCAGACAGCCTCCCGCAATCCCAAGGATTTCAGTAAACATTTAGGATATAACTTGTGGATAAGACATGGCATGGAGATGCTAAAAATAGACATGGCCAGAAGTGTGAGAAAGGAAGAAGATTTATTATGCAAATTTCCCTTTACAGAGAGATCTCCATGACAAAACAATTGCTGTACAATAGTTAACCTCATTCACAAAGTTTAAACAAACGCTGGTCCTATTCAACAAAACATCAGCCTAACCTACACAAGGCCATGATGAAACAACAGAAGAATGCAGACATATTGTGAGCACTATTGGCAGCCATACAAACATTAGTAAAGTTGGAAACTTCTACCTTGCAAACCATAATTTATGTGGTAAGATTTTCTAAATCGTCTTCCAATGTTGGATTAGCATGTGTGGAAAATAAGAATTTTGCGGCAATGCACTGCAAGATTTTTTCCAAGGTTTGGAAATGCACAAACAACAGAAAACTGATGTTGCCATATGTATCAGCCTAACGGTATTCATACGTCAGTTATACCTAAGTACCAAAAGTATTTGCAATTCCGTAATGCTAGAGATTTAAGGGAAGTTGCTCACAGCACATCTTTCCAACCCCCCTATCCAAAGCATAATATTATAGTTATGAGAATAATATTAGACATTTATTTAAGAAGAAAATTACTATAATTTGAAAATAGGGATATATTTTAGATTAATTAAATTGAATTGTGCCATTTGTCTTATAACAAAGAAAATAGACAAACAGATAACATAAAGGAAAAATATAGTGAACATTGGTGCTTACGCAGCCTCCTGGGGTTCGTTGCCATCCTGACTCCAATTCTGAGCAGCAGCATCCCAGTTTTGTACAGTTGATGATGCTTCATCAGGATTTGCCTTTGATGAAGTAAACTGACCTTTATTGCGTTGCATCCTGATGCAAAAAATATTATTGAGGAAGTTATCAGCTAAAATTTAAAAAAAAAATCACAAGAATTCTATAATGACTAATGAGCATAACATTGGCCACCAATGATAGAGCAAGATGGCATTATATGTCAAGAATCCACAAGATGCCTATTGGTAAAGCAATGCAACACTCACAAATATGCAAACTAATGTTGCCCGTTCAGGCATGGCGATGGTACAGAAAAGTTACCTTTACCCATGGCATCATTTAAGACTTTCTACTTATTGTAACTCGAGATGATGCAAAAAAAAAAAAGGGACTGACACAGAGACATTGACACACAACAGGGATAGCTCCTACTGAAGAACCGAACATTAAGCAAGATATTTGACCACTGCAAATCCATATAAAATTGATAGATTAAATTGGTACCAAAGGTTGCATCATCATTGTCAAATGAACATGTCCACAAATAATTTAAACATAAATTCAAAACATAGCCTTGCAGCAACCAACCAAAAAACTTCAATATTCTTTAGCAGCTTAAACATATAAAATGCACCAATCAATATGGCTGAACACACTTCTCAAGATAAGCCTTATGGGATATGAAATATTATAAATTTCACAACTAATTTTTTCTTGTTTCTTCTTAGGAAATTACATATCCATTTGTTTTAGCCATTCAAAACCACTGAGCCCAAGGAACCTGTCCCAGACAACCTTTTCTCGGTACCAAAGCATAAGATAACCTTCTTTCCGACATAGGTAACCATTAACAATATAAATGAACAGTGGACTCAGAATCCCAAAGTATAGCCAAGTTCATTAAACACCAGAGCAGGACACAGAGTAAGAAGGCCATGCAGCTAAGTGATGGAACATGAGATGACAATTATTAGTTGGAAATAAAAAGGGAAATTTATTGAATCTTATGCCAAAATCCTTTAACTTCATGTGGTTGGATGCAATATTAGGACCTGCAGTTAAATTTCAGTTTTTTAATGCTGAAAAGTCTTATATTATTGTTGGATACTGTCTTCATTAACACTTGAAATATGTGGTCCTACTCCAGCAAAAGATGAAGTTAAATGGGTCGGTGATGACCAGCCTTGTTCCCTCCTGCATAACCAAAACCTAATACAGCTGCATAATGCAGCAGACCGTAACTCTTAGAGGCACCAGTCTGTGTATAAGAAATTAAAAAGCAATATACTTCTTGAGGAAAACAGTAAACAAATTCATATCGTAATTACAGTATGAGACAAATGCCAAAAAATAATGGCTCTACCTCAAGGCAACCTCTTTCCGTACTGTATAACGAATTCTTTTGTCAAAATTTCTTTCCTTTCTTTTCTCACGGAACCTTGTCAATGATGCAATTCGCTGTGGATAGTTCATGCGTTGCGGAACATCAGAATATCCCTGGTTGACAAAAATCAGTAAACATGGGTACGCTCTAAAAAGGAACTGCCAAAAGCACCTCAAGAAATGAGCATACCCTGTAATGCTGATGTCCAGACAATGACATATTGGGCAGACCAGGAGGCATTTCACGTCCACCTAGTAACAAGAGTACTGCTTGCACCTAAAAGATGCAATATGCAAAGGATCATACAAATCTTTCCCGATATTGCATCATATATTCTCAGACGAGATGAAAAATTTTAGACAAGATACATATTGTGAATTAAGAAGAACAATGAAGTGTTGCTTCAGCACCCTATCAGTTAAGTTCAAGAATATCTCTGGAGTACACCAAGGACCTAAAAAACAAAAGGTCAGAACTCAGCAATGACTTCATAGCACTCTGGTTACATCCTAAGCAAATGGCACAAATCTTTGGAAGACTAAAATGTGCATTAGCCCAGGAAGCTGAAGGGATAGAAGTGTAAGGGAGCACTCAGGATGGCATGCATTGTAGCCATTTTCTAGTCAGAAAATGACCAGATTAAGCAGTAGATGATGGTAGAAACATACAAACGATAATGAGAGAGAGAGTTCAGATCCCACATAGTTTATTTCGTCACTACCGGTTGCGTCCCCCACCTCCACCTCCCCCATACCCAAAAAAAAAAAAATGCTGTTTTCTGGTCTGAAAATGACCAGCTTAGCTGGTAGATGCTGGTACACAACATACAAATGATAAATGAGTGAGAGATAGTTCTGTTTCAGATAGTTCATTTTGTACTGCTGGTTGTGTATCAAATTCAAGTAGATCTTTCATGCTTCAATAAACTGGACAAACTTCCACAAACACTTATTTGAGACTAAACATCAGTATTGATTTTGATATGATATGCTGACTGGCACGATAAAGATCAGACAATATGAATTCCAGACATGCCAATAACATGCACATTTTTTAACAATTTATGCTATCATAACCTCCACCTCTGATCTTGTCAATTGTTTCTACTGGTAATTTGTTCACACTTTCTATTGCATGTTGATTAATATCTTATTTTGTATTCAGAAATTCACAATTAGAAACATGCCTAGTCACCAATTTGAGAAAATTTTCAAAACATCATGGTTCACAGTTTTTAGCATGAGAGACATGGAATACTAGCATATTATCATTTATCACTACCCCCATATAAATATCCCGTATACAGTAGGAATGTCTGAGGAAAATCTTGTGTGAACTTTTAGTTTTAGAAACGCTATTTAAAAGAGAAACTTGTAAATGAAAAAGACATAACCTTTACAAAAAGAAAAGAAGTAACTCACTTATTAACTTGCTTGTTTCAAAGGCATGCCACAAATTGAACAGTCTTCTTGTTTTTATTTTGTAAAGCAATAGACAAGGTTAACTTATCAGAGATTTTGGTGTTATTCTTGGATGAACCTAAGAAGGTTACGACAACAGATATTCAAGACAGTTTCTACCATTTGATTGGTCAAAAGAATGAGATATGCAGCTGTGGTAACAATTTTTCTTCTCTTCTGAATTGCCACCTAATTTATGTGTGTGGAAAGACAAAAAGACAGAGAGAGAGAGAGAGGACGGGGGAAGGGGGCATAAGTCATTTGTCACATAACATGATTGACAATTCATTTAATATGCTAAACACTTGTTGGCTTTTCTCTTTAGCCTTATTCTTGGCACTGGGTTTCCATTCCTCCGGCTAGGGACCAGAAAAACAGAAATATTGTGTTGTATGTGTGTGTGTACTTATAGAACCTTTTCACCTAATCATGTTTTACTGAAACTAGTCCTTTGGACATCAAATCGAGGGCTCAATTATTCCCATTCACCCACGTGTTGTTCACAACTTGAAAATTACGGAAATTGCAGGTAAATGGGTTATCAAGATTAATGACAAATGCCAATTACCGTCGAAGGCGAAGTTCCAACCCGTTTTTCATCCAGTTAATCACAGTTTCCAATTTTACTTCTCCCAAAATTGATGACCGGATAACCATGGTTCCTGTTCTCTGACTTGAAAACACAATCACTTCTTGCTTCAATTACGCATCCATTAAAGCGCCTTAACTAATTTAAACAAAGAACGAATTGTAGTCACCCGATATAGATCAAGAGCTGTAAGAGGTAATTTGCCACTTGCCTTGCCGAAGTCTAAGTTGATAGA
Organism: Nymphaea colorata; assembly: GCF_008831285.2. NCBI lineage: Eukaryota > Viridiplantae > Streptophyta > Magnoliopsida > Nymphaeales > Nymphaeaceae > Nymphaea > Nymphaea colorata. Next base: position 15,476,109 of record NC_045140.1, read on the forward strand.
GATGATAAATAGCAAAGGATGATCAACGGAAAAATACCGGAAGTCGTGCATCTTATTAAGAAAGCAAATGAAAAAGCAAACAGAAAGGCATGCTATGTAAAGCAGATAAATGAAACACAAGAACAACAGATGATGACACAAAGACATGGAGCCAAAGAGAAACCTTTTCCGGCGAAACCGAATCAAACACATATACTTCTCCCTGAAACGACAATGTAAGCTGGTTTGATCCCTGGGCCCGGGGAGGGATGGCAGAAATAGCGAGATTAGCAGCGTCGGACGGCACATCTCCATCCATGCCATCACTGCCACCGTCGTCATGATCATCATCGAGCCCGCTTTCGTTGTTATGATGAAGACTGTGTCCGTGATCCGGCACGTATTGTAGTTGCATATGTGCGTTTGCATCGCCACTGTTCATTTGGGCGTCCCCGTGCACATCGTCTATCTGACCAGGCAGATGCATATTGTGCATATGCATGTGGTGCGAGCTCCCTTGCTCCTGGTCGGACGAATGGACGCCGGAGTTCCCTTGCGCGTAAAGGTCAGAATGATGCCTCTGCAGCTCTTGACTCTTCACATCCTTATGATTTTCCGACATCGTACTCCGGCATATCGTAACTACCACAGGGAAGTACAACCAAAACCCTAATTCAATGCGTAACTTTAAACCCCAATCTAGAACACGCTTAGGATCCCAACTCTAGATGCTTAGTTGTCTTGGATTACGAAAGTAAAGCTTACTCAACCAACAAACTGTTTCTCCAAGAACCCTGTAACCCTAGATGCTTTCTCCCCAAAGCATGAACTCTGAAATGAAGAAGATTGGAGAACGCCTAAAGCGGAGCGATCACGCACAATCTAAACATGCAGATCGCCTACAGGGCCTCAACTTCCGCAAAGAAAAATAGCAAGAATCTTCCGAATAGGAGAAGGAGCGATCGGCGGCACCAAAAGGGCAAATCGACGGCCAGAAAAAGAAGACAGAGAAGAAGGAACACGTCGTTCAGAAAAGAAGGCTGAGATAGTCGGAGGGAGACCGACTTTCCGGCAGGTTTTCAGGCCACCGGAACCAAATGCCGGCCTTGCCCGCCGGCTAAAAAGGAAGAAGAGAAGGCTCTGCGAAAAGACAAGAGGGCTTTCCGGCGAGGTCGAACGGCTTTTGTTCCAAGGGGAGAAGACGGTCCCGTCCTCGGGTTTGAACCTAATGCCATCGGTAGCAGCCGGCCTCTCGGGGAGGAAAACCCTCGAATTATTGACAATTTACGTGGATACCCAATCAACAAGAGCTCAATTGGCTCTAGTTTCGAACCCTAGCAGCGCCTTCCCATTGGTTTATGTATGTTTTCGGACTTGTGGCCCTTTTTTGTACATGACTTCCTTCCACTTGAAGCTCCTTTCTTTCCTTTTTGTCTTGATTCGTTTACAATGCATTTTGTGTGTTTTACAATATAAAATGTGATGCTGTTATAGTTTTTTTTTTTTTTTTGAAAAAAAAAAAGAAAATAATGACTAATGCTTAGGGTAAATAATTAACTACCACTCAACTTTAAGCACTCACCAAGTGAGATAAAAAGAGGTTTCATGACTGAGCTGACCCTCGTGTTTTGCAGATCGAGAGAGACCCATGCATGGCGTTTGGTCTGTTTTCAATAACTTTTCTAATTTTTAGGATAAATTTTATTGTATGCAGTATGTACGCATACAAAAAACTCTGCTCATGCTCTTATTTTTTCGTGAAAAAAAACCGTACGTTCTTCTGTGAATTTATCTGCTCATGCTCTTCCTTTTTCGTGAAAAAAACCATGCATTCTTCTGTGAATTTATCTGCTCATGCTCTTCCTTTTTCGTGAAAAAAACCATGCATTCTTCTGTGAATTTATCTGCTCCAACAATTACTGTTTTCCGATTATTTGTTGGTCGCGATGATCTGGAGTGCAGGACAAGTTTCGCGATGATCCACAAATGTTTTCCGATTATCTGATCGATTCGACCACCAACATCTTTACTTGCTTCCAGATTCAGCCCGTTTGGATCTTTTACTTGTAAGATCATTGGATATATATATTTTTTTTTATTTGCACCCGCTGTTTCATTTCTTTTTCACACGAAATCCAAGTCCAAACAACAATTGAATTGGAGACTGGTATAAGAGTTTTCTTTTGAGAACCAATAGATATCGATCCCTGTATATGCATGTCCAAAATTGAAGTCGATTCTTAATTTCGTCTTAGGAAGAAAACCGACTGGATGAACTGGTTCCACATAATCTGGGGTTCTGAATTAGATCCCTCTGCATCCATTATTTATTGAGCGAATTAATTGGGGATACAAACATCTTGAAGCTTTCTGTGGACCTTCATGACAATTGAGTGAGCGCAGTCTTTAGCTACGTGTAAAAAAAGCATTCGAGAAATCTCTATTGGCTGGCTCTGGAAGGCGATGTTTGAAGTTTGTGTTTTGCTCTTGCTAAAAAACACATTTGGCCTTTTCACTGCAAGCAAATAAGAGATTGGTGCCGTGCGCCTAGTTTACCTTCAGAAAAGGTCGGGAAGCTCCTTTTTGTTGCTATAATTGAGAAGTTCATCTTTCAGAGTGACAAATGGTAACCAACAAAAAGGGAGAGCAAAAAAGTGTTTTCCTCTTTCAAAAAACTTGGGACAACCTCGCCCTCAACAATCCTATTCCTAGTATGGAGCCATTTTTTGTCCAACTCACACCCCTTTTATGTCGTAATGTGTTTCTATTTGTTAACACAGGTTTTACAAGTTTATGTTCAATATTTGGTGATATAACGAAGACACTTTTTAGGGGACATTTGTTTACCTCCGATCTTAGGACCGAGGTGGGCTGAGATTGTTAAGGATCTCAGATCCGAGGTGATCTAGGAATCTCAAATCCAATGGTTTAAGGTCAGATTCTCCTCCCATCGTACCTAAAATATGAGGTTTTTGCCATATAATTAGGATCTCAAATGTCTTTTTTCTGCATAGTAGTGAGATCAGGTACTTTGTGGATCCCACATAAAAAAGATTTCAGATCGGCCTACGATATGAGATCTGAGGCTATCAAACACAAGGTTGAGATCAGACTACCTTCCGTTAGACATCAAATCTGATGTTTAACATCTGCTTTGGTTTCCCATCCCGAGCTTAAACAGGAATGAAGTCTACGAGGGTAAATTTCATCTTCACAATATGAATTTACATGTTAAAATCATCAGATGCAAAAGGCAAACCCTGAGGGGTCATTTGATTTATTCTGAACTTGAAATCCATGGATTTAAGCGGATATGACATAGCATGCTTTTGCTGATGTGGCAAAAGATCCAAGGCAAAATTCATCATTCATCAAAATAAGGATCTTAGACCACACTTAATGTCTTTATTTTATTTATTTGCATTGAAAAAAGGTCAAATTTAAGATCAAAATGGGAGAGTCTAATCTTAAATTCATACCTCTCAAATCATAAGGATCTCAAATCCAAGGCTATCAAAATGCTCCCTGAAGGATACATGCAAAGCCATCAAATACTACACTAACATTAACAAAAGTCCAAGGTCATCTATCTAAAATACACCTTTTTCAGTAAAATGCTCTTTAAAAGCCTGGTAAGCAAGTTACTCTTTCCTAGAAAAAAAAAATCCTTTTTCACCTAACGTATATTGCTCAAGAGGAAGATGCACTTCATTTTTATGGGTTGAGTAAAACGTTTGCTTTTCACATTTAAAGGGCAGGCAATCACAAATTTTATCTGCATGAGCACCAAAATAGGCTCTTATATTGAGGGTCAGAGAAATGGCTGAGCTGCATGGTTAAATGCGCGTGCACAGGTGACAGTGTCCCAACCATCTTGTGCTCTCTGCGCATGAAACTAAAAAAATGAGTTGCTTTTTTTCTCCATGCATAAACAAAAGATTTGACAGTTTGTCACAGTTCCCATGAGCCGTTCCGACGAAAGGAGTAGCTATAAACAACTCCCCATCTGAATCAAGTCGTCAAGCTCTCCGCATGCATCCGATGCGCCTCATTGCCGATCTTGGGATGATTAAAATTCTCACAGCAGATCACAGTATCTGGCAACTTACATTTGAAAAAGGATCTCACACCTTCACGGTCACAGACTCACAGTCTGTCCCGCCAGCCATTTCTTATGCAAGTACAGTTCACACGAATACGAAAGCGTCATCACTAATATTCATAATAGAGCCTCTTTCCTTGCACAAAGAAACATGTGACCTGGGAAGAATGCAGTGGATACACAAGCACGTGCGTGCGCGTGGCTGTGTGTGTGTGTGTGTGTGTGTGTGAGAGAGAGAGAGAGAGAGAGAGAGAGAGAGAGAGAGAGAGAGATAGAGAGACCACTAGTAAGCCGCAGCATCACAAGAAACCTGAAGAATAAAGGCCGGACCCAACGGGCCAGATTTTTTAGAGCAGATTTATGTCATTCGACGATGAAACTACAGAAGAAACTTAGCCTGCCAAGAAGAAGAAGGGGAAATTCTACACTGCGTTACATAGCGGAAAGGCGGCTCTCGTGAAGATCAGTCCTTCATAGCAATAAAAGGGTCGGCGTAGAACTGCACAGAGAATTTTCTACGATATTTCTTCAGAAACGAGAACGGCTGACCCTCTTGCTTGGTTATAGGAAAAATACATAAGTCCTTACACGGCACGAACTCAGCCATACTGTAGGCCTCATCTTGAACAGATTGTGCAGATGCATGATCGTCATGATTGGAGAGGATAGTCCACGCTTGTGAATGAAGAAGTGACAATTATGATCCGTGAGATACAGCAACACAAGATAGAATTGCTCATGAACACTTATTAACGGACAACTTCAACTCTTTTCCCACAGGACCTGCGTGTCAATCTGCCTCATTTTACCGTCATCGAGTCGCTTCCATGTCCTAATTTGTTTCACTCCCATCCACTCTTTCTGTCCTTTCTCAAGTTCTATTGAGATGATCCGAGCTCGCCTTGGCCAGCCTGCTTTGCCATATGCATGATAACCAACTGCACCTCCATAGCAGAGCCAGATACCGTATATCTTCCCACAGAAATCATTTTTATGATCATGGCCCATAAACACACCTTTCACATCTCCCATGGCAGCCAATGTATTTAAGACTCCAGAATTCACAGGAGAACAGGCGACGCCCTCCTGAAACTGACCCACGAAGCCAGAGTACCAGAGTTCCCGGACTTCAGGAATTGGAATATGGAAGAACGCGAGGGCAGGGGGCGGATCAACCCAGTAATTCATTGTCTGCCCTCTCTGTCAATGATAATGTGTGAGGTCGTATTTGTAAACACTAGAATGAAAATCCGATCAAACAGCTGTCCATTTAGATATTGATAACATGCAGCATAAATCAAATGGGGTGTACCCGTGTTGCCATATAGATATAAACAGCACCAAAACGAAAACCATGCAAGCCGCATTCTTTTAGCAGAGGTGATATCAGGGTCTACCATTTTCTACTTTCCATGGTTAAACATGCAGGAAAAGCATTATCAACATGCATTTTCTCTTTGCAAAAACATTCTCGGGACATATAGAATAACAAAAAGGGCCTTGCAAGGAAGCATAAAAAATTGTTCTATCTAGCTCAACCGTTAACAACGACATTGAAGAAGCAGTCAATGGTCTGGGCAACAAATGAAGCTCGAGAAAACTAAGATTTACCTCCACGAAATTATGTTCATTTAGTAGTCAATTACTGCTTATAGCCTTGACGTTTTGAACACGAGAAGGAAATTCAACAGTGTAAAACAACTAGATCAATTTTATCTCCAAAATTTATTACTTTAACAAAATTAGTAAACATAACGTAATTGTCAAAAAGAAAAACATAGTGTCACTCCTGCCAGAAATTTATTCCAGTTATTACATCCTGGTTATCAGAAACAGAAGAAACGCACACAAACATGTGCACAAGAAAAAGGATGGACAAGGTGACAGTTGTTGCATAAAGAAAAGGCCATAGGAAACATACAGATAAAGGTTTACCTGCAACGAATTAGACAAATTATGAAGCCAAGTTAATTGAGATTCTTTGATCCATCCATAACCACGAATTCCAGGAATAGTTGATCTGTCTCCACTATCAAGAAAATAAAGATTCACGATGCTTGTGTTTGCTAATCCTGAACCAGAAGCACCATTTATTTGTACATGATAATTCCCAAATCCATCAATCTCAATGAATCTTCCATCCAAACTTGATAAGTTGTCCACAAACGGGTTAACCTGAGAGACTGAGAAATCCATGGAGGATATGAAGGACATAAGCTCTTCACGGGTCATGGTGGATTCCTGGTCATGGTTGCCTAAAACAGCTGCCCACGGAATCTCAGCTTCAATAGCAGGAGCAAATGCTTCAATCATAGATTCTGCAGCATCCGTACTGCTTGATCCAAATATGTTATCTCCTATTTCACAAATAAAAAGTGTCCAACAAGCTGAATATAATGTGCTTGCCAATTAAGACAGAAAACATTCTTAATAAATCCTAATAACAAACTTAATTTTGTTAAGATACACCATCGATAGTATATTGCTAAACCGGCTGTCTGGAGCAGTCAAATGTATTATGATTTTTTATCTCTACATCAAATTACACAATTGTATTACTTGGTTATTTTGCTGGACAGGCATACTCTCAGTGTCTTAAAATTTGAATGGCACGACTCTTTCTTTCCAGTTCACAGCTCATACCATTTAAGTTGTTTCAGCCCATAACCATAGTCTTAAATTCATGCAATTTATGTAAAATCGAATAAAGGGGCAGCTATCTTATTATATGTCCAAACACAAAATTAAACGAATACACACACGATAGTATATACACAACTGTCTCCCATGGAACTTCAAAAATTTCTTCTGTATCTGCACTATACCCAATTTGACATGCGTATTGTTTCAGGAGAAGAGGCGCCCGGTCATTTGGGTTTTTGGTTGGGGTGGGTTGGGGGGGTGCCGCCGGGGCGCGGTGGGGGGGTTGTTGGGTGAGAGAGTTGTAACTATTTTGCTAAATGGTTGTGTAAATCAAATTGTATACACATGATCCGTATAGTCTATTTCGTAGAAATGACATATTTTAAGTGGGAACACTGTATCTTTAAACTGATTCTTTGGAAGGAGGACATAATGGTTCACACTGCGCCAAGACTTTCATAATGAAAACGGCAGGTCTTTTATTGATCTCATAATGAACATGTTATAGCAAAAAAAAGAAAGAAGAGAACTGATGTGAACTTGCCCACAAATTCACATCAAGTAAAAAGATAAGAAAATGCGGGTGATGTAGTGATGTAAATGTCCAAAGGCTGTCAGTTCCCAATATTTAGTTTCGTCCTTGCCAGTGGACTTGTCGACCAGTAGCTTTAAGATTTCCTGATGTTTGAAAGGTGAGATGCAAATTTTCCATGTCCACCTGCCATTACAACTATCCAGTGACATTTTTGAAATGCATAAATTAGGTTCTCTTCCTTTTCCCTTTCTTACTCTGTATAATCATTTCCGAGGAATATCACATCATCATGAAGAAAGAATAGTCTGATCAAACTTCTTACAAACTCGGTAAGGACGAGAAAGATGAATAAATTTTGAAAATGACATGAAAATTTAGCAGTTTCTTTTCTGACAGAAGTATGTTAGTTCAAGGAAAAGATTGTTGGAAAATCGAAACGTTCTAAGAAAGCACATGGATGTATCCATCGGCCAAAAAAAATCAGAACGGCTTCATCAAGTGGCTCCATATCTGTAACCTCTGATGAACTACATTTATATTGTTTAAAAGAACGAGATATGTAACAGAATACTTTGGTGAGAAATCTTCTGGACATTGGATTTTAGACGTAGTTCCTAAGATATTCTCTGTCAGAGGCAGGATTAAATGCTAATGACAAGTAATCAACTTGCAACCCATTCCATGGACTCGACGCGGTCTTTCCGTTTCAGTAACCACCTGCACCTTAAGGTATCAAAGAAAATTAGCTAACAGCGGATTTTTCTTGTTCCAACTTCAGTTTACGTTATTTCCACTTTGTAGTGTTCAGCTACCAAGACGGAGCGTTCTCTCAGTTTCATGCATTTGGCTGTCTCTTAGATAATCTGCATCAAATTCCCAATTCAATCTCTACCGGAAAAGAAAAAAGCCGTAATCAGAGGATGACCTGTATGGGCTCAGAAATGCAGTAGCTAACCTGTAAAAGCAATAAAATTGGGTCGTTCCTCCCGAATTAACCTTCTCACAAACTCGGTGGTGTTCAAATCCGAACAGAAACGGAACTCCGACGGCAGAATATCCCTGCATCTCGTCCTCAGGCCGTGAGCGTAATGCATATCTGCTATCTACACACCACCAACAATCAGGGAACTGTGCCAAATCTCACGGGGAGAGAGAGTGACTACCTGAAGGATCTTGAATGTACCATCATAGCCAAATCGAAGAGGAAGATCAGCCGTCTTCTTGATCTTAACGGGGTGGTTCCCTATCATCAATCTCCCGAAGAGGGATTGAACAAATGAGATGCAGAGGAAGAGGAAAGATAGATAGACAAGAAGATGAGTGAAGGGTTTCAAGGCCCGCCATGGATCTGTGGGTAGCATTTCCCTCCCTGAATATGGTGTCTTGGTCAGTTGGTCGACACCCTCGCTGGAGGCCTCGATTGCCACCGGCAGCTGCACGCTCAACAAAATTTAGAGGGCACCCTTTTTTGAAACACAGAAAGTAACAAGAAATTTGTCTCCTGAGTGCTGACTGCCGGTGCCCTCCAAGGAGTCTGTGGAGGAAGGAAACAGTTCTTTCAAGTGAAAGACACCAAATCGAATCATCATGAGCTCGCCGCATTTGACAAGTCCGTTTCTTAACGACAATCGTAGAGGCCTGACGAGGGTAAAGGGAAGAAAAAAGGGGAAAGGTCAGTCAGTCAGCGTAAAGGGAGAGTTGCGACTTAATTAAGGTTTAATTTTTCAATTTTAGACGGCTTTTACATTTTCTTTTTTATCGTTTGCCCACTTAATTTTTACTTATTTCTCTTATTGCTGAATATCGCGCAACGTTTTCGATTTTATGTTACCAGAGGAAGCAACTTAGATCGGATATGGCCAAAAAGGTTCATCATCTACTCTGATGGCCTGCCACTCTCTCATATTACCGGTATCATATAGCTCACCGTTCAGTCGAGAAGACGACTGGGTTATCTATGAGAAGATTAGCCAGGCCGGAATCTATTAAGATTCAAAGCCTGAGTTGATGCCTAAAATTGAACAAGAAAATAAGTGTGTGTGTGTGTGTGTGACATTGTCACATTTTTTAGTACTTAACCAATCCATCGATTGCATTCAGATGGAGAGCTCTCTGTTGCACGTGGCTACTTCAATCAACAGCCATGCTCTCGATATGGCCACGCTGTTGTTTTGTGCTTCCACATGCGGTGGAAGCTGAAGATGACAAATACTTGCCGCAAACATTATTCCTTCGACCCTTGGTTGGTTAAGTACACCAGCCATACCATACTTTGTTCTTTTCCCAGTTTGCAATTTGACAATTTTACAACTGCACTGCACATTTGCATTTGACAAATGCCTACCGTCTCTTAGAAAGCTAGTTCAACAAGGGGGCCATTTGGTAACAGCAACGCTATATGATTTGGAATGCAGTGGTCCGTGAACGTGACTCATTTTCTAACTACCAGTTATCAAGCACCTTAAAAAAAGATTCTAATGAAATAAAGATAACATGCTCAATTTTCATTTTCGCGATGCTCGTGGATATGGCGTTCAGGTGTCGAGCTGGGTGGGTTCAATGAGCTTAAACCTCCAAATGGTGGATAAGAGAAACGCCCACCGCAGCAAATGTGATTTTTGTGAAGGAAGCACTACACGTTGAATGAACATACTTGAGGCCAGCTTGCCTGGATTGGGCTCAATTCGTGATCAAAGCCAAGTTTCCATTTTCACTCGAGTTTGACTCATTTAATAAGTGAGTCACGCTTGAGTCGAATTAACACAAGTTAAGCTTGTCCTGCGATGCTCCCATCATCTAAAGGTGTTCACAATTGATTTTTAGTTGGTTGCATTCCATATTTCCATTCAGTGCAAAAAAAAAAAAGTTAGGAAGCAACTTCTTCTTTAAATTCAGAGAGTGCTCAAAATGATCAGTTAGGAAGCAACTTCTTCTTTAAATTCAGAGAGTGCTCAAAATGATCAGTTAGGAAGCAATTGATTTTTTGTTTTTTTTTTTGTTTTTGTTTTCAACAGAACCAAAATACATTAAAACAAAATCATTACTTCACCAGTACATAACAAACCAAAACATGTGATCAAAACAGTCGTTTCAAGGACTCATTTAGGACCAAGACAAAAAGATAAACATAAACGCAACCAATAAGACATCCACAAGAAACCCATACTCAACTCAGTGCCAAGATTGGCAATGTTAGTTCATTGCAAAGTTGAGGGAGTCCGTCCAAAAGTCATCAATCAATCAAGAGCTATTTGTATAGATAGAAGGGATAGGGTCGGTTTGCTTTGGGCATAGTGATATGAAAACATGGATGCAGTATGGTTCGATAAAATAAATATACAATTATATCAAGACAAATCAATATGAAGGATCATGGCTACTACCCATGAGTTGAACCATTCATGCCGTCAAAAGGGGTATGATTTACTATAACAAAAGATAACATGCGATAGATACAAGACTCTTGTGTAACAAAAATACACTGAAAGTTTAGCGGTTATAAAATGGTCATTGTGACTACTATTAATAGAAAACTCTACGGGCAAAACACATAGGTATATCTTTACAAAAGATCTATATAGACCGAGAGTAACTTGAACTAAGCTTACCAAGATCTCCTAAATCACCGTTACAGTAGCAGTTACACCATCAAATATCACCTGAATTGGTAGACCAGACCCTTTAGGCACTCAAGTTGAGGGACTAAGAGACTTCTTGCTCTCCAAACAAAAATATATATATACTCTCCACTTCAGTCCACCTGTAGAATTTGTCTGTTCCAAACACAGTCCACCAGCACCTCAAACGCTCTCTTTCTCTCTACTATCGCAACATATATATTTACATTGACCAAATTATAATATACCCATTAGAAACTACATATATATCAATAGATAGTCCTATTTCCAAGTCTACATACTTACTTGAGGAACCTTCAAATAGAGACAACCCTGGTTAACTAGAGCTGATTCAGTTCATTCTTCCTCCTTGTACCTTACACACACACGCACACATGTATATGTATAAAATTATAGGTTACATGACCTTTGCATAAAACAGCAACTAAAATGGTCTCAACTCATTCTTTTTTTTTATATTATATACACACACATATATATAACTATATATCGCTTGACCTTTTGCACTATAGAGTACAATGCTAACTTGAGTTGTCAGTGACTATAATAGCCCTAATTTTCCGTCAGCGACTCCTTTAATTTCTCTTCTCAAGAAGTTAAATGGTTAAGATGGCAAAGGAGTAACCAATTACTACCAGTTTCCATTGGAACTGAAGATGAAGCAAAAAATGGGATGTATATCTCTCTCTCCGACTTTTTTTTTTTGCTGAAATTTTCCCCGCTGAAACTTCTGCAAGTATGAAGCTGAAATGCTGCCAAACCAAGATAAATAGCCCCTTTTTAAGAGCCCCAAAACACTTATCCGAATTTAATGTTACTCGAGTGACCGTTTGGTTTCCCCCACTCTCATTTAATGTCTTATTTAAATTTTCCTAGTAGCCCCACTTCTCATCTCCTTTTCCAAAATCACATCATTTATTATTCCCACTGCAACCTCATTATGATTTAATCACTGGTTCATCTGGTTCCAAGATGACACAAACACACACACACATACGTTTGTCTTTATTTATAATTAAATCTTAAGTCATTATCGGAATGAAAAATGTAAAGCCTTACACAGATATATTGGGTCAAGAGGAATGATCGATCTTGACGATCATTTTAGCATTCACAATTAACAATGTTTTTTTGTTTCATCTCTCTCTCTCCCATGTTCTCCTGTTTATTTATTTCATGATTCACAATGTTGATGCATGAAATTCAATGTCAGAGCCATTGTATTTCTGATTAATACACTAACCTATGCATTTAAAAAAATATCTCAAGCACTAGTCTTAATTATGGGTTGTACCATAGTACAAAGGGGCTGTTTGGGCACGGTAACATTATGTTACTGTTTCATGCATCTTCCCTAAAAGTAGGGCAGATTCATTAAATACTTTTTATTGTGCTACATGTATCTAACTAATTTTTGGGTTAGATGCATGAGACAATAACATGTCACTATCCCCAAATGGCCCAAAAAGTACAAAATCATTGTTACGTTGTGAAATTCAATTTATAAGATCTAAATTGCACGAAATAATAAACCAACTAAGTGCGAAGTTCCCAAATTTTATGGGCATATACCAACTAATTTCCAACATCAAGTTGGAACTCTAGAAAACTAATTTATGAGGATCTCAAAATATTTGCTTCCCAAGACACTTGTTAACTACAATTCCAGCCTAATGCTCAATATTAGAACAATTTACAGTATCATGATACACTAGGTTTTTCAATGTCATGAACTGGACTTTAGTTGAACCAAGTGATTAGTAATACTATTGACATACATTGTTACGAAGCATGTGAAGTTGAAGTCCTTTCATCAAGCTTATACCTTGTTTATGTTGCCGAACCAGCCATATAGGAACAATAGCAACTATTTCATAATTGTGTGGTAAAGATTGAACAGGTTTATGAAATACCATGTTACAGTGTTCAATCACCGTAAACTTGGGGATAGATTCATGAAACAAGTTATTACTTTTCTCATTACCAAACTGACTCCTTAGTGGTCATGTTTGCTTCAGCTTTTTCTTACCGTGTTACGTTCATAAGGTTGTCTAGTAAGAACACACCCGCGTTATAGATACGAGAGTGAGGGGGACACCAGGTCCCTCGCATGGCTGGAGGTTTAAATTACCGGCTGGAACCAGTGTATCGCTCCCACAGGACCGGGCGGTTGTCGGCAGGCAATCTTCGCCGTAAATTTTAGCAAATTCACGTGGACATTATCGTCATTCTAGTCGAACACGAACACCCCCCCGCCTTCGTCCTCGCCTCTTTCGTTAGTTGTATTCGTTTCGGCGTGTTAAAATTCAACGTCGCTCGCGGGTTCGGTAGGTCGGTGTTTTCGGGCGTTGTCGTGGAGCGACAGATCTTGGCGTCAGATCTACGAATTGACGCCGCAGTGAACCCAACTGACACCCCGCGCCTAATTTTCTTCTCAAATCATTCCGTTTCCCTTTTCTTTGATCCTCTCTCTCGTTCTCCCTTTGATCGGTCTGCGAGAGACGAAGCCGTTCATGTGAACCTCGGTCGAGGTAAGCTTGTGTTTCTGATACATTTTGTAGTTTCTATTTCTATGAACGAAGCGAAATATTTTGAGTTATGTCCTGGCTTGGATCCTTTTGCTTTGTCTTTTCTTTTTGTTTGTGTTGTTTCTTTGTCTTATGCCCTCGGTCGTGGAGATTCGTGATCGGCCCTCAGGTAAAGGGAGGGTCGGATCATGCTGAGAGTGCTTGTTTTCAAGTTATTTGATTTGTTTCATGGTGGACATCAGGTCGTGGGGAAAATCCGGAGGCGGCGTGGATCTGATGGATAAGAATCGGAAGAAGAGTGATCTACTTGCCGCAGGCCGGAAGAAGGTTTTTTTTCCTACCCCTTCTCTACTCTGGGCGTGGCTTCAAATTGTTGTTTTTGGCTGACATACAAAACTCCGGTACTTATTGTCTGGGAACGGCCTCAGTTCTGTAGTTCTGGAAGATCTGAAATTCTATGTTGCAAAACTTCGGAGTTCTTTATTATTCCGGGAAACTATTAAAGTTGCCGAGATTTATTTTGATTCTTACCGGTTATTTTCAAAGCAAATGCGATTAATTATGGCAACTTCAAATGTGACAAGTTTGACAATAGGTTTTCCGAAGCTCTTGGAGTCAATATATTTACTATTTATCAAATAACTTTCATGGATTAGCTAAACTTTGACCTGCACTGATTTTAATCTTAAATTCTTCGAATTCCTGGCTCTGAACTTTCATTTATTATTTATAGGATAGGTTTTGGCAACTTCGGTCTAAAGAGCGTCACAGTCGTTCTATTTTGGCTGTGTCGATGGAAGAAATGTAACTCCAATGGAACATCTGTAAACAAGGGATGTTCCACTGGTCCTTCGACTATTTTTCTTTTGCTTATTGTAATCCACTTTATTGTTGATTTGTTGTCTGTCGGACATTGACTCTGTCGACATCCTTAGTCATGCCATAGTGCCATTAGTTTTATTTGCACGAATTCCTTTTTACTACCTCCAGTGAAAAACCTGGAAATTGTAGCTCATCCAGGAAAGCAAACTGAAATGTTGTCACAGCTTTACAGACACTACTTTTTCCTTTAATTGTAGTTTGCTGTTCTATTTCAGTTTCACTTTTTAGGTTGTAATATGGCAAGTTCTATGGAGGACGTAATTCAGGCTTATGGTTCAGTTTATTTTTACTTTGAGTTGCATTTTTTGTTGCAAATTGTTATAGTCACATGATTTACAGCTTTACTAGCGCTTGTTCGTTGTGATACATCCTCTCTTGACTGCATGCAGTGATTTAATAAGTCGAGAGTTTTTTTTTCCCTGGTATAGTTTCATTTCCAGCTCTCACCAATTTGTGTTCTAAATTTCTAATAACATGTTTTTTTTCCCCAGCTTGAACAGTTCAGGCAAAAGAGGGAGAACAAAGGTGTTGGTCATGGAAAACTTTTAGATAAAGGAGCAGCTCTGGAGACTGGATCTCCCAGTCAACTTCCTCACGCAGAAGTGACTTTGGCAAGTTCCACCGATGAAAAATTGGTGAAGCTTGATGCTGAAAGGTCACTTTCGGAAGTAGAAACAAGCCCCTTACCCCTAAATGCTGAACATATATTAGAACCAGTGCAAGGTGACGAACCATTGAACCAGGATGAAGAAGTAGTGCATCCTGAAAGGGAAACAGCGGTGAGGGCTGCACCCCTTTCTCAAGATACTGATGCAGAGGTGGCCCCTGCAGCTTCAGGGGCTTCAGACGTCCAAAATGCGATTGACCCTGTACAGGATACTAGACCAATACAACTGGGCAGAAAAGAAATGGTGCATCCAGAAGATGGAACAGATTCATCAGGTATCCGTCAGGAGCAGGATGTCACAAGCGATTATCCTAAGGAGATTCATGATAGGGTTCTGACAGTGGTCAGTTTTTCCGGGACACTGCTAGAAGCAGAAGCAAGTGAAGAAGGCTGCCGGCAGGATTCCATGGCTGATGAAGTTAGACTGGGAACAATTAGTTCTGAGAATGAAACACATTCACCAGGTCTTGAACATGAACAACCCATGGATGATCGACATCTGGAGGTTTCTGAAGGTGATTCAGTATTGGGTTGCAGTCAGATACTTGTGGCCGCAGGTGCAAGGGTCGGAAATTTGGAAGGATTGCATCGTGAAGGAGAAATTAATCCATCTGGTTTACAGGATGACGGTGGTTCAACTTGTGCTGTCGAATCCATGTACTCTAATCTTGATGATCAGGTGAGATTTGCTGTTTTTGTATCTCAAGATATGCTTGTGCCAAAAAAAAAAATTCAAAACATTCATTAGATTAGAAAGTGTAATTGTACTTTGATGTATAATTATATTCTCATTTTCTGCTGGGTAGGGCCAATGCAGGAAGTTCAAATTTCTGGTTTGGACCAAAACACTTGTGCACATGTGGACGGAGAGGAGTTTCGAGGACATGGTGGTCCTCCAGAAGGGGATGATAGGACCAATAATGAGCTATCCAAAGATGTGGACCATGTGATGCTTGCAGATGCCACAACATTGCAGTTGGTTCAGGAGGAAAAGCAAGAACCTTTGGATGAAGCTGTTTGTGGGGTAGCTGCAGTTTTGTCAACAAAAATAGAGGGGGCAGCTGTACAGTTTCCCATAGAAGCTGCGAATTTGCAGATTGAAAAGAATAAACATGGCAAACATTGGACAGAAGATGTTCTGCAGGATAGTACAATGTTACCTATAGATGCAGAGGTAAAAACTGATCATCTAAATGAAGTGGATTTCAACAGGAATGCTGCTGGTTTTGTATCCTCCTCTCAGTTTTGGGGTGAAAATTCTGCTGATAAAAGTATGTTGCAGGAGGAAGATCTTCAGGAAAATCAAGATGCAGGAGCTAGATGTTTGGCATCAGAAACTGAGTTATCTGAAACTGCTAAAGATTCCTTGTTGGTGTCTTCAGACCTACAAGGTTCTTCTGTGCTTGCGACAGATGGTGGAATGGTCTCTCCAGTGATACAATGTGAGGATGGAGCATATGAATCATCATACATTCATTATGCAGCTGGACCAGAAAGAAGCTGCAGTTCTGATGGTGCGTTATTGAAGATTGTTGAAGAGCTTTACATTAGGAGCATCATAGGGGATGTTCTCCAGGTGCAACTTCAGGAACAAAGCCTGATACAGTTGAAGTCTGATGAACAGGATGAGCAGCTTCTGAACGAGGTATCAAAGCTCAGGTCGTTACTGAATGTAGCTCATGGAAGCAGTGCAAGTATCACAGAAGAATTTGCTCAGTGCCGTTCAGAGCTCATGGCCATGACAGTTGGCAAGGAGGGGCTTGAAACTCAGTTGTTTTCTGCAAGGAATAAGATTTTAGAGCTTGAGAATAGGATAATAGACCTGCAGAAGAAATTGGAACTGTCTGAAGAAGAGATAAGCCAGGAACTTAGAGATTTGCGTGATGGAAACAAAGAGCTTAATACTCAATTATGCTCCACAATGGAGAAAATTGAGGAACTTACGCTTCAGAACTGTGATCTTCAGAATAAATTGGTGAAATCAGATGCTCAATTATGTCAATTAACAGAGGACTTAGCAAGTAGCAAGGAATTAATATCAGTATTGGAAACAACAAATGGAACTTTAACGAGGGATCTTCTTGCTGCCAGGGATCAGTTGGGGGTGAATAAGCTTGAACTTACTTTGAGAAAGAAGAGAGAAGATGATCTTGTGAGTGAAAACTCAAAAATTACGGCTGAGTTGCTTGAGGTGGTGAGGAGACAAACTTCTCTTGAGGATGACCTAAGAGAAGCAATGTCTTACATTGAAGAACTTTTAGAAGAAAACTTTTGTCTTTCTTGCAGCCTCGATGTACATAGAGATAAAGCAGCTGAAGACCTACATTTAAGCTCTACTTGTGAAGGATCTGGCATGACTATGATCCAAAAATCTTCTGTTCTATGTGATGATAAAGCAAAGCCTGATCATGTTGAAAAGGAACATGGGGCTGAGTATGATGGTTTTGGATCTTTGAAAGAGTATCTTGAGGATGCGCTGATGACAATTAAGAGGCTTGAGAAGTCCATTCAGAACATAGGGTCTGATAATGCATCTTTTGTCAGGTTTTCAAGTAAAAGTGCTTCTGGAATTTCAAAGATAATTCAAGCTTTTGAGGCAAAATCTCTTAGTGAAGAAACTTTTGTTGAAGAGGTAAGCTCTATAGTGAAACCTACCATTGGGGACCAGAGTAAAATTGACAAGAAGGCTGATGTTAATCAACCGCAGGATGCTAGTTCCTCTACCTGTCTTAGGCTAGCCAAGGAAGAGCTTCATCGACTGCAATGTGTCCTCAAACAAGTAGGCTTGGATCTGGTGAAGGCTTCTCATCTTTTCATGGAAGAGCAGAGATGTAAAGAAGCTGCACTTGGGGCTCTGAGGAATCTCCAAGCAGAACATGTTGCAAAAAAACAAGAAAATTCGGATCTTGAAGCACAGGTGAATGTGTTGTTGAGGTCTAATGAGAAAAACATGAAAAAGTTACTTGACTATGACTCTTTAACTTATGATCTTCATGTTCGTTTGGATGAGTTACATCACAGTTTCTGCCATACGGCTGACATGATGGTTACTCAAGTCGAATGCCTGCAGAAAGAAGTAGATGAGAAGATGTCTATTCTTGAGTTGGAGAGTAGCTTTATCTATGCAGAAATCTTCAGTGCAGTAGAAAAGCTCAGGGAATGTACAAATCCTGTCTCCTTCATATCCAATGAACCCAGTGATCTTGCTGTCAGCATGCGCCTTTCTACTGCTGTTTCTGCTGCTGTAGAAACAATAATGGACTTGCACAGACAGCTTCTCGCTTCATATATTGAAGGAGTGGTGTGTCGTCTCTCATTGGAAGAACTCAAAAACAAACATGTGCTTTTGCATGAAAGGAACCAATCAGCTGTCTTGCTGCTTGATAGGACCTATTCTAATGTGATGAAGGTGATTAATGATTTCTGTGGGCTTGAGCAGTCTGTTGAAGAGAATCTAAACTTTGAGAAACTGCAAATTGTTCTACCAAAGTCATGTGAAATCCTCACAGTGCAGTTGCATAATTTTCTCAATGAACGGTCTGTCCTTCATTCTACAAAAGTTGAACTTGAGTCAAAATTGTTCTGTAAAGCTCAGGAGATTGAAGAATTGAAAAAAGTTTGTTCCGGTAAAGATGAACCTCACAGTTGTAACAACTCTGATGATGCTTCTGATCCTGTAAAAGTTACACCTTTGGATGTTTCTCATCCTCAATTGTTATCTGAGAAGTATGCAAGTGAAGGGACTGCAGAGCTTGGATCACAGCTTGATGAGGAGACACACAGATTAGTCAGACAATTGATCGAAGCTGTTGAAAAGGAAGTTTTGCCTGAACAGGTGGTAGTTGATATGCGCAAACATCCATTAGAGTACCTTGACACTTTGATTTTCTCTCTTCTTGAAAAATATAAAAAAATTACTGAGCAGTTGAATTTGTTAAAAAAATGCATTGGGGACTTTAGTACAAGGCCTGAACTTCTTGATGAGTGCAACATGGTGCCTTTACATGTGATGTTGAAGGAAGAATTTGAGTCAAAGTTGGTTAGTCTACGCGAGCTGCAGGAGACAATCCATCAGTTAAACTCCATAAAAGCTCAACTGGAAGTTGAAACACAGAACCTTAAAGAAGGCTTGGCTAAGGTGGGGGCAGATCTTGATTCTACTTGTTCAGAATTAAGAAACAAAGATCTTGAACTTGTGCAATCGGAACAAAGAGTGACTTCGGTGAAGGAAAAGCTTAGTATAGCAGTTGCCAAAGGAAAAGGTTTGATTGTGCAACGTGATGCACTGAAACAGTCATTGGCAGAGAAGACAAGTGACCTGGAAAAGTGCTGGAAGGAACTGCAGTCCAAGAGTACATCACTTCATGAAGCTGAGGCAAAACTTAAAGTATACTCAGAGGCAGGTGAACGGATTGAAGCCCTTGAATCAGAGCTATCATATATTAGGAATTCTGCCACTACACTGAGAGAGTCATTTCTCCAGAAAGATTCCGTTCTTCAAAGGATTGAGGAGATTCTGGATGAATTAGAGTTACCAGACCAATTTAATTTTGGAGATGTAACTGAAAAAATTGAATGGCTGGTTAGATCCATATCTGGAAACCCTGTTTTGACAGATTGGGATCAAAAAAGCTCTGTGGGTGAGGCTGGTTTTGTGGCTTCTGATCCCTGGAAGGAAGATTCCCAGTCAAGCTTGAATCCTGCAATTGATGATCTGAAGAGAAAATATGAGGAGCTACAGAGTAGGTTCTATGGTCTTGCTGAGCAAAATGACATGTTAGAGCAGTCCTTAATGGAAAGGAACAGTCTTGTACAGAGATGGGAAGAGGTTATGGACAAGATAGATATTCCACCGAATCTGCAGTCGGTTGAGCTGGAAGAGAGGATTGATTGGTTAAGAAAAACACTCTGGGAAGCTCAACATGATAGGGATGCATTCAGAGAGAAGATTGAGAGCCTTGTAGAGTCATCTAGTGCAATCATGGTTGATTTGGAAGAGTCAAGAAATAAGATATCCAACCTTGAGGCTGCACTTGGAACTGTCACACATGAGAAGGAGCTTCTTGCAGGTCGCCTTGAGAAGCTTGCTCAAGAGCATGAGCAACTCTTGGAGAAAGTGCTTAGAGATGAACTAGAGAAAGAGAATTTTCACAAAGAGGTTTTCTCCTTGCAGGAAAAGATTCATGAGCAGAAAGCTACAAACAACGAGTACTGTTCTTCTATGGAAAAGGAAATTGAACTACTGCAAGAAAAGATAGAGGAGCAGAATTGTGCTCATGAAAAGTATTCCGCTGCTTTGGAAGATGAGATAAAAAAGTTGCAAGCCTTGATTGATAATGTACTGCTCAATCATGACATAAAAGGAAATTTCTCTGATGGTAGTTACATTGACAGTTTAAGGGAACATATCAAAATGCTTCTAGATAGTTACAGAACTATCTCGCTGGAGAACTCTGTTCTGAGAGACAAAGAAAAGCAGGAAGAGACAGAACAAGCTAACATAGAAATGATTGAGGATAAAGCAACAGCTGATATGACGGTAATGATGGAAACAGACAGTGGGGCTTCAAAGAGAGAGCTTGATGAGGCTTTGTCTGCTTTATCCCTTGTCAAGGAAGAACGTGATCAAATCTGTGAACAATATGAGTCATTGGTCATTGAGGTTCAAGAACTTGGGAGGCAGAAAAAATTATTGGAAGAACAACTAAGTCAAGAGGAACAAAAATGTACTTCAACAAGAGAGAAGCTTGGTGTTGCAGTAAGAAAAGGGAAAGCATTGGTTCAACAGCGGGACCAGCTGAAACAGACTCTTGAAGAGACGAACTCTGAGATGGAAAGGTTAAAGATTGAGGTCCAGAAGTGCAATGATGCTCTTGTCGAATGTGAGCAGAAAATCCAACAGTTACTAGGCTACCAAGGGAAGTGTGAAGCACTTGAATCTGAAAATGTTGTACTAAGAAACAAACTGGAAGAAACTGAAGATACCTTAGATAGCAATATCTGTGCCTTGAATGAATTTTTGACTGCTCTGAATGCTGTTAGCATAATCAGTAAGGTTACCAGCACCAAACCTTTACAGAAGCTGGAGCAGCTGGTAAAGGTTGTCCATGATCTTGAGGCCCAGTGTTCTTCTTGTGAACAAGATGCAAAAAGATCGAAACATGCAGCAGAGTTACTTGTAGCCGAGCTAAATGATGTCCAAGAAAGATATGAGAATCTTCAAGAGGAACTAATAGAGAAGGAAAGCATAATTGGGGCCATATCTGCACAGAGGGATGCTGCAGAAGCTGCAAAATCTGAGGCTCTTTTGCATCTTGAGCAAACAAGTAAGAGCGTTATTGAAGATAGAAAGAATCAACATCAGAAGGAATTAAAGCTGAATATTGGATTGGAACAACTAAATGAGGCATGCTATGCTTTACATGGTCTCCTCACTGATGGTTTCTCCAGGGAGTTAGAGATGTTTGGTAGTGTGGAGGCCAGTTTGGTTGCTTTCCTGAAGAAGATGGTTCCTATTGAAATCATTGAGTTTCCTGTGGAAGAAGCTCGTAGGATGGTCCCAACAAGTGATGAACTACATGAGGTAATTTTTGTTCATCTTATAAACATTGGTTCTAGACTTCTAGTACATGGGAGGCTAAAAAAAATAATAAATAAAGGAAATTGTGAGGTTGGTGCTGTCATTTCCTAGTATGCCTACTGCTGATAAGAGTGGATATTTTCTTGGACAATTTCGTTGTCATCACTGTTTCTCAGTTATGGTCTTATGGATTTTTATAAATGCAATGGATATTTATTTGCTGTATTTTATGTGATCAATACCATTTCACTTGCTGATCTTTAGACTAAAAGTTTCTGGGTATGTGCTTCATGTAAGTGCTATGTGATTGTCTTGCCTAAGGAACTAATGCTTTGAGTAAATTATTCATGTCCTGTTATTCTGTTATTTTGGTTTTTGGATAAATCTGTTGAATTTGGTAAAGTAGTTATCAGGAGCACATAGTGATTTTTTTAAATGATTGAATATTATGACTTTGTAACTAGAACTTCGTATGCAGTTATAAAAAGCATTGCTTGTCTGCACAATTTCTATACTTTATTTGGTATAGGATCTATTGTCCCTGGATATTTTGTTTTTGCTTCATTTTGAGGCAACATTTGTACTTCACTTGTATTTTTGGATTATATAGTTAATCTATCTAAATAGATTGTAGTTAAGAATCTTAAGATAACTGAATATACCTGTAAATATGCAAGTTGTAGGTTTTAATATTTCAATTCTCTGCCCAGTTTTTGCTTTTAGGTCGGTATACCTCTGTGCAATTAATGATGTCTTTGGCCTACTAAGAGTACCAAAATATTTCCTTTAGGGGACATAATCTCTTCCATTTTTAATTGCCTGTAAATAATGATGAGAACTATATGTAACTTCTACTAGGATTAGCAGGCATCAGTAGGGAAATTAATGAAATGAGTTCTAGTCACCAACAACATTTCAAATCAATTCCTTGAGAAGGCTTTTCTTGGAAGCCTTTTGTAAAAGGTTGTTTTTTCAGAAAAAAACTTCAGAATATATATATATATATATAGTAGATAGATATAGAAATAATAGAAAATTACAAAAATTATGTGTCTGCTAGTGGGCTCCTATTTTCTATCCCTGTATATTGAAAAACTTTAAGAAAATGGCTCTCTTTGTTGACATATCTTCTTAAACTTCTTATTTCCATGTTGACATATCTTCTTAAATTTCTTATTTCCTTTCCCTGTCTTACATTCATCTGATGAATTATTGATATTAACATTTTTATTTTTTATATTATGAAATAGGTACCTTTTCAAAGGAAAAATTAAAATGTTTCATCAGCACATGGGTGAAACCATGGGCCGAGACAACCTTTTTTTTCTTTTAGCATTGGTGGTAGATGGTTTATGTAGCTACTAGCTATGTTCTTCATTTATCGATCTTTGAGTCTCAATAAGAGTTCTGTAATATCTGGCAGATATTTGTCTGGGTATGCTCAATTTTTGACTTATACAGTATTTCTGATAGTTTTTGTTGTGACCTTGTCGATAGCTACTGACAGTATCTTTTATCCACTTCGTTCCAGTCTCTGTTTTTGGCTTCACAAGGAACTCCATGCTTATGACTTTATTTTTCTGTGCTTCAATCTTCTCAGGAAATGGGTCCTTTATATATGAAGTTGAAGGAGCATCAGTTGGATGAATGTGATAAAGATCATGATATTCATGATTTTGAGTCCGTTAGTCATGGCCTGCATGCATGCATAAAAATGATCAGTTGGGTTCAAAACAGATGGCTGAAGCAGATCTCCAATTTGAGTGAAAGTTCTGAAAGGCTGATCAAAATCATTGAGAATGGTGAAAAAAGAATCACAAGTTCAACAGAATCTTTAGCTTCTTTGAAGAGATATGTATCTGACCTTGAGGGAAGGAAAAAAGAGGAGGATGCTGAACTGGATTCTTTGCGTAAGCTTATTATGATACTTTATGAAGCTTGCAGTAGTTCAGTTTTCGAAATTAAAAATCATTTATTGGCATCTGGACGTCCTTTGGCTTCTGGGGTGCAGCCTTCGTCTACTTCTGGAATACATGCACATAAAGAAGAAACAATCCAACTAGCCACTGCTTACACTGATAAAGGAGGAACTGTAGATCAAGATAAGTTTATTTTGAGTGAGGAGGTTGTCATTTCAATGGCTGATGATTTACTTTCAACTATTAAGGATTCAACCAAGAAGTGGTTTGAGATGATAGAGGAAGGTCAAAAGGAATTGAAGGCAACAATTTCCTGCTTACGGGAAGAAATACAAGAAAAAGAAATCCAGAAAAAGAGGATTTGTGAAGAGTTAGTTTCTCAGATTAAGGAAGCTGAGGCAACAGCTAACAAGTACTTGGTGGATCTTCATTGTGCCAAAGCAAATGAGAGTGATTTGGAGGAAAAGGTGAAATTGCTGGAGCATGCTCATGAAATGTTGCAGTTGCGGGTGAATGATCTTACAAGTTGGGAGACTTCCTCAAAAGAGCTAGAGAAGAAAGTTGAATCCATCAATAATCTGTTGGGCAAAAAAGATCAAGGTAAAACATGTTTGTCAATTTGCTTCAGAATGCAATTCCTTTTCTAGTCTGTTACTATTTTCTTCCATGACTTTTTATAAACTTGTTGCAGAAATTGACGGCCTCATCCAAGCATTGGATGAAGAAGAGGTTCAGATGGAAGACATGGCAAAAAAGGTGGAGGATTTAGAGAAAATTGTACAAGAAAAGAATTATGCCATAGAAAGTCTTGAAGCTTCT
Organism: Nymphaea colorata; assembly: GCF_008831285.2. Taxonomy (NCBI): domain Eukaryota; kingdom Viridiplantae; phylum Streptophyta; class Magnoliopsida; order Nymphaeales; family Nymphaeaceae; genus Nymphaea; species Nymphaea colorata. The sequence goes on from NC_045140.1 coordinate 15,500,401, forward strand.
CGTGCGAAGGCAGTTGCCAAACTTTCCTCGACATTAAGAAAGTTTGATGAGTTGCATCATTTTTCAGAAAACCTTCTTTCAGAAATTGAAAATTTTCAAGTGCAATTACAAGGTCGTGATGAAGAGATCTCTTTTTTACGACAAGAAGTAACACAATATACAAATGATTTACTCACAGTACAAGAGAACAACAAAAGGAGTTTGACAATGATGCATGAGATCTCCATGTGGCTGGATGGGGTAGTTTCACGTCTGGGGATGCAGGAGCTAAATCCTGATGACGTGAAGAATGACAGATTGCACAGTAACATGGAGATACTAGATGCACATATTTCCTCCTTGGTCTCAGAATTAGATGGCCTAAGGCTTGCTGCTAGAACCAGTGATTCTCTTTTACTAGGTGAAAGGAATAAAGTGGATGAGTTACAAAAGAAAGTGGAGATGCTTGAGAATTCCATAAAAGAAAAGGACTCTCAATTACAATTAGTCTCAGGAACATGGGAAGCTGGTGTCAGTACTTCAGATGCATTGGAGGTTGAATCTGTGGTATGTTCTGAATTTCTTTATTTTTTTGTGTGACAATGTTTTGTAAAAGCTTTATAGTATGTAAAAATTTTTTGGTTGAGGGTGTAGCCACAAGGTGCTTATGACTAACACTTCCATAAGGAAGTCTGTCATAACTGGAAAATTGTCCTGAACCCTTTATGCTGAAGTTTATTGGATGAGTGGCAGAAGTAGCTTTGTTTGGTGAGATTGAGCGGGGCATAGAGTTATTCCAGTCTGGTTCTTTTTTCGACTTTCTTCTTCCAGATCTTACCCAATTGCACTATATATTCAAGGGCTGTGGGGCTTGGAATATTAACTTGTAAAATTATGTTGATATACAATCCATGAGATGGAACGGCTGGTGAATAATGACCTGGGTAAACCTATATGTTAGACTTTTATTTAGGTTTACTAGATAAATGCTATGGATCAGATAGAGCCTGGTCACTTGTTTTTGGATAGGCATATGGAAAATGTTAATACCAAATTTTGGTTGCAAATTATGGAGGAGAGGGTTACTAATTCAGTTGGTGGAATGTTGGACAGTCATCCCAGGGCCAGGTGTTTGGCCAATTCAGTTCCCACTGGTGACTCGGTTTTATTTTTGAACAAACTCTAATGCTTATATAGCAACAAAGGTCATTTGGCTTTACACCCAGACTGAATAGTTCAAAATACTTAGGTTCATATGTGAATCTACACTTGACATTTGTTTTGATAGGTTTTCATATTGATCTTTTTAGCCTTGAAGGACATAAGAAATCTCTGAACTGGTGACCAACATTTTGCTTAATATACTGGAGTTAGCCAGGTGCTTCCCAAATTCAGCAGGTGTCCAAAACCATCCATATTTCATCTAGTTGGACAATTTAATGCATAACAAACACGTGGTTTAGGTCCTTGCTCAAGTTTTGAATCTTTTGATTGGTCCATTTAAAACTGTGAACCGGTAAAACTGTTGTGTTATCTATTATGTGCTGTACATCTATGTGTTTTACTTTTTATATTCCACCTAGGCTGCTTATGAGCGGAGTTCTAGCTGAGCTGTGCCAGCTCGAACTTGGCTCAAATCTCAAGAGGCTGAACTAGAGCTTTGCTCGAGCTTGAATTAACTAGCTCGATCTTCACTTGGCTCGAGCTTAAGAAGGCTTGAACTCAACTCGGTTAAGCTCGAGCCGAGATTTGGCTTGAGCTTAGCCAAGCCATTTATTAACAAAAAAAAATTATTTTTTAATATAAGTGAAAACAACCAAGTTTAAACTTTGAACCTGAGTCCCTGACCCTTGCTAGCCACAAGGAAACCCACTGGCACTATTTGTTTTCTATGGTAATATTGTGAAAGTCATTATTATATGCTCTTGGCATGAGCTTAATCAAGTTTACACGAGCAGAACCCCCCTAGCTCGAACTCGACTCATTTACTTAAGTGAGTACATTTCTTAGCTTGAATTTGATTCCTTTTTAAACGAGTCGAGATCGAGTCAAGTCTAACTGAGCGAGTTCAATTCGAGCTTGAGTTAGCTCGACTTGTTCACTTCTAATTCCATCTTCTTAAATTTGGAGCATGTGCACAAATCACATCATGTGTGCATATAAAAAATTACTGTCATATTTTAATTTTGACCGTCAATGTGGAGATTTGTGATCTTTGCAAATCACGATAATCAAGTTGTCACTTTTTTGAGTTGTTGTTAATGGGCCATCTCATATTTTCCTTTGAAAACTGGAAGCATGGTTCTTGTGTAAGTCGGCTCTTACCTTTTATATTATGTGGTGAAGATTCATTCTTTATTCTTTCTTTAGGGACAGAGGAACAAGAAAGTGGTTACTTTAGGCCCTACTGTATCTCATGCTCGGAACATAAGGAAGATTGCCAATGATCATCTCTTAATTGACATGGAGGCAGGCAGCAGTTTGGTAGATGTAGAAGAGGACGATAAAAGTTAGTTCTTCTATCTTACTAGCCTTTATTTACAATACTTTGAAGTGATTTTGGAATCATGAATATATTATTGATGAGATGTTTAATTTAAAGGTCATGGTTTCAAGTCCCTTGCGACATCAAGCATTGTACCAAGAATCACAAGGCCCTTGGTGGACAGGATTGACGGACTGTGGTAGGCTGCAAGTCATAATTTTTTGATATAGTTTTTATCTTTTCTTGCCTAATTTGTATTTGTTTCTGCACATTGTTTAATTCTTTTATTTACCCAATCAGGGTTTCAGGAGAACGGTTGTTGATGAGGCAGCCGACTTTGAGACTCGGATTTATAGTCTATTGGGTTGTGATGCATGTATTATTTGCTGCTGCTATTGTCTAACTACTACTTATCTTAGGTAAGCTGTTGTTCAGTTATTGTATCCTGTGATAATATGTGGATTGATGTACTGTTATAATTTATGCATTGTTTAAAGTTAGCATGTTGTCTTTAGGTCTCCCTCATAATATTATCTGCTTCTATATATTCATTTGGATCTTATTAATTTCATTGATGATGATTTATTGGAAATTGAAGGATGTATCTATTTTGAAAATTGGCGTGTAACTATAAGCTTGCATGTTGTTTGAGAGTGGGATTCTGTCGTTTGCGTGCTAGTCCATGGGAATCTATAGGGAACCTTGACGCAGTGGCTGAATAAACCGATCGGTCATCACTGACTTGAAAAAGAACGGCCCTATTACATGGTTGATTAATACTACTCACAGATTAAAGCCATTACCCCTCTCTTGGACAATAAAGAGGTAGGTTGCTGTTGCATGGAGAAAAGAAATAACCATCTACAGCTGTTGCCATCACCTCCCTCCCACTGACAAAATTGAAAATCCTGAATTATGTACACAAATTCATGCTAAAAATACAATTCATAAAGGATATGCCGTGAAATGCTTGTGAGTCTGTGACTGTCATAAGGCTATTTCCTTTTTAAATTAGAAGGTCCTTTTTTTCCCCCTTGCCTGCCTTTCCTTTACAGCTAACCAAGGGTCTCCAAGATATACCCACATATTTTGTGCTGATGGATCAAGAAATAGTATTTTGAGTCCTGTACTTTGATTCTCGAATGATCCTGGTCTTAGAACCCTTGTGTGATATGTACTGTTTGATGTGGTATGGACTATGTGATATGTTGGGATGAGATACCAGATCATCAAATGTTTGTGTTGCCTATTACTTGGTCACGGAGCTATCCAGAGTTCATGCTGGTTTGACCTAAGCTTAATACCGCTGTTTGATTTTTTTCTCATCCTTTTTATTTTAGTCCAACTACATCAGCTTTTCTGTTTAACCTGCCAGCGGCAAAGTTGGACCTTGTATGCGCCACCTGACATATGACACTTAGCCTGTAGGTGCATATAAGTATATATGATGGTGATTTTCCATGGAGTTTCCTAATTTTATGGTGATACAATGCCTGTTGTTCTAAGGAGGAGGAATGGTAAGGATACCTTTTGGCTTTTCTGTTAGAATTTTAGAAGCAATTGGCAGAGATCAAGCAGAGGAAAACAATATATATAACTAATCTTGCAAATTATTACTGAAATTAATCAATCTTGTGTAAATATCATTTGCTAGTTGTGTCTGAGATATTTAACTTTATGGTTTGAAATGCAATCCAGGATGCATGTAGAAGGGAAATAGGTGATTGATTCCATTTTATCTATTTCATAAAGCTGATACACTTGATCACATTTCTGTTATATTCATTTTTTGAATGTCTTTCCTATGCCTAGAATTCTACTGCGTCTTTCTTGTCAGCTCTGAAACCATGACTGGAACAACTCATGCCATGCGCAGTTGTCTGGTCAGGCCTGGCTAGTACTAGGCTTCATCTGTGTGAACCATGGACACTTTAACATGCAACTGTCCTTGTTACTGGGGCTTTTAATGCCAAAGATATGGGTTAGATAAGGCACATAGGCTAAAAAAGGGAAGAAAATAGGGTCGCTTAAATAGCATATATAAAATGTAAAGAAATGATTCTAGAATGGCTTATGACTTTATGTAGGCCTTGTCCTTTTGGGGCTTAGGTGAAATCTGAATTTATTTATTCCAGAACATTATAATTTTATACTTTGTTGCATGATAATTCACATATGACTTGTAATTGCATGAAGAAGCAAAGAAAAAGAAATGTGACTTAAATTGCATTTGTTTTCTTTGTTCTTTAGTCTTCTGTGGGACGTTGACTTAAATTATTCAATTTTTGTTTACTCTTCTGTGGAAGGCTGATCATTCCATAATTTTCTCAGTTTGCAGTTGTTTTTGGCTTGCGATAGTCGACTGCCAGAAAAAAAAGAGGCTGACAAGGTTGTCCTCTTGGAATCCATTCATTATACTAGAGAAATTCATAGACTAGCCTAGCCCATAGCAGGTAATTATTTTGCCACACAGGCAGCTGTGTCTCTCTCTCTCTCTCTCTCTTTTGTTCACTAGATTTCAGTTTGCCTGGTCGCATTCAATAAAGCATGCTACCACAGAGAAGAAAGGGATACATAATGAAGAAATGTCTATATGATTTTTCCATTGTAAATATCTGTATTGATATTGAGGTATATGGTAATTCTTTTATTTACAACCTTTGGGGCATTAATATTTATCATGTCTGTTTTCTGTTTACTCTGGCCATTAGACTTCAGATTAATGGTTTGCTTATGTGCTTAAACCATATTTCTGTTGGGGAAATGATAGTTTGGTACCGTTGAGCATCCCCATGGTTTACTGGGACAAAAAACCTGCTTGGGTATACGAAGTAGCAAACCTGGTCCAAGGCGTTATCTCAGGAAAGGACACTGGTGCCCTGACTTTTGGGAAGGATTGGATACTTCTGAAGCACATAACATGGCTTCATTCGCAAGTTCAAAATCTCTCTAGAGATCATATGTTTGACTTGCATGCTTAAAGGTATTCCTGTACTTAAATGCTCGAGCGGCACCTAGCTTTCTTATCATCCAATTTTACTTGTCCAGCTTTTTTTCTTTATTTTTTTAGTTTCTTCCTGGAAGCTGGATGTGCTTTTGTGTTAGTTCCTAAATGGAAAAATTTTCCCTTTTAACAAGAAAATAGTGTTGACATTATGGGTGGTAGTCCAGGCTTTTCATCCAGGGGTTGGGTGATGTGCTCTTTAGTGACGCCACTCTTCTTTGGCTGGCTGTGCTCTTAAGTAGGTCGTTTTTGTTCTGCTAAGGCACATATTAGACCAAGCTTTTAGTACCAGCAATAAAATTGGATCTGTTAAACGTTACCTTTAATGCATCATGTTCTGTTGCAACGTCCTGAGTACGAACAATCGCTACATAATCTTGAACTGATAGTTTATGATGCTACCTGGTTCAGATAGCACTGGTTTGAACTTTTTACTTGCTAAACATCTCGACCTTGTAGACTGTCATCCCAGTTTGCCATGCCCTTGTTTCAAGAATGTATAGATCTGTTTGTTGACCTCAGAGATCCTGCAAATCTTCTCCCTCTGAAATTAACTTGCGTATGCATCTTCAAATTGCTGATCTTACATCAAGTTTTCCTGATCTGCAAAGAGGAAGTCATGAACTATAAAATCTAGTTGATTTCTTATTCTGATAGAAAAAGGCCTATGCATGAAGAGGACAAGGTTCACGAGCTGGTGTCTAAACCTTTTATTATAAATCTCACATGTTTTGTGGTGAAATATGTTTCTGTGTGTGTGCACACATATTCAGCTGTTATCCGGCCTTTGGTTGTTAAAAACTCATCTCTCCTTCCATTGGAAGCATAATCAGATCTGACCCTTGAGCTGCCAACTTGGTAACATTTTCGCTGAAGAGTGCAGCAGTTTTGCTCCTAATGGTCTCGAGAAGTTCGGAACTGAACTCATTAGGTCTAAGATTGATATGGTTTGGTATTCATCACATCATGGTCAAATCAACTTTTTCATATCAAAACTAGAATCGACTTGAACCTTGTACTTAGGCTGTTGTTGTTCTCATGGGCTAATGGAACAATTCTTTGCAATTTTCGTGATGAACTTCTTTGAAAAGCTTTGACATATAGGACTCTGTTGGTCCCTGTGGTACTTTTCTTTTCTGTATTAATCATTTGTTGTCAAGACAAGTATCATATGATTTTAACGTTTTAGTCCCTTTCTTGACAAGAACTGATTTCAAATAAGTCACATGTCTTAAATGAATACTTGATAGGATGTTCACCATTTTCCCTATATGACGATAACGAGTCGACCCAGTGGTAAGGATGTTGCCTTCATGTAAATGGGACTCGTTCCTTCAAACCAAATAGTGGTTCAAACTTCGTGCCCTGTTAATAAAAGAATCTAATTAGTTCTTTTAGCTCTTTTTTTTCCTATTTTGTATGTTTTCTTTATTGCATCCTTCCTGACAAACGTTCATTTACATCGATCAGATTAATTTTAATTAAAAGAGGATTTCAGATCTAGATCCAGGCAGTTGAGACTCTTGGTTGGAATTACTCTTGTGGTCCCTGTTCAGTTTTCGTTTTCAGGATGGACCTCATGAGAGTCATCTTAATGCTTATCAGGCTGGCGGTTTATCTAGCTAAGGCTGTTTAAATGGGCAGAGGCACACCACACACACAAACACACACGTATGCAGCAATAAACATTTTCTTATCCGACTTTCAATTTTCTGCCAATCGTCCATGGTTCTTGGTCTCATGGGTTGCATTGGGTCATATTTTTTCTAGCATACAAATCAACAGCCTGCTACACGTACCGATCTATTCCTACTTCGTTTGGTCCTGCTTTGCACACTAAGCTTGAGGTTCAGGGTCCAAGGAGCGTAACTTTTATCGCACCGCCTCATATTGGACTAATTTGTTCCCTGTTGAAAATGCTAGTTAATAAACCCTGGATCAACTTGGATAATCAATTCCGCGGTCATCTTTAAGAGTTTTTTTTCTTGCTCGGAAGGGTAGCAAAAACCAGTCCATATTTTACCCTACTTGACTTTCCCACTTATTTGTCATTGCGACCTTGAGGTGTTCAGGAGTGACTATTGAGTAACGCTAGATGATCTGCCACTACGTGCGCTTATTTATGGAGTGGACAATATATTAGATCAATGCGATGGACGTGCGTGACCTGTATATATGGTGGTTGTCCTTGAGCCACACTCATGAGGATTGCATGTACGACTCTTCCTGTGGCTGTCCCTTTCCCTTTATGGGCGTTGATCTGCAGTAGTCGAGCCAGCAGGGTGGGGAAATCGCAACTGATGCTGAGTCGGTCATCGAAATGAAAAGGGGCTTGCTGCACTTGTGTCTGACAACGTTTAAATACCCCACAGACAGCGTCCAACAACAGCTATTGGTTCCTTCCTTAACCGGAATCAGATGCAAGAGAATTTCAGAACGAATGACCGTGTAGACTATCCTCATGGTGCTTAAAATGTGCCTCGCGACCAATGTCGTATGCAAGGTCTCAGTGTTCTCGCATATTTCTCTCGGGCAGTTTCTTACTCAATTTGTTTTGCAGGTTGATTTCCGGAGCGTGGGTAATGAATAAAACGAATCTGGTAAAAGTGAAAAAGGAAGTGTTGGTATGTGGTGGCTGCATGCCGATTGTCTATGAAGGAAGCTGAGTCTGGGGAGCCCCCTTCACGGGATATCTATCCATTAACCGGAGGCCTCTGTTAAATTATCTTCCTCTAAGTGGTGGGCAATTTGTGAATTCATTCCTGCACCCAGTGACGCCAGTATCATAAAATGGCACGACAGCTACCACGCGATGATGTGCCTCTTCGACCCCGCCGCAACCATGAATACGACCTAATGAAATGAGCCCAAAATTAAGCTTCAAAAGTCAAAATTTATTGATTTTTTAAAAATCTTGAACGTGGAGCCGTAATTCAGCTCTTCCCAACTTGGATAGATGTAGGCGGCAAAAATTCTGTAACATGAATTTTCGGAATTTTGAAACGGTCGAATTTCGTATTCTGATGGAGTCTTTTAGCTGTATTCTGAATTTCCAAGCGAACTCATCTACGACCGCGTTTCTTAATAAATTTTAAGCTAAAAAAATCACCCAAAATTTCAATTTGAAAAGATTCTTCCAACGAAGATGACCGTGCATTTACAGGGAAAGGTCAGCCGCCTCCGGACGTACGTTGATACTTGAGAGGGAAACAGCGAGAATCAAGTCCCATGGAGCTTTGTGTATTTGGGTGCAGGTAGCCGCACCAAGTCAAAGGCAGGCCAAGCTGGTGGCTCATCCAGGTCGATTGGGATTAGTCACGGTAGCTGCGTGTGTAAGTTTCTAGGCTCCTGCCATCAGGAGTCACGCTTTTCAAGTTTTTCGACAGGCATGTCTGACCCCCCAATCCACTCCATCACGCTTGGTTTGTCTCTTTTTGGCGAAGCATGATCTTGCACCTTCCTCGTTGTTGCTCGCAAGGGACAAAAATACTCGCGCAGCCTCCGTCTAATGACGGTGACGCTTTTCCTTTCTTCCTGGAAAGCCTTCTACTAAGTCTACGGTGATCTCAGCCGCCCAGTTTCGTGCCATCCGTCTTGAGTGAAAAAAGGAACAAAAGGGCTTCGAACAAATAAATTGTGAAAACATATAACCTCGAGCCAACCTTTTTATCGACTGGGGAACCTCGCCAACGAAGGCGTGACAAGGTTTTTCTCTTTCTAAATTGTTCCGGGAAAAAGCACAAAATCCGGCTCTTGGGACATCATTGGCGAAACAGATGAGCGGACCGCTCTGCAACATAGGGAATTTATTTTGGAATCGGAAAAATTAAAAAGAAGTTTCCTTTTTTTTTTTTTTTTTCCTGAATCACGACACATTCAATATCAAGAAAATAGCTATAGCTTATAAAATGGTTGGTGAGCCAGGAGTCTGTGTCTAAATCTCTAATGCAGTCAGATCAGATGCGTTATAAGGAAGCGGCCAGGCAAGGGCTATAAGAAGCGGTTCCTTTATAAAAGCGACGGCGTAGAGAGGAGGAGGTGTCATCGTCGAGTTTGGTTGCCTCCAAGGCTGGCAAACTTAAGACGAGCTCATTATGATGGCCTCTTTGCTTTCAGCAGTCAAAGATTGGCGACAGTGACATGTTTTTTGCGACGTCAGCTGCATCGTCGTCAGCCATGCTTCCGACGTTTGAGGGCAGAAATTCTTTCCACTCACTGGTCGTCGTTTGCTGCTGCTTGCCGGTGCACATGGTCGATCCGGAATCTCGTTTCTCAAGTATCGCACCACGTTTTACATTTCTTCTTCGATCGTAATCGTATACTTGCCAGGTTTCACATTAAGACACAGACGTGATAGATTAACCTCTTGTGTACACAGGCAGAGCCAGAAATTGTAGCTGGTGGGGGTCGTAATTCCATAGCTTTAATGCTTTTAAAGGATATATGTATATCAATTTATTGACGTATTGTGAGGCAGTGAGTGTTGTGGATCGTGTGATTGTATCGATGTCAGATTGGCAATTCAAAATCTCACGACAAGACCGTGGGGTCATCACCAAATCTGAAGATATTTATTGGTATTCAGTATTCACCGTGTTGGAGGATGTGGCTACCGTTTGGCATGAAGATGCGTGTGCCTGTGTACGCGTCGATGATTGCATGGATGGATATGAATTGTTGTATGTTTTGTGTAAGATACCATGTCCAAGTCGCTCCGCCCCACCCCTTCTAAAGCCATTCAACGCTTGCAACATGTTATAATATAGACCACTTAGGTGAAGCCAAAATGGAAACACATTTTCCTCGAAATTGCATTCTCTGATCGCCTTTTTAATTTGGCCCTGATTTTCTTAGAAGTAAAGTTTATTGAAATTCTGATGATAAGCAACGAAGGGAGGAAAAGAAGGGGAAAGCTACCCTTCGAGGGAATGTCCTCTCCCGCCACCACAGCTTTGCAAGGAAAAAGGAGGAAAATCCAAAAAATGCAAGTCCAAGTCAGCCAAAAATCTACTTATTTAGGGTTTCGATCATTTAAATTGCATTAACATTCACTAGGAAAATCAACTTAAAAGTTGATTTCCTAAATATAAACAGTATAAAAGTTGTCCAACCAAATAGCGTTGAACTCCTGCCTGTTCTATAGAAAGAGGATGTGAACGTTGCAATATTCTTTGAAACTTAGTGTTCCGTGCATAAAGGTGTCTCAAAGATTAGGAACTGAGACAGCTTCACCTTCATGGAACAGTAGAGTCACATGCAAACCAAACAATGCAATTGAATGCTGGCCTCAAATTGATAAAGAAGGAAAAAGAAAGCAAGTTGCTGTAGGGGTGCCCCACAAGGAGCCTGTACAAAGAAAAAAGGGGATCGCCTAATAATTATTATTCTGTGGGGATCCACTGTTGTCGTCCACAAATTGGTGTTTTGATGGCCCAAGACTCTCATTTCCTGGATATGAATCGCTCCGATTTCTTACTACAACTGATGGGCGAAATGACCGAATGTGTGGTCATGGTGCGTGGAGCTGGAGAAGAAGAAGGTCGGCACAGTGTGTGCACCGCAACTCGAATGGTTGGCTTTCAAGTCGTCCATATGTGAAAATAAATTCTTCCAACTTGACTGTAGTTGTGGCAAACAATGCATCTTCGGCACATATAATAAAATATCTCCAGAAAATAGAAAAGATCGGGGGTGTGGTGTAGCTTTCCATGAATTGGAGGTCCAACTCCGACCAGAGGATGGAGAGAGCTGCGCCACAAGGAGGCACCTCGACGCACGGCCACGGCCAATAGAGGTAGAGAGCCACGGTGCCTGCAAGACCATCGATCATACGTCGACGGTCCGCCAACAGGTGCCAGAGATGTAGTAGCGGCTGAAAAGCAAAGTTCAATGACCAATTGAAGTACACCTTAAAAAGAGAGGGAGAGGGAACAAAAGAAAAAAAAAGGAAAATGGCGGTGGCCGCGGGTGGAATGGCGTTTGGCCTAAGGAAGGAATCAGTGCAAGAAGAGTGGGGCGGACGTCCATGGCTGTTTGAGTGGCTGCAATTGCACCTAAAAAAAAAAACTGCCAGTCCTGATCACATTGGTTTGTGACCTTTCTTGTTCTGTCTACAAACAATTATTGGTTTGGTGAAGGAACTGCCCCGTCTTTTTAAAAATCTCACGTAAACCAACCAGAAATGATGCTTTTCCGCTCCGAATCAAACTACCAGATTATGATAACGTTTGGATCTAATTTGCTTCCTCGCACAAGAATGAGGATACGTTTGTACGAGCTCTTGGGGTTCGAGGATATATAGATGAATAAGCAAAAGGAATGAAGCTAGGAGTACATTTTTAATGTTTCAATTACAAGATTTAAATCTTGAGAAGCTGAACTTGGCAAGTGTAATGTAAAAAAGAAGAAAAAGTCCACTGCTGGTGGTGCCGGTAATCGGCAGTGTTAAATTGGGGTCCCCTAAAACGTCAATTAAGTTAAGTGCATGAACTCTGAAACATGTAACGAAGCGAAGCTTGTACGAGAGAGAGAGAGAGAAGCATGGCATGGTGCACCATGAATGAATGAAGGTGAAGCATGGCCAAAGAGAAAGAGATGGATTGCGATCGTAAATCAAGCGGGGTGGTTTAGTTTAGATATGGATCTGAGTGTAGGGGAAGCGCCACGTAATTCTTGGGAAAGAGGGGAAAAAGGTCGCTTCTCTGCGCTCCACGTGGCGAAAAAGTGGAGAAGAAGCATCGTGGTGGCAGCCCGAGGGCCGTCCCTTCGTGCGCCTGTGTGTGGACTGGAGATCGCATGAGTATGATATAAGATGGTATGTGCAAAAGTTCATCCTTCTTACACATAGAGGATCGGATTATTTGACTTGTAGATTCCACCCGCTCTGCCGTCTTTAATTTGCATCCAAAAGGTTTTGAACGAACCAACCAGCAAGCACATTCTCAACTCCAGCAAGCACATAAACCGGGCGGAAGCCTTGACTTGGTTCGGACCAAAGGTGGAATGGGCCCAGCGATGGCCAGATATTTGTGGAAAAGGACGGGGAATTGAAAATAGAAAAAAGGAACAAAGCGGAAAGAGAAAAACTTTTAGAACCGAAGGAGCCTGTTTGTTTATTATAATCGATCATCTTGCAGTTGGAGGAGGGAGGTTGGTTTGTGGACGGGAAGAAGGTCGGCACAGGCGACGTCTCTCCACCACCACCCTCCTACTATTACTATATAGACAGACCCAAGGGCCAAACCCACAACCTCTCCGACCCTCTCACAGCCCCCCGCGCCTTCCTTTCCTACTCCTACCACCTCCTCCCTCCTCCCCAATAACTCAACACAACCTCCTTCCTAACAACTTAAATCCACAAAACAGCCTTCTCCCCGCGAAACCGCTTCCTCCCCCGGTTTTGCCGAGACCCCCGCCCCATCGCGGGATCCGGTTTCCCGGCCATGGCGAGGAGGAATTGCGAGCTCTGCGCGGGCGAGGCCTCCGTCTTCTGTCTGCCCGACTCCGCGTTCCTCTGCTGGTCATGCGACGCCAGGGTCCACGACGCCAACTTTCTCGTCGCCCGGCACCTCCGGCGGCCTGTCTGTTCTTCCTGCCAGAAACCCGCCGGAGGTGCCTTCTCTGGGGCCGTGGTTTCGCCGTTGTGGCTATTTTGCAACTCGTGCAAGGGGGAGGAAGACGAGGAGGAGGAGGAAGAGTCTTCGAGCGCGGAGTCGTACGCTGCGGCTGGGGTGAGGGAGAAGGCGGGCTGCGGAATGAAGAGGGCGGATAGCGCGTCGATGGCGACTACCACGGAGGAGGAGGAGGAGGGTCCGAGGGTAGCGATGAGGAGGAGGAACGGCAGAAGCAGCAGGAGGCGGCACGGGATGGTTGGACAGATGGACGCGAGGGCGGAGGAGGTGCTGGAGCGGTGGGGGAGGAGGCTGGGGCTGCGAAACGCCTGCGCTTCGGTGCCGCTTGCGATGCACGCGTTCGAGGTGCGCGCGCAGAGGATGGGGGCGGGGTGTTCGGTGAGGGTGTGGCTGGCGGGGTCGCTGTGGCTCGGGGTGAGGCTGTGCGAGAGGAAGGCGGGGCAGGAAGGGTTGCTGAGGAAGCTGGAGTCCGTCGGTGGGGTGCCCTCCAGGATCATCCTGCTGGCGGAGTCGAAGTTATCGCGGATGCTGAAGCTGAGGGTTGAGGAAGAGGGATGGGCCGAATGCTCCTCCTGATCCGATGAATCCACATCCCATCTCCTTCTCTGCCATCCTTCTTCCCTTTGCGGTACACAAATATTACTTGTGGAAACGACACGAGTGTTGTTAAACTGGAAGCATTGCGGCATAATGAACGTGTTGGGGATGTTCCTTTCTTTCTCTGTAAAAGGGGTGGATTAGTTAACTCTTCTTTTACGGTTGCATTTGGCTAATGTGAATGGATTAGGGTGGCCTGACGATCCGAGACTCTCTCTCCCTCTCTCCGCCTGTGCAGGTTTACAGAGTCGACCCTCGAATGACGACTGTAGTTCAAAGATTTTACGGGCAGGGGAAAAGTAGGAAGGACGGTCTTTTATTATCTGGATTAGTGGCATTACTTTGTTCACCGAGATCATCGTATTACTTACTTGGTGCTGCCTCAGAACAGTGTTAATAAGGCTCTCAGTATTAATTTCCTTTTTATTGTTGAGAAAGTCTTCGTATGCCGACGTTATTAGCCTCGCCAGGGAGGGTTAGTTTTGTGGTGGAAGGAAAAGGAACTTCGTCCTCTTCGCCTGCCACACTGCTTTGCTTTGCTTTGCTTTTCTCTTCGTAGACCCCACCTGAGGTGGTGGAGCATGAACCCGTCCCTTTCCCTTGCCTATAATTTTTCATATCTTCCATGGATGGTTGCAACTTGCAAGGCCAGCGAAGGGCGGCATCAAATCAATCATGAAAGACGAAGGTCCGCTTAGGGGAGAGGGACCGTTTGTTCGTCCCGTCCAAAAAACGTGACCAAGTTCACTTACAGGAAAGCCCCTTTTTCCCGCTTCCGGCCAACTAGATAGGATGGTTCATGTTTCAACGGTGGGGTGGGGAAGGGAAGGGAAGGGAAGGGAAGGGAAGGAATTCTCAGCGGTGGTCGGTGGCCCATCATTCGCCACCACATTAACATACATAGGCATAGGCAGGCGGCCTATTAATTCTACCAATTTAAGCCTCTCCGCCGCCAAGTAGAAGGGCCTGTAGCCTACCAATTTCTTCCTTGTTAGTTAATAATAACATGCATGAAATTGCCTATCCAGCCTTCATAAACATGAATATGGTGGGACAAAAGCAACCGGAGGTGGTGAAATTCGAATTGATTTTTTACTATGATCGATCTGCCCATGTAGCGAAAAACGAAGGAAAAAGGAAAATGGAAGGTTTTTTTACCGTTGGCAAGAATAAACTAGCAGCATGCATTTGAGTCCACTTTGAGACTCCATTCCATAAAAATGTGTCCAGAAAACTGAAATTTCTGGAATGCATATCTTATATAGTTTTATGTCCAACATTTAAGAACCATCTTTCAGATGTGGTCTCTGGATCTGGTTAAGGTCACTCTCTTTGACCTCCTTGGCAATTCGAGTTGTCTCTCTTTGACCTCTTTCCCTCACCTGCATCTCAATGAAACACGTGGTAATGAATGAGCAACCTCAGTTTGAAACCAAAGAGCGGACCCAACACCTCAGTTTGAAACGTAGCTATGGGTTCTGTCCTGGGATGTGAAAAAGGAGATGTTTGGTGACATCGGCATCTATATACAGAATATGAGAAGGCGAGGATAGATCATCAATTTGGCTAGCGATCCCTGTCCACAGGTAGTTTAGGAGTTCTGAGCTAAGAGCATACATGTAATCTGTCCACAGGTAGTTTACTGTCACTGCTTGCGTATCATCGATGAGTCTCAACTTGTCTCTAAAGAAATCTTAGGAAGGGGAGAAATTTGTCGATGTCGTGTAAAGTGTCTACAGCTTGATTTGAGCTGCCTAAATGCCACAAACATAGCAATTAGCAAGCAAGAAAAAATCATGACTTTGAAACCCAAGATCTCAGATGATCCATCCACCCCATGATCAGAATATTTTAGGTCCACAGTAATCAACCACTTTGTCCCCAGGTTGGAATATGTGACTTTGTTTTATGAAGCAGAGGATATTTTAGACTTTGTTTCACAATCCGTGTAAACTGTTACCTTTACCCAAGTAAGAATTCCCGGTAAAAGTTGGATCGCTGCCTAAAAATGGCTTCGGTGGTCTGCGGAATCCACTAATTTTCAAGAAAGATCATCGAGCCCCACAACAATTTCCCCAAGGAAAGAGTCAAGAATGGACGAGAAGATGAAGGTCCATTTCAGTGAATGGTATTAACAGTTTCAATCACACATTCACATCCACGCATACACATACATGTGGTCATCTTACTTAGTACCAAAAAGATGGCAATGATGTGTGTCTACTATCTGCAAATTGAATGAATGGTTCTATTGGAGTGAAAGCTATGTCCACAGATTAGCTATGGCACAAAATAAACGAAGATCCTAATCTCTCATTGTACCATCGAAACAAAAGGTAAGAAGGATAGCCACGGAAGCAGGGAGAGTAAGTTTAGATGCAACAGCTAGGATGCTCGGACAGCAGTCTCATGAAAATGAGGAAGATGTAATAAAGGTCGGAGGCTCCGCACCGCTGCTTTGGTTGTCACGCTTCGTCCCCAAGCCTTTTATGCATATGTGGACGTTAACCGTCCCATCCGGCGCCCCGAGCGAGCGAGCGAGAGAGACTTTGCAGGCGCTAGAATCGCTTAAACCTCACATGGCGGCATCCCTGTCAAGCCACTCTTCTTGTTGGACTCATTGACTATCGTTCACTGTGCCAACGATGATTAAAAGTTTGTTGTTGAGATGGGGACTGTGCTGTTAAGCTAAATTCATGGTATGGTACCGTTCCATTGAGGAGATATGGGCGCCTGCCCCCTCTTTTTAGTTGCAGACAAAGAATCTGATCGTTCCGGATGCATCCTAGCTATTTGGAAATAGAAAAGAGGGAAACAGACAGTTGGGCAGTCTGGCCAAGACGCCGTTTGGCAATAGTATATTGTTACTATTGTATGAATATGTCTCAAAAAAATGAGGCAGAACACTTATACATTTGACAAAAGCTTTGGAGGCGGAGCTGAAGGATGATAGGGTTCTTCTATTTTTTCACTTGGCCTTTGTTTTCTCGTAATCAATGAGTTGGAAAGGTTAATCAAGTGCGGAACAAATTTAGGAAAAAATAAACTATTGTGTTTGACAACAAAAATATTGCACTTTTTTGACACATTTTGAGAACAAAATGTTCTAAAGCCACCATGTATAGAGTGATGATGTCCAGCGTTTGATTGGTGAACCTAAAAAATCTATAACTATATGATGTTCCATAAAACAAAACCCTGGTACCTTTGGTAACATGTGCCCGAAGGCCACAATGTTGTTTTTTTTTTATCTAAATCCCATCTTTCTTAATTAAGTTCACCTACAACCACTCAAATTGTTTTGATGAAAAAAAAAAAGGTGGTGTTGTCAAAGTTGCATGGGCAGTGAGAAAGCAAGTCGCAACAGAGAATCATGTGACACTAATTCCCAATTATCATTAAACAAAAATCTGGACGGTGTTTCGACCCCGTAAGATCCAACATTTATATGTCACATTGGGCTGATTTTTTGTCCGATCCCAGTGAAGTTCCGAATCTAACTCAAATTCCACAAAGGAAACGGATTGGTAATTGAATATGAGATCTAACATTAGTATGATATCTTGTCTATTTTGTTCGATGGTATAGCTATCAAACGACTTCTAATTGAGTCATGACCGACTGATGAGAACCGAACGTACGTACGGGGGCAACCTAATCAAACAAAGGTTTTGCTACAATATCAGCATTTGAAATATTTCCCATTTGTGAAATTGATGTGACAGCTGCTATGTTTCAACTTAGGAACTTGCTGGCAGATTAAGTTATTTGGAGTACGCCAATGACAAAATTTAGGAATATGTAAGTAGATTATAAAATACGATGCTCATACGCTTATTAGTTAAATACTTCACAAAAGTAATCGTCTAAGTTTTGAAATGCAATTGCACGAGAAATATGGAATTACGTTACAGTACCAATTCCTTTTTAATCGATGGAAAAGCTGCGTTGAACACTATGAAGTTCCGGTTTGGTTCACTTTTTCATTAGAAATGGGTGCATTCAAGTGCTGCACGGAACTTCAAATAATGTTCAACTCCAGACTTTAATTTTTTATTTCTTTCAAATGGAGATATATTAATTTTAAAACGGCCTTCTGTTTCTTATTTCTATGGCCCTGAGTGGGCCTATTAGAACCCATATTTGATTTTATCATTTAAATATCTTGTAACTGATTCAGCGGAATCATTGAATCCGCTGCATCACCGATTCGGATCGTGCAGAGGAACGGGCCTATGTTTCATGTAAAGAGTTGCCCTTCAAGCCTCGCCATTTCAATTTTGCAACTTGAACCCCGCATTGGCCACGCCTTGATGCCGTGGAGGGTCGGCAATACAGCCATTTAAAAAGATACGTAATATGAAACTCCAGACGCTTGCCATCATCGGTCGATATGTCCGAGTGGTTAAGGAGACAGACTTGAAATCTGTTGGGCTACGCCCGCGCAGGTTCGAACCCTGCTGTCGACGATTTCCCTTTTTTCTTTGCCCTTCACTTCTACTGCATTTTTCTGCCTTTCCCGAGTTGTAGGTCAGGGGGGCCGCTTTTCTTCACCGTTTTGAGCTTTTATGTTTCGTCTAGATCCGTTGCTATGACCATTCAGCTTCCCGGGGCCATCCCTCCTTCCCAAGCTCGCATTCCCTTTTTGCTTCACATCACTTCCCCCAAATCTTATAAGCTAAAATGTACCTTCAAGCTATCCATTTTGGTTTTGGTTTTGAATTAGAATGCTGAGAGGACATGACAACACTTAGTTCTTCGTGATCTTTTATCTAACAATGGAGTGAGTGAGCACATCTTGTTACTGCTCAAGTCAACTTCTTCGAATATTGTTTTATCTGTAGAAGAAGTTGATATTTTGTATGTGCAAAGGAAAGGTCAAGACTCCTTGTACTCACCATACCTTATTGAAAGGTCACGACTTTCCGGTAAAGACTGATGGATCCCACAGAGAGAGAGAGATGGGTACGTGATGAATTGAATTAAGCGAGCCGATTGCGACCATTAGTTGATGGTCGGCGACAAACTCGGTGTATCGGTTGGTCTACAGCACGGACCTCCCGAGATTTTAAGAAAGGGCGGTGGGCAAGGACAGGAAGTAGCTTCCCAGCTTGCCTTTTGAGAGTCAGTCACAGGATTCTAGGAGGGTCGATAAAACGGGGAGTCTTTCTGTTTCGTCTTTCTGAGCTGCGACAAATAAAGGGCGAAGGGAAAGCAGGAGTCAGGTAAGCTTACTTCAGTTCACGAGTGAATCACGACCTTCGTAACTCTAGCTCACTACTCGTCGCCGTTTGCGAGGATGAAGCCGAACCAGCACATTTTATTTTTTCAACTACTGTGCAATAAAGCGTTGGTCGAAAATAAGTATATAAGGTGCTGAGGCAGAGAGGGAAAGAGGCCACGGCCGGCCGTTCTTCACTACGTGGAAACAGGCTGCACTCGCACAAGCAAGGCGAGGAGGATTCGCAATTTGGCGGTACTATGGAGAAGGCGTCGGCAGGCGGACGGCGGCCTCGCGTGGTGATGCTGCCATGGCTCGGCCACAGCCACATCTTCGCTTTCCTAGAGCTGTCGAGGAAGCTGGTGCAACGAGGCCTTACCGTCTTCTTCTGCTCCACCCCTTCAAACCTTGCTGCCATCGAAGCCAAGCTGCGTCAAGACGCTTATGCCCAAATCAAGCCCATGGAGATCCGTCTGCCGCCAACCCCAGGCCTTCCCCCTAACTGTGAGTCCCCCGCCACCCTACCCCACAGCCTCATTCCTTTGCTCTCAAAGACCTTCGATTCTTTGGGGCCCGCCTTCCTGGAGCTCCTTCGTGACGTCGACCCCGACTGCGTGATCCATGACGTTCTACCATGGGCGCCCGCCGCTGCCTCCGAGCTCGGCATCTTGGCCATCCCCTTCTTGACCGTCGGCTCCGCGGCCACGTCCTACATCTTTGGGAAGGCGAAAGGAGGCCATGACTTCCCGTGGAAACGCCGTCTCCCCGACGCTTGTGCTCTCCTGAAGATGGACGAAGCTCTTGACGACGCCGATGGTCGCGTGAGTATCAAGCAGAGAATGGCAGATTGCTTGGACAAGTCCGGCAGCATTGTCGCTTGCAAGACGCACGTGGAGATTGAATCCGGGTTTTTGGATTACTTATCGGCGATGACGAGGAAGAGAGCAATTCCAGTGGGCCTTCTGCTTCCCGAAGGAGGCGATGAGCAGTGTCGGCAGGCGGAGTGGCTGGACAGGCAACCGGGGGGCTCGGTTGTCTACGCCGCATTCGGATCCGAGTATTTCATGACGAAGGATGAGATACGAGAGATTGCGCTGGGGCTGGAGCTCTGCGGCCTGCCCTTCATTTGGGTGGTGCGCTTTGTCCATGGTCCGGACGGCGGGGAGGAGATGAGCTTGGAAGAATCTTTGCCGAGCGGGTTCCTGGAGAGAGTGACCGGCGGAGGAGGTCGGGGGATGGTGGTCGGCGGTTGGGCATCTCAGATGAAGATACTGAGCCATGGATCCGTCGGTGGCTTCCTCACGCACTGCGGGTGGGGGTCACTGACGGAAGGTATCGGGAGCGGAGTGCCTCTGATAGCCTTGCCCTTGCACCTGGAGCAGCCAATCAATGCTCAGGTAGCCGCAGGCGAGTTGGGAGTTGGAGTGATGGTGGAAAGGGAAGAAGATGGTGGGTTCAAGGGGAACAAGATAGCCAAGGGCATCAGAAGGGTGATGGTGGAGGAAGAGGGCGCGGGAGTCCGGAGAGCTGCCGAGGAGCTGGCCAAGAGGATCGGTTCTGAGAGGGATGCGGATCTTGAAGTGGTGGTGAATGAAGTCAAGAGTTTCGCATGCAAAAGGAGGGAACGCGGAGCCAAAGACGGCAAACAATGAAGGAGAAGGCATGATAAGTTAGCCGCTCACTCATGTATAAATGAAGCACCAGAACCATCTAAAATAAAGAAACCGTGAACATCACTAATAGATAGAGCTCCAATGAGCTTAAAACAAATATATAATCCATTAAAGAGGCTGGAAAGTGCACGTGAGAGTGTTGTTAAATGTACGACCCATATAGCTCTTTGCCAAAGTAGTTGAATGGAACAGTCCCATCTGATATTGGATCGTAGCATTTATTATTATTATTACGTGAATTAGGTAAACTTGGGTCTCTTCTCATCTTCTTGGATCTGTATGGTTGCATCGTTATCATTACTTCAACTAAAACAGAGCTTGAATTGAATGGGCGTCCTATGTGGCTGAACTAGAGTCCGATATATCAAGGAGCCTGGGTCCGTCTTTTTGTCAAGTACGATTCTCCAATTTTATCCATTGGTTTATGCAGGTTTCTTTTGTTCCCAACTTCAAATTTCATTGTGGCACATAAAAGAGATACCTCTAACGTTGGTTTCACAATATAATAGTGAGCTAATTCAGCCGCCCTATGATTTTTAGTTCGCCTTATTGTTTAACCTGTTTATATTCGTGTTTAAATCATGTCGCGAAGCTATTTGCTTGGTACAATCATTGAGCAAAGCCAAGCCAAGCCAAGTTGATTATATGTTGTTTCAAAAGACAAAAATACCCATTTATGAAGCACAAAAATGCAAAGTTAACAAATGCAGAAAAGCTTCCCTGTTAAGGATGAAATCAGGGAAAACAAGAAACACATTTTTTCCATGCCTTGCGTGAAGGGGTCGAACACATAAACAGTGTGTCCAACCCTCAACACATGGCACGCACTTTTTTAAGGTTTGCCATCTCTCACTCAATATGCTACCAAATGTCAGAAACATGTTTGACGGGAAAAGTGCCATTTAAAAGCATGTTCTCTCTATCTCTTCCGCGAATGATTGGAAAACAATTTCAAATGTATCCAAGGTTCAAAGTAAAGAGAGTACTGATGAGTTTTTTTTGCGACACAAAGTACCTGAACAACACCACCCATGCTTTGTTACGAACTACAGCCTTGCTTTTCCAGGCTCATTTACCTTTAGATTAATTTTGAGTTACAACTGAGTTCATAGTAAGCCTGTTGCTACATGACAAAACATCAAGCAAAATCTAGCACATTCGAACATCTTCACGTGTTTGGCTCATTACGTTATGCTACAAAATGTCAATAACAACCATAAATTTCGATCTCTCGGCCAAAAAGGCTATGATTGTAGGGTATCCGTATCGGCAATCGGAATATCTAAGTTGATGACTTTGGCACACAATACTCTTACAAGTTGCGAATGCACAACTGGAAGAAACTAGTATTTTTTCCTTTCAAAACGAACAATGAAAGATGCACGCTTTTTTCCATAATGATCATGAAGACTTAATTTCGTACACCAAACCAGGCTTCTCCTCTATGATGCATTCGTGCAAATAGAGGATGAACTACCAAACCAAGCACATGAATTTGGTCCAGTTACCATCCCCAATGAACAAGGATCTGATCCAGTTACATCCGCTAAAAGACATTCATTTCTCAAAGAAAATAATTGTTGGACATTCTAAGGAATGCAAAGCAGTAGCCACTGCCAATTGAATTTCCCATGCATGAAACAACAACGCAGTTTATACAATCACAAGGGTGAATTGTTCCAAGACCTCACTCGGCTGTCAACGTATAGTTTAATCTACCTGACCACGACTTGCCTTGCCATTCTTCGGTTGGCACATCCTTATTCAATTTTTTATCCTTCCAATGATCCCAAGCCTTCAAGCTAGTATCATGTGTTTAGATAGTTAAGGGGCACAACAGGACAAGAAATTTTAGTTCGAACATAAAAAATGGTTACATAAGCATACTTAGCTAAAAACTCTACCTTTAATTTGTCCAGTGAACGATGACAATCCTATTGTTTGGAACACAGAGAAGCATACATTGGCGTCTAGATTGTTGGCCAATGCTGTACACATTTATTGCCCTTTCATAATGCAAGCTCACATGGATCATGCACATTGTTTTGGGCATTGAACACGACCCTGTTGTGACGGATCTACTTGGTGTATTTTCGCATTGATGGAAATCAATGTTTATCTGTTATGCCAAGTATGTCGAGATCACTTACCATGTGGTGCGAGACAGGGTTTTCGATGAAAAATCCAAACCAAATTCGAATCGATCCGCAGGATTCCAAAACGCAATCCTTTTTACAAAACCTTTATGATCGAGTAGGTAGATATTGTAAATTCGGCAGCTAGTTAGCAATCGTAAAGGGTGCTTAGCAAGAAAAGAATTGTATTCTAGGAGCACGTGCCTCACAAACACTATATTTTTATTTCAAGAAACATAGTGTATTGATAAATGCTATTTGAAAGGACCAACAATCAAACACGTACATGGTGTCCTTGCAACTTGTGTTTTAAAACATGTGTTTTGGGAACACAATCCTAGTCATCAAATACCTTGTTAGGGACCAT
Source organism: Nymphaea colorata (assembly GCF_008831285.2). NCBI lineage: Eukaryota > Viridiplantae > Streptophyta > Magnoliopsida > Nymphaeales > Nymphaeaceae > Nymphaea > Nymphaea colorata. Next base: position 15,523,493 of record NC_045140.1, read on the forward strand.
TTGGTAGCTGGCCAAAAGATTGGAACAAATTCATGGAACACACATTTATGAAATAGTTACAAAGTGTTTCATTTTCTAAACAACCCCTAAGTTTCAGCTCAGGAATGCATGTGTTCTAATATATGGAGGATAAGTTTCAGCTCAGGAATGCATGTGTTCTAATATATGGAGGATAAGCGTTGCACGTAACTGGAAATTTGATACACCTATCTATAATTTGTGTATCATGACGGGAGATCTTAAGCTAGCAATATGTTGCGACACCTGCTCATGAAATGTTTTTATCGCCGGTGCATATATTCCCTGGATTAATATGTCGATCAAAACAAGATCAGTCCGATTGTTCATTAACTGTTCTGCTCAACTCCAGCTGTTCTATCTACGATTAAAGCATCTAAACCCAAACATACCTTTTGGTTAACAAACATTTTACGGTGGACAAAAGAAAAATTTCCCTATTAAGACGATTGTTACAACTGCTCACAATTTCCAAAACTGGAGTACTAGGTAATTCTGAAGGCTGCTCTAGTACGTTCCTTTGTTCATTGCGTTAACTTGAAAAATATATCTTTTTCATCGTGCGAACCTACGTTCAAAATCTTTAATCTTCACTTGTAATTCACTGGGGGTTAGCTGACAACAAGGACTAACAATAAATGCGCTTGTGATTTGTGTCTAATCGTTGTTACATCGTTTGACATGTCCCTCCATTATCGGCGAATAGTTCAATCATTTCTGAACAGCTCGAAGAAATGGAGGTGGTTGATCCATCATAGGCCAAATTACGGTGTTAATAGGTGCCAAACAGTACTCCATCGCTTTTTACTTAGGGAACCACTTGGCGAAATTGCACATGGACAGTTTGTCCTTTAAAACACAGCTCACCTATGCAAGCCTTCCTCGCATAATTGAAAAATGCCACGTTCCAGGAAGAATATGTATATTTGAACTGTCCAATCGCAACCAAAATCATATAAAGAAAGATTAAAATGTGGAGCTAATCAGAGAGACTGGACAACTGGAAATAGAAGAGAAGACAGCCCTTTGGTAGTCGTTGTGGGTGGGTGGGTAGGAAAGTGCATGTGCCAATTAGCAAAGAGGAAGAAAGTGGTAGCACTAGGAAAAAGTTTCGTTTCTTTTTTCTCCTCTTGTGGGTTATCTTATATAGCTAGTCAACAACATACTCATTGGCTTGCAGTTGCAGTTGCAGTTGCCCCCTGTTTTCTTCTTCCATTTTCTTTTGTTCGGTCCTGGAATGAATGCATAGTATCAAGATGCGGTCATTATTCCTGAGACTCCTCCACAGATTGCTTGCCCATCCATCAGCCCTCCCCTAACAAGCGCCTGCGGGGTTTGGTACTTTCCCTCAAAAGCAAGGCTGATCTGACTGAGGTGGAGCCCGCCGGACGAACGAAAAGTTGAGACAACCGACCGGTTTTCTTTTCTTCCCTCGGCCTTGCTCGTTTGAACCTTTCGCCCTTGAATCGAAGGACCTTCCTGGCATCAATCTCACAAACCCAAGCTAGGTGACCAAGACCCTGTGAGCTGGGACCAGGCCTTGCGAACCTCCCCGAAAGATGAGTCCCAGCTGCATGATCGGTACAAGGTGCAGGACAAAAACTTCAAAATCAGGGTGTCCAGCCGCAACATTGAATCCCTTTAATGCGCCAAATTTCATGGTGGGCGAGATCAGCTTTTGACTTTAAAGCAGAGCATGACTCGGGGAGTTTGTTAATTATGGTTTCTTTTCTACATTTGGTGACGCTGGCTGAGGTGTAAATTCGAGGAAGAAAACCCTATGAAATCGATACGAACCAAAAGCATGCATGTTTCATAGTGAATTCAACACAACAGCACCTTTGGATTAAGTTACAAATACAGGCGATCAGGGGCCTAATCTTTGTGCATCGGCAAAGAGGCCAAAACAAAAGAAGAAGATGCTTCCAACCGGACGTCCGGAAGAAGGGTGTGCTGGCATGACAAAACCGACGGTTCCGATGGCCAATCGGAAACCGTCTGTCCATCTTGTCTCGCCATGCAGATTCATGCAAACACATGCCCACGCCGCCCTCCCTTTTTAAAATTTACTTGCCTGCCTCCACACTCCTTATTAAATTCTTCGTCCCCTAAGATTTTCACGTTGTCCCCCCTCTTTCGGACCCAAAATCCGACGATTATTCCGCTAATGCCACTGCAGTCTCTCTCTCGAGTCCTCGACAAAAAAAAGTGCGACGTACGTGTAGCTACAATCGAGGAAGATGAATAAATATTGAATGTTTGCGTTCGAACGCAACTTGCCAACGTTTTTATACTGTTGACTTGTGAGTCTTTTCGCTTCGCTGCAGCCTGCAGGCAGACGATAATGGAGGAACCAAAGCAATGGAACAAGCTTCCCATTGATTAATTCATATTGCAACGCTTATGCCCATTTCTAGTCCCATAAGTCCAGGTTTTCGTTTATGCGTTCCAAGACATATATGCCTTGTAGTGAATTGTGTTTACGCATCCCAAGCATACGTGCATGGTACATCAGGAGAATCGAGTGAACACCAGATTCGTTTATAGATGATCTTCATTTATACATTTAACCAGATTCATATGGCCCAGAAGTACCTGAGGTGTGCTGGTAAGGGGGGAGGAGGGTGCAACTGCAATGCAAGCATTAAACCGCCACGCCACAGATTGGTCTTGATATGCGCATACGGGGAATCGGTAGGAGCAGAGCGAGCCCATCGAGTCCCACCCACAGCCCAGTAATCTATGAGGGATTAGACAGTAACACGTGATGCCCACATTCACTTGTGTACGGGCCCATGGGATCCTGCTATAAGACAACTAGAAAGCTACTAGTTTTGTATGGGCCGGACCCTCGAATGATATGGCCGACTTACCACCGCCTGTAAAGCCTTCACAAGCCTATACCATTTAAAAATGAGTTATGAAAGACCAAGAAATCAAAGCCTTCTTTAAACGAATACACACCTGATCTAGTGAACAAAAAAATTCTTACCAATCTCGAACATAATAAGCACGTTAGGGTTGCAGTAAACACAAAAAGTGATGTCCCTTTAGGTTCACCGCAGATCTTACATCCATGGTAATCTTAGATTCATGGATTTAAGGTCAGATGCCTTCTTTCCTCCCCTTTTTCCAATCCAACTTTGAATTCATGGTTTTAATATGTAGTATGGATTTATTGAGATCCTCATTTTGTTTAAACTAAAAACACCCCTTTTAATACAGCCATGGATCAGAGACTATCAAATACAACCTTAGTTTCTGGTTCCTTTGGGAATTCAGAGTTGGTGAGCAAGATTAAAGGTACTTGCCTCATTAAGCACTAGTTGAAGGTCGTTACTTGGATAGGGCCCCTAGTTGAAGACTGTCACTGGTAACAACTTATGGTCAGGGGGGAAGAGAGAAAGAGCGATTGTTTCAACAGGTGGCCGGGCCTTTCAACAGTTGGTCCTCTGTACTACCATGGACAAGTGAAATTGCCAAGTAAAAAACTACCTATTACCTCCCGCTCCAGTGAGTGGAGCATCTATTACTTTTCCCAGTCCCATATATATGCTTACAGAGTAAACATCATTCGGCTGCTTCTTCTGTACTTCTTACCCTTATTCTGTAGTTGCCCAAAATCTAGCCAAGCAAGCGGCCGTCAGCTTCAAATCGCGCACAGGTCGGCCATTTCACATGACATACGTAGGGCAAATCATAAAGCACACTCTGTCTGACGCACAAATGAGACGCCCTTGGCTGCAGCCTCGCCCACATATGACACAGGAACTGATCAATCTCTGTCTCTGCGCGTGGATGGATGGACCTACTGTCCTGACTGGCAGGTGTCCAACCATCATGGACAGGCCAGGCCTTCAAGGGCAGAATGTTTGAAAGAAAAATATGATATGAGAAGAGCAAAATGGAAAAACTTGTGCTACGAAAGTGGAAGAGGAGTTGGGTGGTGTTGACTCCCTTTCCACTTAGCAATCAGCAGCAGAAGAAACAATTGAATGCTGCTTTTCACGCTCCCTCTTCCTTTTACCAGTGCAGTGCAGTGCATGGCTGTGAAGAGGACCACGCCACGCACCAGGAGTCTGTGGCTGCTGGTACAAGTGGCGTTTTTGATATACCCGGGAATGCTGGGACGGTTATGTGGGAGACGGGACGGGAGGAAGGGCCGGGGTCCACAGTAGTCCACACCACATAAAAAATTCGGGGGAGTTAGTGAGATACAGCCGGGTGTGATGGGGGTGTGTGTGTGTGTGTGGGGCCCACCGCCGCCCCGCCCCGCTTCCCCAACTGGCCAACTCCCTCGCACCAACGCTGACGCAGTCGCCAGTATTAAATATTGCAAAGCCTCGGAGCTCCCCGAATACCGCACAGCCACAGCTCCAACCCATGCTTCGGCCACCGTTAATCCAATGTAATGCAGCAGTGCCATGGCCATGGGGAAAACAGATCAAGATGGGCTACCAACTAAGTTGCTCCCATCCCACTGCCAAAAACCGCAAGCTGTGACTGTGATATCAAAAGGAGGAGGCTTCTATTTATGATCTGTGGAAGTCATTTGCTTTGGTAGCACCATTGCAGACCACTGCTGGTTAATTAATTACAAGACAAACCAACCAACCAAACAAAGCAAAATTGATTGGCAACAGTTTGGAAAAGGGCGCTTTATGACGAACGAGCTCAAGCTCCACCCGCAACAATATTTGTCATATATACTAACAAAGCCATGGTAAACAACTTTTTGTTTACATTCAGCAGAGCTACACACTCATCATGACCATCTCCCATGATGAACACCATTGGACATGAAGAAGCAGAGCTGCCCCAGGGGCTAGGGCCGAGCCCAACAGCCAGGTGCCACGAGATTATCTGGGCGTTCGCCGGCCCTTATATGAATGGGCAGAAGGTACCGGACCCGATGTTCGTCTGCCATTGATTGGGGGCGCGGGGATCTCTGATGGAGGCTTTGGTAATTTCCATCGCCATGAGCACCCGCGGCATCCAATAGCTTCAGTCGTCGGGGAAATCATGGCATAATAATAATAATAATATGGGAAAGGTGGAATGGTTGGGCGGGGCTGCCGGCATCTTCGTGAAGATGGCCCAACGACATGTCCTACTGGCGGATATGCCCGTCTTTTCTGGAGCAGTTGGCCTTGCTCCTCTCTCTTTTTTTTCCACACTCCCGCTTCTCAATTCAACCCCCCTTCCCACGATCTTTAGCTCCCATCTCTGATGTCTTCCTCTGCAACTAACCCGAACGTTGCTGATCCTTCTCTTGTCAAACGACAGGCTCCGCCCGGAGTTTCTTCAAAGCGGCAGCAGTGATGGCCTTATCTTGTAACTCTTGATCTGCTTCACAAGCGGACACAGGGTTCCTCGAAGAATCACAGCTCTTCCCTCTCTGTAAATCTTGATCCTTTTCCATGTCTAACAAGAGAACGAACAGTTTGCCTCATAATGGCGACGAATTTTACAGGCACACATTGCTCTGTCATCTCACTGGACTGAAGCCTTCTGCATGCATAAGCCGCCTGTCCACCATGCTGACGACTCTCAACCATAAAGTTAGGCGTCTCTGCTCCAGATTCCGGTGCCTACGCCGGAAAAAGACCAAGACCAAGATAGTCATCAAAAGGCTCAACAGGGACGATGTTGTCGCAGAAAAATTATCGGCAGAACTGGAGGCAGTAAGAGTAAACGAGCAATTACAGGTACCGGACGCCGCCAGGATCATCCGGGTTGCCACGTTTAACGTTGCTTTGTTCTCGATGGCGCCTGCTGCCCCCAAGGAACATAACCATGGGAAAGAGATCGCCCGTGGAGGGGGAGGGGGTAGTTGGAGGCAGTCCGTTGAATCTGGTGTCAGTGGCATGTACGCAGGTGATCGACCAAAAGGCATTCTCAAGCAAAATTTGCCCGTCAACTCTGTCAAGAACTCCGCTGAGCATAGGGCAAAGCAGCAGAAAGTTGGGAGAACAAAACTAAGGGTCTCAATTAATCTTCCTGACAATGAAATCTCGATGGAGAAGAGCAGACAGCTTAACAGTCCTGGAAGACATGACGAATTAATTACGCGTGCAATTAGTATGGATCATAATAGACACAGAGATGGAAAGGCTCCCCTACTATCAAGTTACAGCTTTCCTTCTCATAGAACGAGCAGTAACAGAGAGAACTTCAAAACAGATAGAACAATTATGGAAATCCTGAAAGAGGTCGACGCCGATCTTTTGGCTCTGCAAGACGTGAAAGCACAGGAAGAGAAAGGCATGAAACCTCTTTCTGAGTTAGCAGAAGCTTTGGGGATGAAATATGTGTTTGCAGAAAGCTGGGCGCCTGACTATGGGAATGCCGTTCTCTCGAAATGGCCCATAAAGAGATGGCACGTTCAAAAGATCTTCGATGATACCGATATCAGGTACAATTCTCTAAATTATTGAGCAATAGTTTTGACTGATTTCTTTGGATTATATTTTAGTCTAGTGATTGCCTACCCACATGAAGGTACCTCTTTCTCTCTGAAATTTTGGTACCCGCATCCCAAGGTAGAATTCAGATCAACCTTCGTGGTTATCCTACTGCAGACCCAATGAAACATCGGATGTTAACACGTGGTCGAAATCCATTACCTAGACTAGGTCAAGCTATCGAAGTAAAAGATCATTTCGTTACTGATCACACGTCAAACAAGTCAGTTTTAGTCAGCCTCATTACAGCTTTGGTTCTGGTTGCATGTTAGTTTTAGGAAGTTGGACATGAATGGCAAACTAGGGTGTTTTTAGCTTTCCCATCTATCCAGTGGCTCGTAGCAATGATCTTATTAGCAACCCTCGTCTTAAATTGCAGAAGGAATTCATTGGATAATATGAAAGGATGTGAAAATTGGGGTCAACAAGAAATGATGCATCAGCATCTGCATTGCAAACAATGGAGTTTCTAAAGGGATGGACAATCAAGGTGATGGAAATAAGTTACTAAAAATGTTTGTCATATTAAAATTTAGAATGCTAGTATGCCCAAGCAGCAAGTGCGGAAAGCCACATGGTAATAGATAAATACAGACTCTTCTCACTACAGGGGAAAAACATTATTCTAGGAACATCTCAACAAGGAGAAACCCCAGCAGTTACAGACAAAGCAGAAATCGTAAAGAAATGTGTATCATTGTCAAATACTTGGGATAAACAAATAAAAGACAATTAGCCAACCATACTCAGTGTTCTACAATAGAGTTGGACATGAAAATGAAGTATGCCTTAGCACGTTGCATTCACAAGCAGATGTCTAACATCAGTGGGAAGAATAGCTATTGTCTCCAAGCTAAGGATCAGGTAACGAATAAGGTCAAAGAAGCTTCTCTCAAGGCAACGATAATGAATTTCACTGTCCACTCGCAGACAAAGAAACTGATAGCCAGTGCAAAGGAGGATCCATGGAGGTAGAGAAAGGAAGATTATACAGGAACATGTTAGCGGTAGAAGGCAAGAGTGATGAGAAAAAAAAAGCCAAGGCTTAATCAAAGATTTTGGGGTTGGATATTCTATGAGAACTGAGGACATCAACCAGTGTAAGATATAGTTGATCAAACGGTTGGTTCGAAGCTTTCAATTTCTTTGACTCACTTTAATAAAAAATGACGTACAAAATAACAGGGCAAAGATATTCAAGAACAGGCTTAATTTCAACACAAAAAACAAAAATAAACTATAACATTTTTAAGGTAAAAAAAAACTAAGTAGTGGATCGCTTATCTTGACATGGTTAAAAATTCCAAACATCCCACTTTGCTTGTGCAGATGGCGTAAGGTATAATCAGAGTTATACCTGTTTCTTTGCCAAAGAATAGTTATAAAAAGTAAAATATCACAACGAACACACATATATTAGTTGTGGCTCCTGTTTATCCAAAATATGATGTAAGAAACAGTTACAGAAGAGGGAAAATTTTTTATCTTTGAATGTACGATGTTGCCACGATGTATCCTGTTGAGTATGTATCAACAGGCCCAACTGCTGTATCGCCACAAATACCAGGGTCACTGTTGCATGGGTTTTTGGCTTGTTGTAACATAGCCATCATTAGTTGATGGCAGCAATGGAGAACATCCTCTTTGGACAAAAGTGTTGCATAAATAGGAAAGTGATGAAAGAAACCAATCCCTTGGATTGTCTTGTCAGTTAATATACCATTACATTATCAATTATATGAATTGTGTTTGTAGAATATGTCACTGGGCAGCATGGTAGGGTAGTGCTGATTGGCCATCTTATGGTGAGTATTATGGGGATCATAGGTTCTGGTAGTACAGATGTATGCATTGTTATAGATTCTATCTCCGCTTATGACACACAATCTAAATCAAAACACATATCAGTGCCTAAAACATACTATATGGTTGACGAAGGCCAGAAACTTAAGGAAAAAAAAAAAGTCACCTTGGTTCGTCTGTGTTTTGTGAAATTCTGTCATGGTAGAAGACATACAAACATGCTCTCAGACATGTCAAATTTGAGATAGCCCATTTCAACTTGAGAAACCAATTTCTAGAATAGTGAAACTCTTTTCTTGTACATCACAGTTTATGATCCAAAGGTTGTAAGTTGTAACTAACTTATCTGAAGACAGATAACCAGCCAACGAGCATGAAGGTTCAGTGTTTCCAGGAAGTCTGATCAGCCTTGAAGGCCTGATCCCTAGACAAAAGGTTATATATGAAAGAACTGACTTTAGAGTATTGAGAGAAATACAAGATGAATCACCACCTGCAATCTGCTACAAGTGACACTGGGAAAATCCAGACAAAGCCAACTGTTCTTTTTCATAACCCTCTGCTATTCAATACTATGAATGCTTAATTGTAATTGCTTCAACTTTTCAATGTTGCCCTGAACTCCCAATGATTGCATTACAGAAGACTACCTATTTTCCCAACATGTCATGCTACCTAAGTACACTAGGAATTACACAAGTCTTGTTATCAGCAACTTATGTTAAATTAGTCTAGTAATCAGCAACTTAAGTGAATTCCAAGCAACTCTTTGTTGAACTCATGCATTTGTAGGGTAAAAAGGAAAAAAAGCAGTGACAAGAATGTCTCAAAACTTGCTGTATGATTGTTTTCCTTTATTTTGGCGTTGTCATGAAGTTCCTAGAATCAACCATAATCAAATAGGCAACCAATAGGTAATAAGTAAAATAACCAACACCAACCCCATGAACTAAAAAGCTGCAAGGACAAATAACTTGCTTCCATACGTTCAGACTTAATATCCACGTCTGATCTGTTTAGAATCGCCCTCCCAGATGATTTCAATAAATAGTCATTGAAGGGCCCCATCTCCTTTTATAAAAGAAAAAACAAATTGTGGTCATGATGGTTACCATTTTAGTCAGCATTTGCTTTGCACATGCACACATACATAGCAAGAGTTCCATAGCAGTTCCAAATGATCCAGATACTGATTAGTGACTAATAGGATTCAAAGGTGGTCCACAAAAATTGCAAATGAAGTCTTCCAGGAAATGTTAATCCATCTCTTAGAATGTAGAGGAAGCAAAGCACTGTACCAAATAGTATTATTAGAAAACTAATACTTTCTTTCCAAGATTCTGCTGACTACATCAGGTCCAGAAACCCCAAGAAGCGGTTCACTAGTACTTAGGGACAGCAACATAACAGATTTGAATTGTACAAAGTTGAAATAACTAGGTCAAGGCATTATATTAGCTACGACCTTCCTCCCTCATGTAACTAGAAGAACAATACATACAGGTTAGTTTATTTGCACATATTTTTTGTGCAAGCAAAGAACCTTTATGAGTTCAACTTACTGATGATGCGTTGTACGACAAAGCCTTTCAACGTCATATTATCAGCTACTCAAAATTCTAGTCAACATAAATACAGAAAGGATGTGATTTTGTGTGTGTGCGCTATCTTGCATTTGAGCAAGCATCTCTATCACTTTCACAGTCGTTGATTTGATATCATTGATTTTGTACAGAAATGTGTTGAAAGTTGTAGTCGACATACCCTCAACAGGGGAAATCAATTTCCACTGCACACATCTTGACCATTTGGACGAGAATTGGAGGATGAAGCAGGTAAAGGCTACAGTAGAAGCTGATGATTCGCCACACCTATTAGCAGGGTGCCTCAACTCCCTTGACGAAACAGACTATTCTGAAGAACGTTGGACAGACATGGTTAAGGTAAAAAACATAAAATCCGATCTCCAATAAGAGAACTAGCAATAGCCTATGATTTAAACCCTCAATAATCAATAAGCATGGTGTTTTTCAGTATTATGAGGAAATCGGGAAACCAACTCCAAAGGCAGAGGTGATGAAATTTCTAAAAGCAAGGAAGTACATTGATGCAAAGAATTTCGCAGGAGAGTGTGAATCTGTCGTTGTCCTTGCAAAGGGACAAGGTAACTTCTACTCCTCGTATCGAAATAAAAGAAACAGTCGAATCCCGTAACATATTTTGAAGTGTTTCCGCTACTTGCTGCCCCACTCTTACCAATTTTTTGGGTGGTGAATTTGCTCTTAGATGTGCAAGGAACATGCAAATATGGGACACGAGTTGACTACATCCTAGCGTCTCCAAATTCTCCCTACAAATTCGTCCCCCGATCATACACCGTCGTCTCCTCCAAAGGGACCTCAGACCACCACCTGGTGAAAGTCGACATTCAGATAGCCGACGCCCCAGAAGGAGCCAGTAGACGCCACAGCAGCAGGCCGAGGATGGTAAAGATGAGGACTCATTCGTCTAGAGGCATATGGAGAACGGAGTCATGAGGACTTCATTCTTCTCACTCGTCTAACAAATTGCGTTTGCTTATTTATTTTCTTGCAAGAATGGTCTCATTTGTCCGATTCTTTTCTCTGTGTTTTTTAGTTTTTTGAGTATTGGGTTTCTTGGTTGTATAGATTGTGGCAATGTATGTTCGTGCTCTAAGATGGGGACCATGGATCAAATGCAAGGATGACTGTCATGCATAGAGAGTATGTTGGGATAGACAGATTGTAAAGATTGAGCAATAAAAGTGTATTAGATTGTGAGTGAATGGAAAACAGGAAGTGTTTATCTAAAAGCTTAATCGTTTGACAGTTTGTGCCTTCTTTGTTCATAGAAAAAAAAAAGTAGCCAGGTGAGGATAAGGAAGAAGCATCGTACCAGAGATCAAATAGAGTTGTCCTTTTCCTTGTCTTCGGTCAGTTGATCGTTCTTTCAACAATTTTTGAGCCATTGAGGAAAGAGGAGAAAGGCGAGGGAAACGCTTCCCTTTTTTGCTGCTTTATCCTCGTGGATCAATGTTTTGAACTTTCGGATTTTTTGCACATGGTTACTGTTTGATCCTGGTTGGATCCGGTCGAAATTTTTCGTGGTTCGAACTTGCAAGTGACACAAGAAAAACTGGGCCTCTGGCAGGAAAGCGAAATATCCAGTTCAAAATTTCGAAGTTCCTGTCCGATAAAATGGGATCGAATTGAGCGAACGGAATTAGCTGTGGCCAGTCTATTAGGAACCTGAATATGAAAGTAAAGTCCAAGCTGCAGCCAAAACTTGATTCATGTTAAGTTGAGATAATCTAGGTTGAGCTTTGTGTAGCCGCTGGAAGAACATAGATAACAATGACTTCACAAGTAGAAGTAGGCACCATTAAGTGGCTTAAGTCTTGAAGGGTTTGTCATCATAAAAAAGGACGCGCGTGCAGAGAAATACTTGTAGGGATTGATTAAGCTTAAAGCCTGAAACTGATGGGACTTCAATCTCGAAGAGTCCGCTAATATGCCCAGGTAAATTCCATCTCTGGAATTTGAGGCAAGACGCCTATCCAAACTGTAGCTAGGTCTGAACTATTTTCTTCATGTAAGAGCTGTTGATTCACAACATCTAGGTTGTGCTTCAATGATATCTTTAAAAGAATGTTGTTTTGTGCAGACCTTACTTTTAAACCAATGTTTGAAACTAGTTTGAGTATCTAGGTGACAATACCAAAGTAACATTTTCCGTTGGGGGGAAAGGGGAAACAGGAGGTTATTCACGCCATTTTGCAAACTTTGTTAACATTGCTTTGTCACAAATGAGGTTTTCCACAAACCCAATTTCAACCATCACCCAAACACGCCTTTAATAGTATGGTGTCTCGTTTCCCTGTCATAATCAGTCTATTTTGAAGAGCTCGATTTGAAGATAAACGAAATATTCATTCGCGTGAAAGTTTTGATCGCTCGTATCAGAAATGAATGGATAATCATTTGACCTCCCAGTGCATCAAGAATCTCAAAACAAACTCCCATTTCTTTCACTTGTGACAAGTGACCAACTGGCCAGACGGGCTACTGTGTGTAAAAATGTAGTCTAAATTCTTGTTTTTTTTTTTTTTTTTTTTTTGAGGAGTTAGGTGAATACTACCACCAAGTCTAAGTCTTATGATGACAACATGATGCAGTGGTAAGGAGGATCTTCTCCTACAAATCACAAACCAATTGAAGAATAAAATGAATAACAACAGAAATCGATAAAATAATATCAAAGCTCCCTCTAACCCACGTTTTCCTCTTTTCTTAAACTAAAAAACTAAAACCCTAAATGACTAAGAAAGTGGGGTTTCTATACCTCCACTCAAGACAAATAAAGAATGAATAAAAAAATATGGGATCCGGGTCCGAAATATGAACAACGGTCCAAATGATCAAATGAAATCTCAAAATCACTAACTAGTTCCGAGAAGGGCCGAATCTCTGCCGCCTTTGCCCTCCGTCGCTCACCCAGACCTCTTCACGTGCACTTCCTCTACACTTGAGCTTCGTCCCGTGCATGAATCCTCATTGGAATTCTTGATTGACGCTCTCGTCAGGGACATAACCTTGGATGCATCAGTTGATTTTGGGTCTACCAAGTTCCTCTGGTTCTACCCTGGGCCATAGCACCACGAGAATGTTCGAAGTTCCTCTGATTCTACCCTGGGCCGTAGCACCACGAGAATGTTCGAGAGTGAGACTTAGTTTTAAGGTTTTCGACTCAACACTCGTTCTCTTTTCACCACCTGCCATTCTAATCAGGGGTGGGCCAAACGGTCTGCGGGTCGGGTCAAACTAAAATAAATTGATTTTTTCAATATATATATATATATATTTCCTGTGCTCACCCGAGCCATGGCCCCTCCCTCCGCTCCACCCCTGGTCTAACTAACTAAACAATTGATGGTCCAGTGGTTGGTCGGAGGGAATAGTTGTAGGAATCATCACTTATACTTTTTTCATCAAAGTATGGTTGAAGTTATCTTTTGTTTAGTCATCAATGAAAATCAAAGGAAAGCAGGACGACATGTGCGAATGAAGAAACATGCATTATGACAAAGCTCTATGAACCACATATAAGATTCATTTGCTACCTTTTCCCAACACTTGCAAATTTGTGTGTTCCCGAGGCGAGATGGGTCATGATTTAGAAGCAGGCGTCGCGTTGTCCTTGACCACAAGAAAGGTGGTCAATATATTGCAATGGAATTGCATGCAGGGCTTGTTACCCGTAGTTATAACATCTAACAACTCATAAAAATCCTTGACTTCAACGTTCTTAATCAGCAGCGTGGCCCATATAGAATGCGAAATCCATAGCTTCAACACATCTAAAAAGTGGGAGAAGGATGGGACACACAAGGAGATGAGAGGTGCATCATAACTTTGCAAGCAATATAGAGAACCTATCTTTAACTTCGTATAGAAGCACTGTTTAACATAAAATTTCACTATGGTTGAGTGCCGAAGCTAGTCAAATAATAACAACTTATCCTGTCCACATATCTGAACACCTTTCCAAAAATGATGCATGTCATAAGCAACGAGTAGATCATCAGCTTGAGCTCAGACTCACAATATTTGTGCACCATCAAGGCTTGTATATATGCGTTCTCGATGCCGTTCGTCCATAATATGATTCAGTGGTCTTGCGATGATCTAACGCGTCCCATCCATAACCAAAGGGTGGAGAAGGGACGCTCTTTACCGTCCTTAATTTTACCGGTTGGTCGAGCGTTTCATCGTAACTATTTGGAAAACGGGAGAGCTTTGCTTTCCGTTTTTCGACAGAAACGGAAAAGGAGAGAAGGGTTGAATGCACCGACAGCATCCAGAAAGTCTTATTTTCGGAATAAAAATCGCACCGTCCACGTGGGTCTCTCAATTGGAAATTTGGATTTGCAGGCGAGTGCGAAGAGTGAAAAGGAAGAGGGGGAAAAATTCATTAATCAAAGTATAAGGGGCCTTGAGAATAATTTACCCGACTTGGAGGAAAACCCTATGAGGCGGGCCGGCCACCGCCGCACCATCTCCTTGAGACTCCTCGACAAACCTAGGGTTTTACTTTTATATTGGAGTTTCGAGGTGCTGCGTCGTTCGCCCATCCTCGCCTCTTGGTAAACTCTCGTCTTCCTCCCCCTCCTCCTCTTCTTCTTCTTCCCAAGAAAATGTTCAAGAGGATGGTTTGCAGCTTCCTCCTTCTTTACGGGATTTCCTCTGCCATTAAACCCTAAAACCGCTGTTCTCTCTTCTGTTGTTCGTTTTATATATTCGATCTATAAATTGAAGTTTTTTTGTTCTGTTTGGCTTTTTTTTTTTTTTTTTCAGATCTGAAACCGGAGGAACTTCAGGCTTGGCACCGTCGTGAGCGATGGCACTGGTGAGTTCCTTCGGATGTTCCGTCTGTGGCCTTCTCATTCGGTTTCTTCGCTTGTTCTCTCGTAGGATCTCGTTGTGATTTTTTTTTTTTTTGGAATGGTTCTTTAATTGTTGTTCACGTTTACCTTAATTTGATGCTTGAGAGATTGATGCCGGTTCAAAATGTTGGCGTTATACGTTTTCGTGGCAAAAAAATGCTTTGATTTGAAGCTTAGATTCTTCTTCAGACACGTAAAACATTTGTCGCGTGCGACATTTAATCTTGGAATGCGAAGACGTGGTCTTGTTTGTGCTTATGTCAAATCAGCGGTAGGTGAAACAGGGGAGATGGCACGTTATGAGGAAGTATGTAGGTAAAATGGTTTGAGCGGTTAGATCTTTTGAAGACTTACTCTCACGCCGGGATTCTATCAATTCCTCAGAACTTACTACTGCTGCCTCTTTGTTGTTGGTGCAAGTGGTTCTAGTTCGGATTAGTTCCCAGCATTCTTAGTCGACCATCCGCTTGATCTGGTTTCTATTTAGTTTGGATGCGAACAATACTTCTTAGGAAAATGACCTTTTCTTGCTTACAGAACTTTGACAGCCATGGAATAATGAAACCAATGCGAGTTTGGTGATTTCACTTTCTGCTGGTAGATCTGTAGAGTCCTTGCTGAGTTCGAGCAGAAGTACGATTCCTACTTAATACAGTTCAGGCTTTTCCCCGAGTAGGCGCTACAAGTTTTTTGGCCTGTTAGCACGAACCGGGACAAGCATTGGGAGTTGGGCATCCTACTTGTATGGAGCAATGAAGAATAGAGTATGCATTGCTAATTGGCGTGGACATCATTGTGTATTGAGTTATTAACTATTCACCCATTGAAAGAGGAGCTACAGAGATTGTTTAATTTTTCGTGCTTCCAGATATCCATTCTTCTGGCTTCCTGCCTTAACATCTTTCTTCCAACGTGCTAGAAATCTACATGACCTCTCAATGTCATGCTTCTGAGCGAAGCTTATTGTTAAAAACTTTTTTACGCATGGTTCTTCGATTCACATCCTTATAATGGGTATCCTTGGATGAATGCTGACTAAGCCTATAATTCATGCTTATCTATATCATTTTGGCAGGTTTTGCATGCTGACTAAGCCTATAATTCATGCTTATCTATATCATTTTGGCAGGTTTTGCATGCTGGGAGCACAAATAAAAATGCATTCAAGGCACTTATTGCAGCCGAGTATGTAGGAGTGAAAGTAGAGTTGGCCAAAAACTTTGATATGGGCTCAATTAAAACCCCTGAGTTTTTGAAAATGAACCCCATCGGAAAGGTATTGTGTTGCACAAGTTACATTTTCTAAATCTTTCTCACCATCGATTTTAATTTTAATTTATATGCCCTGGCTCGTATAATCTTTTGAATTCAGGTTCCTGTATTGGAAACACCAGAAGGACCTGTATTTGAGAGCAATGCAATAGCACGCTATGGTGAGATATTCTCGTGGATGGACCCTATTTTTTTTGCCCTGGCCATTTTACATTATAGCTGTTTTATATGCAGTTGTACGATTAAAGGGTGATGCTGGACTTTATGGATCGTCCTTGATTGATTATGTATGAGGCTATACTTGTGCTAGCTTTCTACCTTTCATTTTGGATTTTCATCCGTGTTTTTTTATTTTCTTTATGTTGTGTTTTTGGGTTTGCAGGGTCATGTTGAGCAATGGATTGATTTTGCTTCTCTCGAGATTGATGCAAATATTATGCTGTGGCTGAGGCCAAGGATGGGTTTTGCTGTATACCTTCCCCCGGTAGGTCAATTTATTTGACACAAGCATGAAATTAGAACTTCCACTTGTTCGTTATTCAACAATATAGGGGCTGTTGCTGGAACCATGTAACAAAAGAAAAAGAAAACAGAAATTAGCATAATTACTTTCTGCTTAGTTAGGCATCTTAGTCCTGATTCACCTATATGATGGCTGTACAATTAGTTTCCATTTAGTATGCCTTCTTTATTCACTTATTTGATGTCTTGATTTTCATTGAATAATATGGTTTTAGCTGGCAATAGAAATGTAGTAAGTTGAGCCTCAATGTTGTGGTGGTCTGCTCTTCTTAGTGCGTGTGTTCTGGTTGTGCAACACGTCTTTCCCTGAAAATAATTTCTTGTCCTTGTGACCAGCCTCTACTTCTTTTTTTTTTTCTCTCTAATACATTGTTTTAATGGTTGTGTTTTATTACTTCGTTCTGTCTGCTACTTCATTGTTGAGCTTATGATTTTGAAGGCTGAGGAATCTGCTATTGCTGCTTTAAAGAGGGCCCTTGGTGCTCTGAATACTTACCTTGCGTCCCATACATACTTGGTTGGCCATTCAGTGACACTTGCTGACATTGTTATGACCTGCAATTTGTATCTGGGGTTCATTCGGTTGATGACCAAGAGTTTCACTTCTGAGTTCCCGCATGTTGAGAGGTACTTCTGGACTCTAGTTCATCAACCCAACTTCCATAAGATTTTGGGTGAGGTCAAGCAGACAGAGTCTGTTCCACCTATCCAGTCTGTTAAAAAACCTGGTCAGCCTAAGGAAGCAGCAAAACCTAAAGCGAAGGAGGAGCCGAAGAAAGAGGTCAAGAAAGAGGCACCGAAGCCCAAGGTAGTCGAGGATGCAGATGAAGAGGAGGCTCCCAAACCAAAGCCTAAAAATCCACTTGATCTTTTGCCGCCAAGTAAGATGATTCTGGATGAATGGAAAAGATTGTATTCTAACACTAAGACCAACTTCCGCGAGGTTGCCATAAAAGGTACTGTCTGATGGTCCATCTGTTCCTCCTTTTTTTGTGTTTCCATTTGTATGTTAATTATCTTCTGGTGTTATCAATCAATCTGAGGATTTTGTTGCCCCTTTGCTTAGGAGTGTCTTCAATCATGATCTTTCTTCAGTATTTCCTCTGAAGCATAGCAAAGGAAATAAAAGATATTTTTTGTTGGTCATTTTGGATAATTAACTCCAATATTTGAACAAAGATCCTGCATTTTATTTTGGTCATATGTATCATGCTATTCCTAATTGTTTTCTCCTGCAAGAGTTAAGTGAGGCCTTCATTGTGTCTCCATGCCGGGGGTGTTTCTTTCTCCTGTTAGGAGTGTTTCTTTCTCCTGTTAGGAATGGATACACCATATTTGGGAATTTGAATTAACTGGCACTCTGGAGAATAGGCATTTTTTGTTTTGGCTCACAATGTCTGTCCGCCAGTTTGTCTATCTGGAAGTCTTGTTGCTTGTGATGTCTTCCTTGTTGTTGTTGTTGTCTATATTAGGCGCTCCTGACCTCGTATGCAGTCTGCTGCCTACTCCAACTCTCTTTCTGGGAGCTTCACTTTCTGCAGGAGAAACTAGTGTTCTTGCTAAATTCTGCTGATCTAGCTCTTAGTGATTGGGTTTTAGTATAAGTTTGGTTATAGTCAATTTGTATTTCTACTGCTTGAATTGTGTTCTCTCTTGGTATGCAGGATTCTGGGACATGTACGATCCGGAGGGTTATTCTTTGTGGTTCTGCGACTACAAATACAACGATGAGAACACTGTATCCTTTGTCACATTGAACAAAGTCACTGGCTTCCTTCAGAGGATGGATCTTGCCCGCAAGTATGCATTCGGGAAAATGCTGATTATTGGATCTGAGCCACCATTCAAGGTGAAAGGAGTGTGGCTCTTCCGAGGTCAGGAGATCCCGCCTTTTGTTCTGGAGGAATGCTACGACATGGAGCTCTATGACTGGAGGAAGGTGGACATCAATGACGAGGCCCAGAAAGAGCGCGTGAATGCGATGATTGAAGATCAAGAGCCTTTCGAGGGTGAGGCGCTATTGGATGCCAAGTGTTTCAAGTGAGGCATCGTTGGTTTATGTTCTCCCATCAGTTGAGTACCTTCTTTAGGTTTTGGCTCGTCCAAGTAATTATAGTTATCAAGTTTTGCATGTCGTGGACGCTCGAAAAGATTTTTTTGATTTAGCTGTGTGCAGCTTATTCTTCATTTTCTGCTTCTGCTGTTGCTTTGTGGAAGCAGCTTTTGGTCTCATACACAGGACTCATTATATTCCTGTAAGTGTAGCTTCGTGAGAATTGTGTTCCTTGTTCTGCTGCGGGATTTAGGTCATATGTGTGTCTGTGGGAGGGTGGTCGGTCGGTCGGTCCGGTTGGTAGGAACGCTTGGGAATGATGCGAGTCTGATGCCGTTGGCCGCTTACTTGGTCTTCGTTTTCTGCTTTTGTGGTTCTGTGGGAGCATTCGTTGGACAGCTTGGGGATGAAGCGGGTTTGATGCGGAGCCCCGCCTTGATGCCAAATTATGAGACTTACTTGTTCGTGTAAGAAGCATCTTCTGAGGATATTCTCTCTTTTTATTATTGGTTCCACCCGAGCGAACTCTTTTATTTTTTGTGTGCGATCCTGGCCGACGGCCAGGCCCGTCTAAGATCGAATGTGATTATCAGCAGCTTGATTCCAAAGATCAAAATGGGAAGATTAAGATCAAAATGTGAAGATACGAGTACGTGGGTGGGGCAAGCTTGAGATGAGTCGTTCGAATTTGTCAATGAGCACAAGCATTTACGAAACTCCCGTTATGTGATTTAATCTGGGTCTTGACAGAAACGTTTTGTGCCAAATATCGTAGGTTAGGGTTTGAACTTTGAATGCTTCTGCAACACTAGGCTTTATGCACTTGCCATGGGGAGGGCGACGCGGACTGGCTGTCTTTAGCTTTCTGGATGCGTGCAATTTGCAGTCGTAGCCTTGAAAGCCAAAGCGAAAGAATTGTGGCGTTTTCGGTTGACGCGTTGCTGCTGCTGCTTCCTCGTTTGTGCGATCTACCAGTGTGGGAGGTGGATCCTGATTGCCCCCATGGCTGATGCTACGGTATGTATTAATCAAGCGCGACAGAAAACGCTCTTAATTTCATCCGTCCCTCGATAACGCCGCAAGTTCGAGTATAATGTAACTGCTTTCAGCACGCTAATATCGATCCATTTCTTATATCTAATGGATACCTAGAATCATCTATATTCCAGCTAAACGAAATAACCGAAACTGCCACTTTTGGTTCTTGCTTTGTCCCAAACTGAGCCGTGCGAAAATGGCTAAACCAATTTACATGGATATCTAAATGGCTAGGCTTGTGAACGGTTTGTCGGTCACCCCCCGTCTTTCTTAATGTACGTGAAGGCAAAGTAGGGGGAAGTCCTTCTCCAACCAACAGCTTAGGTGCCCATAAAGGTCTCCCAGTTTTTTCCTCTCAAAGCTAAAGTGGGTAATAAACATTATTTTCTAGAAATTTGTGATTAAAGTGTTCCTTTTAAACACCTCCATTGCTTTTAAAACCTCTTCCTTTCTTCTTTTTGAGGATTTCCATGTACACGTTATTAGTAAATGAAAACTGGAAAATCTGTCGCGGATAATGTTGTTTGGACGAGGAGAGCAGAGAAATGAGGAGTAAGGTTTAAGGGAAGAGAAATACACACGGAATAATGAATAAAGCACGCTTGCAAGAACTTGGCGTCGACCTCTTTCTGAGAAGTTCTTTCATGCGCGGATCCCAGTTATACAAGCTTACTAACTTTGATATTTCATATGGGGAAACCAGGTTGTTCTTTCTGCAGAGGAGTTTACTTGGGCTACTTTATGTGAATCTGAGGAAAAGGGTACAAACACTTAGATTAATTAGGACGTGGCTACTGCTGGAAATTAACAATCACGGCGTTTCGCTTCAGACGTTGAGCACTTTTCACACAGACGAGACGCTCCATCATGCTGGGGTGACGAACCGACGGGCCATGCACTGTGCGCTCCTACTTGGTCGTGCTTGGGACCTCTGCGTACCCAATCCCCCGGCGCTTGTTGGGAAAAACCGTGAAGACGAAGCTTGAGATGGCGCCTACCACTGGAGGGAGGGCCACGGCCAGCGCCTTCTCCTTCCTCAGCAGCGAAGGGTAGTAGCAAACGGCGGTTTTGGTGTCGAGGAGAGCCACAGCTGCAAGGACGAAGACTGAGAAGAAGGCGTGGATGAAGTCGCCGAACCTGAGGCGGTGAACAGAGAGATCGATGGAGGAGTGGCCACCAAAGACGAGCATGCCGCTACGGGTGGCAATGCCGTAGTACGTCTTGCCGTCGGAACCGGAGAAGCTGTCGGTAAAGCAGGAGAAGGCGCAGGAAGCTGCGCAGAGGATGAGGAGCGCACCGGTGGCAAACTTGTTGGCGAGGTGGCAATCGCCATTGTTGGACAGCAGGGGAGACAGGAACTGGAAGACGATGACCGTGCCCGTTGGCAGCAGCTTCAGCAGGTTAGACGCCCCAGCCATCGCCTTGCTGGCCACGCTATGAGACGAAAAGGAGAATGACAAGGAAGGGGTGGTGTTTGAGATGCCGAATGCTGAAGCTCTGCCGGCTTCCGCCATCTCTCTCTCTCTTCCTTACTTTTTCTATCTGGTCTGGGCTCTAGACGGTGCCTGTCCGATACTATTTATACAGGACGTCCACTGTTTCTTGGATGACGAGAATGGCAGTTTGTTGGTCGTTCCGAACCTTTGAGCGAGTCATGACGATCACGCTACGTAAAAACTTAAAGTAGAGCGATTGTGATGTATATGTATATTACTCAGCTTGCTCACCAGTGACGATGATTAGGATGAAGGCTGCTTGGATTCGGCGCCACTCAGCCCTCGAATGCGTTGCACTTTGAAGACCAGTGTCCTAGTCGTCGTTTTTCTTGCATTCTGTTAATACGTGTATAAAATATGAGATTGTAAAGACAGAGAAGATCAGGAGGACTCGAAGAAATCTTGTTTGCTCCATCAAAACAACTGAGACAAAAACTCATTTCTAGGTTGCTAGAGATGTTCATTATATCGATCGGTCGGTGCCGTCGTGTAATAGAATGTATAACCTTTAGTTTCGAAATTAACAAGCCTAGAATAGACGTTTATCCTGGGGAGGAAGTCTTTCAAACAGTTATGGGCAGATAACAAATTGCATGTCATCATGGCGTGAGGCGCCAGCAGGCAGTGATCCGGACCAATCAAGGCCGAGGTGGTTGCTATTCATGATCTTGACAATAATCATATATTAGGCAGCTTCTCATCTGCAATCACGTAACGAGATGCGTGCAAGCCATCTCAACATTCCAAGAAGAGCTCTGCTGAACCTCTCCTACCATCCCCCTCGCTTGCTTCTTACTTTGACGACACGTCCCATAGCCCATCTGTTCCGTATGGATACAAAATACCCCAAGATAAGCAAACAATCTAATTTAAAATTGTAAGTGAACACAAGGATGATGTCTACATTTATTGCGTGGTCAAGATATTCATTAAAACCTGGCCTCTGCCATAAGTTACTTGTATTACGTCCATACCTCTTTCTCAACAATGGATTTGTGAAAAAGTCTCCGAAGATTTCGCTGATTTAATCAATCTATGGAAAGGGAAATTAAGTAGATGAGCTGCGTATGGCACTGGAGGATGGGTTTGAACTAGTGACACAACAAACGCCTCTCCTCCCTTCTGGTTAACAAGTACGTCGAAGAAGGAAAGCAAGCTAAGGCATCAAAAGAGAGGGGGGGATAGAGAGATGAGGAAACAAACAGGGACGTCGGGAAACCTGGTTGCAGGCCCGTGCGTGTTCCGGTGACCCGCACCGACTGTGCGAAAGGTATTTTCTAGTGTTTTTCTTTCACTTTTCTAGCAAAGGTTTTTATCTCTTGTATCAGTCAGGATTTTTTTTTACTAAGAGGCACTAGTGTTTTAAATTTTAATCTTGATGGGACATTTATATTAAAATAAATATAAATTGATAAAGTACCAATATATAAGTAAGGTAATTTGTATGAGCTGGTGTGGGCAACGGCCCACATCAGCTCAGCTCTACCAGTAGCTCCGCTACTTATTTTGGTTGGTGAGGACGGGCTGAGTTTAGTTTGTGGTGGGAAGTAGGAACGCAGAGCCTTGGTCTACAGCCAACGCTGGTGATGGTTCGGTTTCAGATCTGAGATTCTGCAGATCCGTTTTAAATAATTCAGATATATACGATAAAAAATCTAGCATCAAATTGAAAATTCGGAATTCGGTTTTAAGAATATACACCCGATCGGATTCGGATTCAAGTAAGTATCGGATCATGGTATCCTAAATTAAATATCCAAGTCCCGATCATCTGAACTGAATCCGAAATGTAGATAGCCAGGAGTTTTGATATCCGAATAATCCTTTGAGAATTTGGGGACGGCTATGGGTTTTGAAGTTCAAACCTGCCATAACGGTGACGGTGAAGACTTATCGTAAAAGCAGCAATCAGAGTGGCAACTTTAATAAAATGATATAATTTGAACATAAAATGTACACAAAGTTGTTCGCAGACATAAAGCTAACCTAAACCTCCAGATGGATTAATACCAAGTACTTATCTAAAATATAGAATATGAACCCAATCTACGTCAACGGAATTTTAGCTTATTTAAACTCAATAAGTAATATCGTATGCAAAAACCTTAGTGAAAATAAAAACTGCTATTTTCAAAATAATTTTGACATAAAAATTTATTAAGTCAACAATTTAATTTATATAAACATAATAATTTATTAGCAATATTTGAAACTTTGTATGGTTCCAATTTTATTGAATGTCTCTCAAGATATTATCAATATTTGAAACACAAAACAGATGTTTCAAATAAGCTTTTTTTTATGCAAACAAAAATTTCAATTAGTTAATTAATAAAAAAAGGCATACTTTTATAAGCAATTGGATCATTTGATCAAGTAAATTGAAAGAAGATTGACTAGTAAAAATAAAAAGAAAAGGATGGTTTCCGAAAATAACTAAAATTAATATAAAGCATTTCAATCAAGAGTTGTTAAAACATAAAATTGACTTATAATGGATAACTAATAGAAATACTGAAAACTAATATTTTTTGAAATTAAATTAATTAAAAAATACATATTAACATTGAGATCAAAATTGTTCAGGTAAAAGTATGAGCAAAGTATACTGGAAACCTTTGTAAGTGAATTGTAGGGGTTATATTATACAAAGAAGTTTAATTAGTAATGTCAGATAGGTTTTTTATTATACAATCAAAGTTTTTAATTAGTGAATTCATTAAAGAAGCATACTCGAATAAGTACTTTGATCATTATAAAATCTCTCATTTTTTTTTTATAGTAGATAACTAACTATATAAAATAGTGTTAATATCAAAAAGCTAATATTTTGGAAACAAAATTAATGAAAAAAAATTAAAGACTGAAAAACGTAAACTTAATATTGAGATTAAAAAAATCAAAGCAAGGCATATTAGAACTCTTCGTAAGCAGTTATTGGTTCTATATTTTATAAACAACATTAGTTATGAGAGTCCAAATGACATTTTATATAGGTAAACAAGATTTTCAATCAGTGAATTAATTAAACAACCATATTTTCATAATCAAACGAATTATTAGTTCAAATAAACCACAAAAATTTTAATTAATCCAATCAATTTAATCAAAATGAAAAGAAAATGATGGTTTGCCCCAACAAGTGAAAATAATATTAAACATCTCAACCTTGAACAGTTAAAACCTGAAATTATTTTCCATGGATAACCAATGATATAAAATAATAATAATAATATGTGGAAGATTGAAATACAATTAATCAAAAGTAAAATAATTAAAAATACAAACTTAACATCAGATAACTCTTGGCAAGCTAGGGTTGTTGGTATTTCAAATTAGCCATTTGTTAGGCGAATAAATTTCTTTTTTGTTGAATTAATTAAACATGAATACTCTAACATATAGTTGAATTGTTGAACCAAATATGAAAATTGACAGGTAAGTAGTATGGTTAGTATAAAAAAAACGCATAAAACATAAAAATGAAATCAATGATTTGCCTAACTATTGACAAAATCATCTTGTAACTCCTTTTGCATTGTGAGATTGGTTGGTGGTACTCCACAGCTGGAATTTGACAATGTCTATTGGCCTCAATAAATGGTCATTTATAACCAAGGGTAAAATTTGTCCTAGCCCTTTTCAACAAAATTTTGCTTTGTAATTTTCCATAAAAGTCGAGTTCGAATGTTTTTTCTCCTTAAAAAAAAATTGAAATGGCCGACTCTGGTTGTCTAGTCGGTGATGAAGCCGTAACGTAACGACAAGTAAAGTCCTAGTTTCCATTGAAAACCATCATCAAGGGTTTTCTTTTCTATCTGCCCTCATAAGCTGAGAGCGTTTTATTGGAAAATAGAAATTTGTCGTCGAAAGATCTCGCTGTGTGTATCATCGTCCCTCTCCTAGCTGTGCTTTTGCTTTTGTTTTTTAGAAAAACTAGGGCTCTTTGTTGCGATGTTAAACTTTACTGAAATTTGGATCCACAATACAGCTATAGACATTTCAAAGTAGTGAAATTATTAGACTCTGATATGAAATCGGATTTTGGATGATTAGATTCGGACATGAACTCAAATTCAGATTCGTGTTGGATACGTTTAAAGTTTTAAAAAGTTAAAAGAGTCGGGTTTGGATCGGATTTCAGATGTAAACGTGAAAATCAGATTTGGCGGAGTTTCGGATATAAACTTGAAAAACAGATTCGAATTTGGTATAGAATATATTTCATCCGGCTTTGAAAATGTAATATGGGATCTCCAATCCATGATGGAACGGAACTGGTAGAGGGTAAACGTGATGGTGGTCCTCACATTTATTTGGTCCTTCACCATAATACGAATGAGCTTCGTTTTAAAAGATTAAGAAAAGATTCGAACCGAACCCCGTCGACCCTCATTTCATTGGCCAGGAGAGCGCGTGGACGTGGACCAACCAACCAGCAAGTGGAAAATGGTAGCTCTTGCCCTTGCCAGCTATTTACAAATTTTCTATTCATTAAATATTCGCAAGTCAAATGACAAGACTATCCCTCCCCGGTACGCCAATTCACCTGCCCCACCCATCTTCCGTCTTCCTCCCCTCCCTGCACAAACCACCTTCAATACCAGAAGGCCTCCCCATCTCCGTGGCGTTTCCTAAAATTACTTTCGGCAAAGGCGTACGACAGAAGAGAATAAAAGCTTCAACATTCAAAAAAGACATAAATCTAAATTCCATTTTATTTACCATCATCGACAACATTCAATTCAACTTATCAGCAGCATGGATACATCGGAGGAAATACAATCTGATTGGTGGCGAACAGTCCGTCCGTCGATGGACGAGGACGACCGCTCTGAGCTTGGGCGTGCCCGCCTCTTACCTCCATACACCACGCATCAACAACCACCACCAGATCGGGCTTCTTTCTTCATGGGTTTCTTTATTCGCTAAAAGGTAGGAGAGAAGCACAGATCCAAAGAGGGAGGGAAGAGACGCAGAAGACAGACCTCCACTATCATTTGTTCTAAGATCAGAAAAGGAGAATTAAATTAACACCAAGAACAGCCTTGCAGGGCCTAAATTTTTATGATTCGGACGGAAGAGGAGATCCGTCTGTTGAGTTGAGGGGGAATTGCTTTCGCCACAACCCATCTATTCTCCTAATTCGCTCAGCCCTCCCGTTGCCAAAAAAATACAGAACGGGAGGACGTTGTGAAATGGGGAGAGAGTTTAGGCGAAACTGCGGATATTTGTAGAGGAGGAGGAGGAGGAGGACCCCTAGTCGAGCCGGAGAAGGCGCCGGAGATCCTTGGTCGCGGAGTCCTCGAAGCACTTCTTAACAGAGAAGAAGGTGGGGAGAGGCAAAGAGCTCGGGGAAGGCGAGAGAGAGAAGGCTGAGCCGGCGTACACCGGCCGCGGAAGGGTGGTGGCGGTGAGGCCAATCTGCCTCGGGATGAAGGACGGATCTGGCCCCAGACGGTCGGTAGTGGAGACGATGAGTTCGCCGGCTAAGCTCTCGTTCGTCCGAGGATCGCACGCCTTGATGCAATCGAGGGATTGCCCTCTCTTCAAGATGGTGACCCGACCCATGGTACCATTCTTTGCGGTCGCGTTTTTTCCAGGCGGTTTTCCGGCAAGGGGGGTCCCTTCCGTCCCTCTCCTGGAGGGCTGCTGCTTCTTTTGGTGGAAGGAGAGATCGGCGGGCTTCCGGCTACCAGATCTGGGCGGGTTCCCTGCCGGCGGAGAGCATCTCCGACGGGGTACCGTGACGGGGAGGTTGAGGCGGTGGTTGAGACAGTCCTGGGGACGCAAGACCTCGGTTCCCATGCCTGACTCTGTGTTTTCTCAATCTCAGAGGGAATGGCCTCCCGGCGCAGGAAAAGAGAATACGGAGGATGGAGAGAGGAGGAAGACGATTGCCTCCTTTTATCGAGAGAAAGAAATCCTTGGTGGGTCGGTCAAAGAGGCCGGCCACCTTCGGAATCTTCTCTTTCCTTCCTGCCGGCCTTCTTCCCCCCTTCCTCTTCCTCAGCTTCCTCTCCTTTTCGTCTCTTCTTTTTTTTTGCAAATTTTATAATTATTGCTTAAAATAAAAGAAGAAAACGAAAGGTCGGAGTTGCTTGCTTTTCATTCAACCTTTTTCTGGTTTCCTAGCTAGCTAGTGGGTTAAAAGAAAAATAAAAATTAAAAGGACCAAGTCCATCACCTGTTGGACGCGTGGCTCATCGCATCCGATGGGTCGGGTCGGGTCGGGTCGGGTCGGGAGTTGGGGCTCCTCTCGAGTTTTCTTTTAGCACCGCTTGGTTGTATTCTGTTGACTTTGACCCCCTGGCCATTGTTGGGACTTGGACTTGGACTTGGTCTTGGTCTTGACCCCAAAACAAAACAAAACAAAACAAGAGCTCGACCGACGGCCAAGTTCCCTTCACCTATACATTATTTTCCCATTTCCAGCGCACCTTGGTTTGGATTTAGATTTGGTAATCCACTTGGTTTGGTCCTGCTTCTTGCTCATTACTGTTACACCCTCTTTTCCTGTTCCACTATTACGACAATGTCCCTAATAATAAGTATGCAGTTTCAACATTTTTGTTGACTTTAAGCCAAGGTTCAAGGAAATGGCAGAATAATTGACGCTTGAGCTTATAGTTTCGCATGTACAGAGCCAGCCCTAACAAAAAAGAGTAGATTAATGTGACTTGGCTTCTGCTGCCTTGTTTTCATTTGAAAGAAAAGAAAAGAAAAGAAAAGAAAAGAAAAAGAACGTGCCACTTATACAAGATGCGTCTAGAATAATACAGCCATCGATGCTTACAGTACAGCTATATGACCGCATACGAACCCACAAGGGCCCGCGATTCAATTTTATGAACGTGTCAGATCTTGAAGTTCATGACTCTTGAACCGAGATTTAGTTTTAGTAAATTTAAGTTCAGGTCCAAGTCTCAATCCAGAACGAACTAGAAGACAGACCCAACTCGGTTAGAGGTCGGAAATGTTCTCCTTACCTACTTTCTTCTTCTCTACACAGCAATATGTCTCCCATCATTACCGGTCAGCTTTAGGAAGCAAAAGGAGAATTCTTGTCCGCCTATTTTATATCTTCAACAAGCAAATTACAGAGTGAAAGTTAACTGCGCTACGAAAGATTAGATACCTGGAGGCACCAAAATCACATTGAAAATTTCTTTGTAAAGTGGTCCAAAACGTGGACTTTGAGCAGATGCGAACATGTTACCTTAGCAAACCGAGATTTTCATCTACCTTCAGTAGATGGGACGAGAAGTGGACCCACTCTCTTTCTTTTTCCTTATCGTTCCTTGTACCAACAATCCTTGACAGAAAAGAAAGAAAACATATGACCAAGCAGTCTTTAAAATAAGATTAGTTTTACGATGTCTTCTCTCAAAGTGCAAGAAGCTAAATCTCAGAATTTTGAGAGAAGACTAACCCTATTGTGGAGACTGCTTTTTCATGCTCTTCTTCTTCTTTTTTTATCCACCAATCTTAACAAAGGATTGTTGCTACAAGAAAAAAATCAGGGCAAAAGGAAGTAGAAAAAAGAATGCGAGACTTAAGAGACAACACGATTGGGACTTCCTATCTCAAACAAAAAAGGAAAAAAGAAATTCAAAGGAAACACGTCGCATGATTGAGGGCATCCCACCTACTGAAGCCGGATGAAAATTTCAGTTTGCTAAGCTAACTTGTCTGCAGCGGCTCAAAGTCGAAGTTTAACATCACCTGACAAAGAAAATTTCAAGTTTCAACATATGAATAACACCTTCACACATGATCTGACCGGTATTAGACCATTTCGTTAGCAAGATAAGACCAACAGGAATGAAACCTAATTAGCACTGATAAAATAAATGGGGGTAAATATCACGAAATCATTCAGTACGGTGTCCATGCCACGGCAACACCCAAAAGGGTAAAGAATAACAAACCTGTGGAACGTAAGAACTCCACACTCTGATGTCGCCAACCAAGTTTGTAATATTTGTCCAACACGAACATCAGTCGCTTCCCTTCACCATCAGATCAACAAAGGCAATCACACCCCGTATTTTGGCCAGTCATTTCCCTAATTCAAGCACCAAAATTGGTCTATCCTAGTCCACATCAAGCACCGTAATGATTTCAGCCAAGAGTCCAGAGCTTAACACAGACGTGAAATTTTGTTTATTACAAGAAAGCCTATCAAACGAATAAATTTTACCGACAACCGCCGAAGGAAAGCTTCTTAGTCAAAGGTTCAACGCCATACACAGGAGGAATGTACAGATCCATGCAACGTGGATAAACCGCTGTTCAAAAGGCAGGAGCCAACCCACAAAACGCTATCCCAAGCAACATGGTCATGCACTTCACATAACGACATTCCAATCAATTCACGGACAAAGATAAAGGAGCAAACACCTCTCCAAAATCAGAACTCCCTGTCTATCCATAGGAACTGCCCCTCCACCAGAAACAGCAGAAGAAGCTGCTCTGCCGCCCATGCCACCATAACCAGAACGACTGCTGTAACCTGTTTGCTTACCTTGTGAAGCAAAATCAGTCGACCACTTTCCTGAAGCTGCACCTGCATAATCTTGGCCTTCTCTCCGTCTAGAAGGAAGCATGTCCAATGCTCCACCTGTCTTAGCCTCATAGGCCTTCTCATTGCTGTCAACCAGAACCGTCAGTTTCTCTGCATAATGGAAGGCCAGAGTTTGGGGCCGTGTATGTTCAACGTTGTGGAAGACTATGCACCTTGTTGGCTGATCCCAGCTAGCATGAAGCTCTTCTAAAACCATCATCTTGCTGACAATGCTGTGGACATTTGATTCAGAAAGGTCAAACATTGTTGCAAGCTGATCCAGGCTTAATGAATCGTTGCAGGAAGAGTAGGTGAACAAGTATGTCCTCAAAGCTTCTTCCCTGATCTTAGATCTCAACATCTCCAGCATTTCCTCTTTTCTGCGCAGCAGCATCCATACACCCAGTGACTCAATCACTTGGAAAGCATTTTGGAAGTCCCCTTTGCACAGTGCTCTTGTTGCAGTTATGATATGGTCACGAATATTCTCTGGTGGACCAGTGAACGTCTGCCGCTCACTGATTTCCAAGAGCTGGCGGAATGTCCTGCTTATGACCTTACGTTTCACATCAAGTGTGTTGGCAGCCATGTTGGGTACCTCCAAAAGCATGGCACATATTAAATGAACAGCTTCTAGCAGGTCAAGATTTATGTGCATGTGGTAGGGCATCTGTCTTCTCCTCTCAAGTTTTTCCTGAATGAAAATGTATCAGTACAACATAGATACTAGAGGCAGAACCCCACAACTCCCATGTCAGCTAATGTCCAAAACTATTTCGAGGATCTGACACTAAATAACAGACAGAATCCATGCCCACGCAGCTTTCCGATTACTGGATGTTTGGAAGAACACATCCAATAGTGACACCGACCAATAAAAATGAAAGGCCAAGCAGGGAGATGAAAACTATTCTGCAGCTGTACAAAGCAACCAGACCAGGATAGGGAAAATAAAACATAATTACCACTTTTCAACAAGGGAATCCTAGACAGGCAACAAAAGGAATCCTAGACAGGCAACAAAAAGACTATGGCAGAAGACCGTACTTAACGTCACCCTAATAATATGGCATAAAAAAGGTGTCACCCTAATAGTATGTCATAAGGGACTCCTCAAGAAGAGGCTTACCAACTCACCGAACGCAATCAGCAGCTAAATACAAATGCAGTCAAATCACCTGTCAACATTAGACAGACTCAAACTGATATTGTCAGATGAGCGATAGATCTACTGATTCATTTATACAACGTTGCGAACTGCATTTGCTAATGTAACATTTCTACATTTTAATCTTTTTTAATATTAGAAAATAAAGACATAAGCGTTGGTCCTTGCCATTACTGAGCTCCAAAGGAAAAGGAAACCGTTATCAGCCAACTCTTCCAAATGAAAGAGAATAAGGTCAGGTGGTAATGAGATTCACGGAAAGGAACAACTTGAACAGTAGCAGCCCATCAAATGCGGGGATTATCGAAAACTGGGGAGCATTACAGAAAGATTCTACCAAGAACAGCAAAGACAAAAAGGTACTCAGAGGTCCAAGAGAAACAACCATCAGACTTGCTGAACCATGTTGAAGCAGCTTATTTGAATGATAAAAGCCCATCCTGGATGAAAAAAGATTGTCTTCCCTCAGTCCTCCGCTCATCTTGCTTGTTAATCTATAGAAATTCACCTATGGTTTTAGACTCTAGTTTCCAGTACAATGATATTCCTTGATAGGCATGTTGAGGGTACATTCTAGTTGAAAATTTGAGCTTGATTTCTTGACAACATGAACAAGAATGAAGAAACTAGCATATTTTTCTTTATGATTGCCAGTTTTATAAGGCGAACCTAGGTGAATGCACTTACTTGTTATTTGAAAGTCACACTACTATAGATGCTGTCCAGTTTTACGTACGGACTAACTGAATTTGTCTCTACATACTACTAACAGTATATTGATCTACGAACCTGAATGCTTCCTTGCTACCTGTTCATGGCTAAAAAGGTTCACCATATCGCATCAGCTTCTTTTCCTTTTTTCCATATAGGGAAGCTTGGGTTAGGCACAACCCTAATAAAAACAACAATCGAGAGAGATACTAGCTTTGAACCCTTGACTTCTTCAACTTGAAGGTCTTAAACATGATCCTCCATCCAGGACAATGAAGCACTTGCTCTCATTGAATATAGCAAAAAATGCATTGAGATTTACTGCTATTGCATGCAGAATTTCCATTCACAGATTCCGAAGCAGATCTAAACTTGCAGATTATTCACAAACTCTCAGCTGCATAATGCTGCAAATGAGTTTCCATCTTCAACAAATTAATAGCACGGTTCTCCAAAATGAAGCATCTAATGAAGTACTGACAAAGTATCACGCATAAGCTTGAAATTTGTTAAACAGCTTTTATTCTTGATTGTGCTGTTGTCAGAATCATTAAATGACAAAATAGCATCCCAGATCACAGAAACACTTCCATATTCTAAATACCAAATTTTTTTTTCATCAAGGCAGAGGTTATTATGCGTAAAATTTCAAAATTGTGTTTGCATTGACAGCGTAGTGCTACTGACAACAAGTTTTACAAGATGAAAAAAATTCTGAAATTCTACATCTTAGCAGATTATATATGTTTTTACAATTCTCAAATGCTGCATTTTGCCAATCTTTTCTTAAGGTATTTGAAAGAAAGAAACGTCTCATTGACCACAAGCTTTTTGCTCAGGAAGAAATATGACAATAAAGTTTGTGGGTATTGCCTTATTTTCACCTGGCGTCTTAAGGCTGGTATGATTTTCAATTGATTACTTTGAAACTTGATGCAAAGGACAAGCAAGTATTGCCCTCAATCATGACAGCTCGCTAAATAAACATATTACAAAAGATAATTTAAACTTCTTCCTGCAGTGTTGCTCCAACACATACCAGAGAAGCACAAGTAGAATCTAAAAGACTTCAAATGGGTAACAAAGACATCGATAAACCATATAGCACGTCATCATTACAATCACTACATTTTCTGCACATAAAGACTTACTTTGGCACATGCAGAAAAATATAGAAAAAAGGTCAACATATGCAAATGGCGACTAATTAGTTTGGAAAAAGAACCGTATATTGAAAAAAAGACAAAATAGAAAGAACGTGCCTGCTCTGGAGTCTTCTCATGATAACGGCTTTGAGAAACTCCTTGTTGAAGCAACTCTTTAATTCTTCCACCAGCATAGAGCTC